>NC_134484.1:103013458-103334645 GCF_040206685.1 Ascaphus truei
AACCAGGCCTATCACCAGACATAGTGGCTGCGCAGTCACACATACACATGCAAGTGGTATTTGACTTTGGGGGTGCGAGACATTTGGGTGGGGATTACTGGACACGGGGTGGGATCACTCTGTGGGAGGTTAGCGTCCGCCGTGACGCCAGAGGTGGTAGCGTCCGCCGTGACGCCTAGTGTGATTAGCGTCCGCCGTGACGCCAGAGGTGGTAGCGTCCGCCGTGATGCCCAGTGTGGTTAGCGTCCGCCGTGGCGCATGAAGGTTGTGTTGATGTATGTAGATACGGTTTGTTATGCAGTAAAGCCAGTCCTGTTTTACATTTCTTCGCTTTGTGTGGTTTCCTGTGAGGGCCTCCTCCCACTCCGTTGGGATCCCTCCCAGGTGGAGGCGTTGCACCTAGAGATGTATAAGATGTATGTACCCCAGGTTCCCCGTGGCGGAAGCTCAGCCCTCCTGTGAGCCAACAGGTAATGCACCACACCTGAGTAACCTTGCATGTTCCTACACCTCCACAGTATTATCTGCGAGTGGGTGGGGGAAAACCCGTTACATTTGGAGGCGCTGCTGAGATCAAGTCCTGGGGTGCCCTGTTCCGTTTTTTTCTAAATTGCCCGATTCATTTTCATCATGTCCGTGCCGTCACCGCAGGATGTCCATGCCTGGGCCTTAGCGCACCAAGTATCCCCAAGACGCGCGGTTGCAGTGACCAGGGTAGCACTTGATACAGACTTATCTACAGTGCGCACGCAAGTAAGAAGTTGCCCGGGGTTGGCCACCGCCCGGGTGATAGACTATAAACTGGATGTTGCTGGCCGGGGGATCACCTGTCTCCTGTTCACCATGAGTGACATATTCTTAGAAACAGCCCCCCATGTATTAAACCTACCCGAGCCCTCCGCAGAGGACTGCCGCATGATCTATGCTGACTCTCAATCTCCTGAAGACGCGTCCACTAGTACTGGATTACACCCGAGCCAACGAGTGACCAGTACGCCTCACCGGGTGGACCCCCCTAGAGTCTCTTTCACCCCAAGCGGATTAGGAGGTACCGCCAGCTTGGCAAAGAGCCCGCTCATCCCACCCAACCCTGATCAACGGTCTGGCGGGACCCCAACCATGCCTAGCATAGGAACGGGGAGCAGTAGTCAGGCCCTTAGTGGGAATCTTGACGTGAACACGATAGCCTCCCAACTAGTAGAAGCTGTAACCATTTCAACCCAAGCACAGAACTACCGGAAACTCAAGGCCTTTTCTGGGGTTCTGCCGACGCCCACGGGAGAAGAGGGGATCGAGGCATGGAGGGACCATACGCTTCAAATCATAGAGGAGTGGTCGTGTTCTGAAGCCAGCAAGAGACAAAGACTGGTCGAATGCCTCCGAGGCCCCGCCGTTCGGTTAGTGCGGGCGCACCGGAGCGTGGAAGGAGAAGTTACTGCCCAGGAACTAGTGGAAATGCTAATTAAATCCTTTGCCAGAAAAGACGACGAAGATGAGCTACTGGCTCAATTCAAAGCCCTCCGACAACGTGAAGGACAAGAATTATCTGCCTTCGTTTGTGACCTACAGCTGTCCCTGGGCACCCTCCTGGACAAGCATATCATTTCCGCGGCCGAAGCGGACCGCTACCGGTTCAAACAGCTACTCAAGGGGTCGTTGCCTGACCACAACATAGCTATAATGATGCGGGCCGCCCCGGTCGCGGCAGTATCCCCTAAATACGGGGAACTAATGGATTACATAAGAGACCATGAAGTGCAGCGCCATTTCCATGAATCAAAGAAACCCAAAACTACCCCCAAGAATGACCCTGTGGCCCCCTCGGCCCCAAAGAGTAAGAAACCTTCCACACCAGAGGAGGAAGCGACCCCCAAGTCGTCTGTTCGGGAAAGTCGTAGTTCTGAGCGGTCCTCATCCTCGTATAAGGGTCGTCCGGACCGCCGTGAGGTATCTTGCTACAACTGCGGGAAGAAGGGCCACATCTCGTACTATTGTCCGGAGAAGGAGGACCAACCGGAAGAAAAACCTCCCTCCAGAAGAAGCACAGCCCGATCGATGGTATGCCGAGCACAGACCATCGAGCCTGATATGAACACCCCTCAGGGAACCACGGATTCCCCTGCTGACACTGGCCCCAGGGATGACGCCTCACCCGGTGAAGTTTGCAGTCAAGTGGGCCCTGCGGCCATCGTGCCCATGGTAATAGAAGGGATATACGCCTCGGCTCTATTGGACACAGGGTCACAAGTGACCATAATATATCGCAAGTTCTATGACCAGCACCTTCAACACTGCCCTCTGAGGTCGGCCGAACATATGAAGGTTAGGGGATTGAGTAATGAAGACTACCCCATCGATGGGATTGCAAGGGTCCAGCTGGACATACTCCAACTGAACACCGGCAAGAAGCACCCTATGCAGGTAGCGGCCATGGTATGCCCGGAGCCCCACGACCATTGCAAATACCCCATCATCTTGGGAACCAATGCGGACATAGTGCAAGCTATAATCCGAGCTTACTTGAAAGAGACCAACGAGCTGCCGCTGGCCGATTCGCTCCTAGACCCCGTCTTACGAGAGGAGTGCCATCGGGTATATGCCTTGGAGCGTCATGGGGACCTCTACAATCGTCAACGCGGACTGACGACCATTTCACCAGGGGGAGTGAAACGCCTGGCCGTCTGGTGCTGTTATCCGGATCGGGAAGAGACCGATCATCTGTTCTCTCTGGAAAGTGACCCTGAGGAAGAGATCCAGAGAGGATATAGGGTAATACCAGAAGTAAGAGAGTGGACGACCCGAATTCCTCTCCGAACCCATGTGTATATTCACAACATCTCTCCATTTCCAATGGACATCGATGTAGGACAAAGTCTGGGCAGTATATATCCCGTCAGCCCGGTAGAAACAGCGCCCCAGGTGAACGCCGCTGCCGTAGGTGAGCAGTTAGTCGACCTGGACTTCAACTTCGGAGACTCGACTCTGCCAACTGAGTGGAAGGGTCGACTGACGGCCAAGCTGAGGGAAAGAAGAACAGTATTTTCTACCCGTGAGATGGATGTGGGCCGCAGCGCCCAACACACTATTAGGCTCAGTGATGCCACTCCGTTCCGTGAACGTTCTCGTCGTATCGCCCCCAGGGATGTGGACGACGTAAGGGATGTCCTGGAGGAGATGAAGACCGCTGGAATACTGACGGAGTCGCGGAGTCCTTATGCATCACCCATAGTGGTAGTAAGGAAGAAGAATGGATCTGTAAGATTGTGCGTCGATTATCGAACGCTGAATAATCGTACGGTACCTGACCAATACAATCTCCCTCGTATTGAAGAGATCCTGAATGCTCTGAACGGGAGCCGATGGTTTAGTGTGCTCGATTTGCGATCTGGGTACTACCAGGTGCCCATGAGTGAAGAGGACCAGGAAAAGACTGCCTTCGTCTGTCCCCTGGGCTTCTACCAGTTTACGCGTATGCCCCAAGGTATATGTGGAGCCCCTGCTACCTTCCAGCGGCTGATGGAAAGGACAATAGGGGACATGAACCCTCGGGAGTGTCTGGTTTACCTGGACGACATCATTGTCTTCGGGAAGACCTTAGAAGAACACGAGGAGAGGCTGCTGAAGGTGATAGATCGTCTTGGCCAAGAAGGGTTGAAGCTATCACTCGACAAGTGTACTGCACCGACACACTTTATTCGAGCAAATACCCGGTATGTACCTGGCAGATACCTGGAATGCGCCGCTCCTCACCTCTGACAAGCCCCGTTGCATTTGCCTTCCCAGCCTGGGTTCATGCCTGGCTGATGGGCGGCTGATCTTTTAAATGATAATGATTAGGATTTAATAGGCTGCAATGCTTCGTGTGTCTACCAGATGGCATAAATTCATGAATTGTAATGCAGTATATATATATGTACTGTGCAGTATTGCAGCCAACGGGAATAAAATGCTTCAATCCCTGCCGGAAAATAACTCAATGCACTCGGGCAGAAAACAGTCACAAACCTCAATACACCCGGGTATACCCGAATTCGTGGGACTAGCCGAGCTCGAATAAAGTGTGTCGCCAGTGTAGGTTTTGTCACACCTCGGTGACCTACGTGGGGCACATCGTGTCTGCCCAGTTGCTACTGATCCAGCCAAGGTAGAAGCTGTGGTGAACTGGCCGCGTCCCGATAATGTCACGGAACTGTCCCGGTTGTCTGGAGGTATGTGTCATTTCCAAATGTGAAGTAGTTATGGGTCAGAATAAATTCAATGCATTTAGTCACTGTCTCTGTGAGTGGCTCCTGCGATCCCAGAAAGTATCTGCAGGCTGAAATCCCATCCTCGTGGGGGATGTTTGTATAAAGTGACTCTACATCCATAGTTGCTAGTAGTGTTCCTGTAGGGAGGGGACCAATGGCATTGGACAGTGACTAAATGCATTGAATTTATTCTGACCCATAACTACTTCACATTTGGAAATGACACATACCTCCAGACAACCGGGACCGCTATGGGTACTCGGATGGCGCCACAGTATGCCAATCTGTTCTGCGCAAAACTGGAAAGTGACTTTCTGTCCACCTGTCACTTGAAACCCCTTACATACCTTCACTACATCGATGACATCCTCCTGATTTGGACCTCTGGCGAACAGGACCTCCTACAGTTCTATGACAACTTCAATACTTTCCACCCGACCATCAACCTCAAACTCACCCATTCCCCGGATGAAGTACATTTGCTAGACACCACCATTACCATAAAGAACAACCAACTACAGACTTCTGTATACCGCAAACCTACAGACAGAGCCAGCTATTTGAGGGACAACAGCTTCCACCCGACACACACCAAACATGCAACCATCTACAGTCAAGCCATACGATACAACCGGATATGCTCCGACACAGCAGACAGAGACCAGCGGATTAAAGCCTTGAGATCAGACTTTATAAACCGTGGATATAACCATAGAATTGTAGACAAGCAAATTCACAAAGCCACCAGAATACCAAGAAGTGATCTCCTTGAATACAAACAGAAGGAGACAAGCGACAGGGTACCTTTGGTGATCACATATAACCCACACCTAGGAGCCCTACGCAAGATCGCCAGGAAACTACAACCCATCCTCCAGGAAGATACAAGACTGCAACAGGTCTTCCCTGAAGCACCCTTATTATCATACAGACAACCCCATAATCTCAAGAATATTATGGTGAGGAGTAAAGTATTCAGCAGTACAACTGAATGCGGGACAAAACCATGCCAGGACCCAAGATGCAAAACCTGCGCAATGCTCTACACAGCGGACACAATACAAATACCACACAAGAATCGGGAATACAAAATCAGAGGAGGGTTCACCTGTTCCTCCAGCAATGTCGTGTACCTCATCATGTGCATGAAATGCCCAGGGGGCTGCTACTACATAGGTGAGACAGGACAGGGGCTAAACAAGAGAATGAACCTGCATCGCCACAGCATCACACGCGGAACAAGAGACAGTCCTGTTGGCGAACTTTTCTCTGACTCTGGCAATAAGATGAACGATCTGAGGATTGCCATACTCAAAGGTAATCTTAAAACCCCGAAAGAGAGACGGTTGCATGAATACAAATTTATGCAACTGTTCGGGACACTTAGCAGTGGCCTAAACAGAGATCGAAATTTTATGAGTCATTACTGACACTAGCGAACTCTCTTCCCATGAGCGCTAAAGGCCATGTATGTACATACTGTGCTATATGTATGCACACACAGCTGTCTCTCACACATACTAATACTCCTTATTTTTCCATTCCTATACACCAATAGGGACCACATAGTATCCACACACACTTTTAGTTATGCTACAAACTCTCACATTTCCACACCCACCCACACCATTTATATCCCCTCTCACTCCACACACACCTTGTGTAGAGCACAGTTTATACTGTGGGCTCTCCATTCATTTTTATTCACACTGATACACATACACACTCTTTCTTCACTTGCTTTCAGTTACCCTTTGACACCTCCAGCCATAAATCTCATCCACACCGGGGGAAGGACCAGCACAGATAACATTCCAAGAGACACTGTTTTTAAGTTATCCTTGCTTCATTCATTGTAACATCGCCGGAAGAAGAGATCAGTGTATCTCGAAAGCTCGCACAAATAAAAGCATTTCGTTAGCCACAGAACGGTATCATCTATTTATTTTTTGATTATTGAAGCTCGGCTTACACGGTACTGATATATATATATATATATATATATATATATATATATGTATATATATATATATATATATATATATATGTATATATATATATATATATGTATATATATATATATATATATATATATATATATATATATATATATATATAATGAGACACAAAGAGCGCCTGCAACAGACCTACAAATTACATGCGCTAAAGCCAGTTGAATGAAGTGTAAATTGTAAAACACTACCGGCGGTGCTGGGGATGAAGATTATATGAAAACCAATGCAGAAAAAAGAATCCCCAAGATAGCACTCCAGCATACAAAAAATATCAAAAATGTATTCATCACATACTTGATTTTTGTTTGTATGTGATGAATACATTTTTTGTATGCTAGAGTGCGGTCTTGGGGATTCTTTTTTTCTGTGTTGGTTTATATATATATATATATATATATATATATATATATATATATATATATATATATATATATTACGTGTGTGTAGAGGTATCTGTACCATGTTAGCCGAGCTTAATAATCAAAAACAAATAGTCAATATCGTTCTTTGGCTAATAAAATGCTTTTATTTTTGCAAGCTTTCAAGATACACTGATCTCTTCTTCGGGCGATGTTACAATTGATTAAGCCAAATAAAAATCTTAGAAACAAGGTAACTGGAATGTTATCTGTTGGTGAAGCTTCCTCCTCCCCCTGTGCAGTATGCGATTTATGACTTAAAGTGTTAAATGGTTGCTGAATGCTTGTGATGTAAGGGAATGCATGTGTGTGCGTGTGTGTGTACAACTGTAAATCTTAATAAAGCGCCCACAGTGTATACAGTGCTTTACAAAAGATGTGTGTGGAGGGGGAGTGTATAACAATGGTGTGGGTAGGTGTAGAAATGTAAGAGGGTGTTGCATACAGTATCTGTTCATGTGTGTGGCTTGTATGTAGTCCCTATTACTATATAGGGATGGAATTACAGTACATAGTACATTTGTATGTGTAAGAGACAGGTGTGCGTGCCTTCATATAGCGCAGTATTAATAGACATGGACTTTAGCACTCATGGAGAGAGTTCTCTTGTATAGTGGCTAATGAAACTGCGGTCTCGGTTTAGGCCACGGGTGAGTGTCCCAAACAATTTCATACATTTGTATTCATGCCACCATTCCCCTTTTCGTTGTTCTACTGTAAGATTACTTTTGAGTATGGCCACCTTCAGATCGTTCATTTTGGTGGAATTCAAGAGACGGTTTGTGTACTATTACAAAGAAAGCTGATGTCACATTTAGAAATTGAAAAATCCAAACTGTCAGTTTTCAACAGAAATGAACAGTAAAGAGGCAGGATGTTACTTATTTGATTACTATCAACTCCACTCCCTTTAATCAACAGAGATTATTGGTCACAAATAGCAATATTGTTTGTTATATTTCAGAACTTGTATACTACGGCTATAGTATTGTTTTCACTGAAAGGAACATTTGGCTTTCACAGGGAAATCACACATTACAAATTAATCTCTCCCTAGTCTTCATTTACCCAATTTGTCAGGAAAAAAAACACAATAATTGCTTACAAAAAGCAACACCTTCCAACAGAGAAGATGAAAACCTTTGCACATGACACAATCCTGTTGCTGCCTACGATGTCCTCGCAGTACTGGGAGTTTGATTGCCTCATTACAGAGTTGTCATTTTTATCTAATGCCAATGTTTTAAACTTCATGAGAAGAACTTTCTAAGCAGTTTCTTTGCCAATTTTTTTTAAATTTTTTTTTAAAGTCTCTAAATCTCTATTGCTAGTATTTGAGGAAGGTGATTAGTTGAATATAAATGATGCTAAATGTACAATATTTCTAAATTAATTCTGGAATAAAATACATTTGTATCAGAGAGATCTGACATACTTATATACTGTACATATATCAAAGTAATTTTTCTCAGTTATTATTAAGGATGGGCATTGTGAAGACAGGGCCTATCTAATATTCAGTATTTTAATTCTCCAGCACACAAATGATCAATTTGAGTTAGAAGTTAGATCTTTAAAATACATGTTGATCAATATTAGCGATTGAGCATACGACACAGTTCACAACAAGGTGAAATATTTTTATTTCTGACTAGCATGTTCAGTTGTTTTAATTACGTCCAAAGATGCTGAAATAGTTAGCCTGCATACTGTAAGTAAGATATCCGTTTGCCCATCAAAGATGGAAATGGGCCTATCAAAATAGAGGTCCAAACGTATAGTTTGATCAGCCAAACACGTTAATGCAGGTCCCATCCTTCTAGGAAATACGGGGAAAGGGTTATGTCAGCGGTGCGCAAAGTGGGGGGCGCGACCCCCAGGGGGGGCGGGAGATTGTGCTGGGGGGGCGCGGGCAGTTGCAGAGGCCCCGCGCTCTTCCCCCAGGCATTTAAATTAAATGCCGGGGGATCGCGTGAGGCCCCTGCAACGGTTTACTTACCGGGATTCAGCCGTCTGTGTTGCGTCGCCATGGCAACGAGGCGTCAATAGACGCCGCAGCACCATGTGACCTGACGTCACACGCCCACGCAGCGTCATCTGACGCGAATGAAGGTAGGCAGGGGGGCGCGAGAGCCGGGGGCAGAGTGACAGGGGGGCGCAGCACAAAAAGTTTGCGCTCCCCTGGGTTATGTGACAGGAGATGGATGAGTGGGAGTTAAGCAAACACCCACAAAATGTGGGGCTCATCTTTGTGACAGAGGCAACGTTTGGATAAAAAACATTCATTTGTATTATGAAACAAGAATTAAATATAGATGGGTATTTTATGCCAAAAACGTGGATTCTCTGATTTTCTATTTTAAACCCTCTTTGGCAGGACCTGATATTATGCGGTAATGTATATTTTTTTGTTTTATATCCCTGTTTAGTTCTTGAAACTGTCTGTCTGCATTTACTATACTGTACAGATGCAGCAGCCGTTATTCGAACATTTCACGCGTTGTATACCTCGGAATACCCATGTCATGGCACGTGATTTCTTCCAACCTTACCGTCTTAAGACGCGTGTTGACTCGTGTTTTTATCGAGTGCAGAAAATGGCATTTAGTGTTCTGGTTTTTAAACACCTGCAAATTGACACAGTAGCACATTACAATTCATTCATTTCTGCCACGGATACGCAAAGAATTGCACCCAAATAAATCAGAATCCATGAAATTCAAACAAATCAACCGTGGTTAAACACAGGTGTGCCTGGTGTGATTGCGGCGCGAATGCCGCGTGGAATACACCTGAGCACACGAAAACGGCTCCGTGAAATGTTCGAATAACGGCCACTGCATCTGTATGTCAGTTGTAATTCTTTTTTCTGTAACTAAGCACTGTACTATTTTTGTACATTAAATCTAAAATTTTATAAATATTGTCTCTGGGGGGTAAATGAATCTAACACCTTTGGAAGAGTAACCAAATTTTCGGACATATTTTTCTCCAATACTGTATGTTTTTGTTTGTTAATCATCTATTTTCCTAGTAAACAGGACTCCCAGAGGTATAGTTAGACCTTAAAATGATCCTTGTGGTAGTAACGTATTGAGATGTAGTGTGACAGATTGAGGGAGATATTGCTAATTTTAGGGACCCTGTTGGGAGATAAGCGAGTCACCTGGATAGCTGGAGGAATACCCTTTTTCGCATACACAAGTCACTTGCTCACAGATGTACTGTTCGTAAGGCATGTTTGGGGGGTTCAAAATCTGAACTTTGTGAACTTCATAGTGTGTTTGATAACGAATGTTCATATCTGAGTGAAATTTGAGCCAAAATGGTAGATTTTAATTTAATAAACTGGTCAAACTATTTTTTTTTAAGTAAACTTTTGCAAAAAGTTAAAAGTATGAAAGATTTCGTCCAAATTTAGAAATACAATGTTGCTGTACAATACAAAGTTTTTTCAGAATATTTTTTTTACAAATCCATAACCAAAACACAATTTTTTTTTTACTTACGAAAACTTCCCTTAATTTTTATTAAAGCTTGTGTTCTCTGAACATATTAGGATGGCTGCATCTGTTCCCTGACACAGGCAGTGTTCAATTATGAGAGAGTAGCATGTGTAGCGCACTGTCCACCACCTTATGGGAGATATGGTGGCTACAGTGTGTGTGGTGCCTTACCTGTGGCTCACAGAAGGCCTGAACCTCCGCTGCTCGGAGCCTGGGGTGTACCTGATCCATTTGGTGACAGCGCCTCCACCTGCAAGGGATCCCAACTTGGTGGGATAAACCCCTTACAGGAACAATACCAATAATACACACACGGAAGTATAAACTAACAATCTTTACTGAACACAATATAAAAGTACCCTGTACCACACAGTATAATAGGCTCAACCCAGTACCACCAATGAGTGTCCCCAAAGTACACAGGGTGTTTGGCACCAATACACTGATGTCCTTCTCCCTCAATGTCATGGCCCACCCAAAAGTGTTGCTGATATCGCTATCCCGTGAAGCGTTGGTGCACTTAGTTGGGTACCTGCCTGAGACTCCAGCACCCGGGTAATGCAGATTAACAAAGGGGGTCTGTCTGATCCAACGTTGTCATCCGCAATGGCGTCTGCCTCTGCGTGGGGTGAAGTTCGGCGTGGATAATATCGCCATACAGCGTCTCTTACAACCAAGGTTGTCTGGTCCCAAACCACAGGCTGTAATCACCGTGCAGGGACTTCACTGTGTCCCTGACACTAGAAAGTAAGTGGGGAAGTGTCCCTATATAGGGGGGTCTTCCTGAAGCAACCACAAACTACTGTGAGTCAGGACTTAGCTGGGGCCTAAGGGGGGATATACTAGGCATGTCAGCGCCACTGGCTCTGAGACACTACCTGCTTGATCCAGCTCCCTCTTCCGACTGGTGTGGTCTCCTGAGCGTGCCAAACGTATCCTTCCCTAGAAGCTGGGTATCCTGCAGCCCTATTGGCTGTGTTTCCCCATGTAGGGTGCAGCCCCTGAGGCTGCAGGAACTTGTAGTTCTCCTGCAGAGCTTTTGAGTGTAATGGCCGCCGCTACAGGATCTCATGCGCGGGATGGAACAGGATGGCCGTCGGACTTGGACACCTATTGTGCATGCGCAATTGCTTCTGCGCATCCGCGGCACAAACAAAATGGCGTTTCCGTGCAAAGGGAGCCGCCGGCGACCCGGTCGCCCCACCTGTCTACGGCACACTCACCGCATCACTCGGTGGACGCACCAGCTACAGTCCCCTCGCTCTCCCCAGCCTCCGCTGCTGACCACAGCCGCCCACGAGGTAAGGGGATAAAGGGGACCCGGCCACACATGTAATAGATCGGAGATGTTAGGTGTACAAATGATTGTATGGAGGTATGTGATCTAGGCAAGAGGGTAGCGCCTCCTGGATAATGATATTGGGAGGATTAATCCCGTATATCCCTTACTTGTTTGGCAATGCTTTTATAGTCTATTTTGCATGCAAGGGGTAGATAAGCTAGTATAAGAGTTATTTACTCCTATGTAAGCATGGTGTTAATTTGCACTGTGCATGCCTTCAGGACCATTATGGTCATTATGGGGTAATTTTTGATCTTATGTGCATGTTTTTTTCACCTACAGTACCATAGACAAACATTATGTCTGATTTAGTTATCTATATTGCTGCCGTTAAATAGATGGATAAATAAGCCATTCTGCAACCCTTTACTAGATGGAAAAATAAATGTTGATCCAGGGGCTGCAATTGCCTTATTGCAGCTTTTTTGAGTTGACTAAATAGCATGTGCATGAATATGTTGGCAAAAATAACCCATGCTAATCATCGTGCTAATTATTTTTATTAATATGATCTAAGCAGCTTTGCATTCTCCATCCCCATTTCTTGAATACAGATCAGGGGATCTTTGCCAGGTTTTACCAATTGTTAGTCATAAATATCAGTTTAGGACTTCATTGAGTATGTTTCTTACGAAATTCTACCTCTATAAGATATCAAGTTGCGAGGTATTTGACGAAGCACGAGGAAGATGGCCACGGAATAGTGGAGCTCCGCTGGCAACCGCGTGATCCAGAACCTGGGAACACATATAAAGCTCCCATAAGGGAGAAAAAATAAAGTTGGCAGGCGCTCAAACCTTCGCTCGATCGATGGCCTCTAAAGCACGCCATGCGGCCTCCCAAGATGTCACCAGCTTTTTCAAGAAGCAGGCACTGGTGTCTGTGGCCGCTTCCGAAGATGGCGGCTCCCCACAAGGCCAGTGAGATTCTGAGGCAGACGGGGAAGGAGGACAGCACATACCCCTGGCAAGGCAAGATATGCTTAGTCGAATTCAGGACCTTAAAGCAGAATTAAAAGAGACTTTTGATACTGAAATGGACAGATCTGTAGACAAATTTAAAAAAAGAACTAACAGCACGGGGGGAAAGGACTGATGCTGTGGAACGCAGCCTAGAAAAAATTAACCAATTTCATACACGGCTTATCAGGAAATACTGCATCTGTGTATACAAGTAGACATCCTACTTGAAAAGGCTGAAGATAGTGAAAACAGGTCTCGCCGCAATAATTTACGCATTAAAAATGTACCGGAAGGTTGCCTGGAAGATATCTTTAGTACCCCAGTCAGGTATAGGATCAATATCTTGGTCGGATCACGCCCCGGTCTCGCTGACACTCTCCCTCCCCTTCTATAGAACTAACCAATACAATTGGAAACTGAACGATTCTCTGTTAAACCAAGTAGATGTAGAAATAGAGATTAAACAAAAACTCAGAGAATACTTCACGCTGAATAAGGGCTCCGTAGAGTCACCAGCAATGTTATGGGAAGCCCATAAGGCGACAATCAGTGGGAATATCATCTCCATAGCATCACATACAGTAAGAAAAAAATAAAGCAAAAACTTTATAATGAGCTAGCGGAGAAAGTACAACTTTTAGAGCAGAAACATAAAACTAATCCCTCAAAAAAACTATTCAAATTGCTAGATAAAACCAGATCTGAACTTAAGCAGACCCAAATGGATGAAGTGGAGAGGGCGTTGCGGTGGACCAAACAAAACTATTACGATAAAGGTAATAAAGCCGACCGATTACTCGCCTCCAAATTGCGAGGTATGAGAGCTAAATCCCAAATATCAGCTATTTTGACAAAATCAGGTACAAAGACACTTTGTGAGACGCAAATAGCAGTACTATAACAAATTATATAACCTAAATTTCCCAAAAAACAAATCATCAGACGCGGAGGCTATCTATACATACTTAGAAGCGTGTAAACTCCCGACACTTTCGGAAAGTAACCTCTCAGACCTAAATAAAGAAATCTCCCTAGAAGAATTGATAGATGCAATCGCCCAATTAAAACCCGGCAAAACGCCAGACCCAGATGGGTTGTCCAATCAGTACTACAAAAAAATTTAAGTCGGTTCTGGCCCCGTATCTACTTGATGTGTTTAATGCGTTTCTGGAAGGAACAGTCATCCCACCATCTATGTCTAAAGCTAATTTAGCAATCATACCAAAGGAAGGGAGAGACCCACTACAGTGTGCTAACTATCGCCCCATAGCCCTCCTTAATTCGGATCTAAAACTGTTCAGCAAAATTCTTGCAAATAGACTGACCCCCATACTCCCAAGCCTAATACATATAGATCAAGTCGGGTTTATTTCCGGCCGACAGGCCTCAGACAATACTAGGAAAATTATAGACATAATCGACCATGTACATCTCTCATCCACGAAGGCCATCCTGTTGAGCTTGGATGCGGAAAAAGCATTCGACAGGATTAGATGGGACTTCCTAGACCAAACACTAATTAAATATGGATTTAAGGGCCCATATTTAGAAGGGGTCAGAGCCCTATACAGATCTCCCACGGCTGTAGTGAAACTCCCAGGAGGAGACTCAAACCCTATAAACATAAAGAATGGTACTCGACAGGGATGCCCCTTGTCTCTGCTTCTGTTTGCTCTCTCTATCGAACCCTTGGCAGCAACAATTAGAGACGAAAAAAATATAAACGGAATTGTAATAGGAGAGACAAACTACAAAATATCCCTATTTGCCGACGACATTATCCTAACTCTCGCCAACCCCTTGATTTCACTCCCGAACTTACACTCACAACTAGATAAATTTAGCAAAATCTCGGGATATAAAATCAATATGGATAAGTCGGAAGCATTGAACCTAACGCTATCAGATCCTGAAGTTAAATTACTACAAGCAAATTTTAAATATAAGTGGAACTCCACAAAGATCAAATACTTAGGAATCCAAATAACAAGGGAGTATAATTCGCTATACAAACATAACTACCCACCCTTATTTGAGAGGCTAAAAAAGGACCTCCAGAGCTGGAACGACTACCAGATATCTTGGTTAGGAAGAATAGCCACGATCAAAATGAATATCCTACCAAGGCTCCTGTATTATTTCCAGACTCTCCCTATAGATATTCCAATGGCGGAGCTTAAAAATATACAAAACAGAATTTTCCAATTTATCTGGCAAAATAAAAGACCCAGGGTAGCTAGGTCTATTATGCTAGCCCCAAAAGATTGCGGAGGCTTGGCAGTCCCGGATATCATCAAATACTATTTGGCGGCCCAACTCAAACAAGCAATAATGTGGAACAACGATCCAACCACCAGTTGTTGGGTGGGACTTGAGTCTACCTATACAAGACCTCTCTCTCTCCCGGCCGCTATGTGGACCGAGAGGGCAGGAGAGACCCTCTTAGAAACATTAAAACTGGGAGCAATGAAATGTACATGGCGGATATGGACTAGAAATAAAGATAAATATGGTCTGACAGCCAGTCCAACACTACTAACCCCTATATTCCACAACCCTGAATTCCCACCAGGCTGGTTCCCACAGAGACTCAATAAATTCAAGACGTTAAAGCTGATGGTAGCTGACGACTTTGTAGATAACTGTATAATTTTACCACTCCAGGCGCTGGAGAAGAAACACCAAATCATAAATATACCAGTGTTTGGTTTCCTCCAAATCAGGCACTACCTGAAATCAGTCTCTAAAGATTCGGCATTCCAACCTCTAACAAATTTTGAAAGACTATGCAGGAAAGGATACTACTGTAAAGGGCTGATTTCAGAGAGATATCTGGGCCTGGCGCGATCAGCGGGTTGTTCCCAACATAGCTATATGATCAAATGGGCAGAAGATCTGAATACAGAGATTGATAGAGCAGACTGGGAGGACATTTGGGAGGTAGCTGCAAAAACGTCAATCTGCACCACGATCAAAGAGAATATTTATAAAATTCTATTTCATTGGTACCTAACCCCGAGCAGGCTGGCCCAGATCTTTCCCGGGTCCCCGGATTTGTGTTGGAGGGGATGCGGGCAAAAAGAAGATATGGTTCATATTTGGTGGAGTTGCCCAAAAATTCAGGTATTCTGGGTCATGATACAAACACTGATCAGAGAGTACCTAGGGGTGGAGGTTGAGGTGGAACCGCTGACCATGGTGCTGGCCAAACCAATAGATGAATTAGGAACGGCAGAAAGTAAGATGATCACTCATGTAATGACGGCTGCCCGCTGTGTTATTGCGGCTGCCTGGAAAAAGATGAACACGCCTTCTAGGCAGACGGTCCTACGGAGACTAAGGGAAATAAAGATGATGGAGCTCCTCACAGCACAGTTGAGCCAAAAAACTGACAAATTTCATAAAATTTGGGAAATATGGCCAGGAAACTAGGGACCCCATAGAAATAAATACAGACAAATGGGCTCTTCCCCCCCCCCTTCCACCCCCTCTCCCCCCATCTTTTTCTTCTTCTTTCCTCTGCTCTTCTCTTTCCTTTGTTAAGTTCACGAGAGACGCTTACGGAAGCGGCTGCTTCCCTAACACAACCGGAAATAAGAAGACAGACCCCACTGGTTCAAAGATCGTGTTATAGCAAATATTTTATTTAAGTGGTGCTCACAAACTGTTAATGCTTTTTGTTGTATGGACAAGTGACACTGTTAAAACATCACATGTATTCCAAGATCATATATTTGTTATGTCTCTCCAAAATAATTAAAAAAAAATTGAAAAAAAAAAAAAAAATGTACCGGACGAAATAGAGGCAGTTAAACTGGAGCCATATTTAATCAGCCTATTTCAGATGCTCCTACCAGAGATAGACAATGAGCATTTGGTTATGGACAGGGCACACAGAGCATTAAAATAAAGATACACTGACCCAACCAAACCAAGAGATGTAGTGATCAAACTCAATTTCTACGAAACTAAACAAGCCATCTTGATAGCTACAAGAGAGGCTTCACAAGTAACAATGCAGGACAACATTCTACAGATCTTCTCAGACCTTGCACCAGCTACCCTCCAGAAAAGGTGCAATCTTGTCGAAACTACCTCTACCTTGAGAAAACATCAAATAAGCTATAAGTGGAGATTCCCTTGTTGGGTGATAATCACACAAAATGGACAAACTAAATCCACAGCAACTAGTGAAGGTAGTATATATATTTCACCTTCTACAACTACACCTGGGCATACAAGGCCCGGAACCAAACGGATAGATCTCGCCAAAAACACCGCAGCGTATTAGATCCCCACCGGCGGACTGATCTACAGTAGCTAGAGACAAGTGGAAGCCCAATCAAGCAAGTTTGAATCCTCCAGAACTGAATAAAATCCCTTGAGACTGTTTGTATATATCCACAATGTTTTCAAATCAACCATGTGCGTATCTTTCCACATGCTAACGGCTGCCATCCGATAAAGTTTTTTTTGCGTTTAAGGGTCTTTGACACTTGGATATTTAAAATGTTTGAAAATGTGAATATTGAAAAGTTAAAATGTTCATCAGTTTGATATGTTATTTAACATAACACTACTAAGTTTGATATGCTCCCTATTATAGTTGCTGGATGAGCTGCAGATTTTAGAGTACTGAGTGTAGACCTTTGGACCAAAAAGAGGTCTGCGTTGCTGCTCTATAGCCCAGGTATAGTGTGCTGAGGGGAAAAAACCCAGCTCATTCAGATCACTAAAAAATCTGTCCGGAAGGCCGTGGCTTAAGGCTGAGTCCATGCTCCCTGCTTGCTCGCTGAGGCGCGCTGAGGCTCAGGGAAAGCGGGTGCTTTCCCTGGCCTTGCGGTTGCTTACCGCACGCGCTGTCAGCGGGCCATCAGGGGGCGGTCCGGGGGCGGGCGCGTCACTGGCCGGGGGTGGGCCAGTGACGTCACGGTGCTGGTTTGCCCTCATTGGGCGAACCGCTCACGTGACCGGCCTGTCGTGCCGGCAAGCGGGGGGATTTTAAATTCCCCTAAGACCTGCGCTTCCGCAAGCGCGCGGAAGCGCAGGTGAGCCCCTACTTAAGCCGCTCTAATTGCGGCTGTAGGGGCTCAGTGCTGAGCGGGAGCGCGCGTCAGCACGCTTCCGCCAGCAAGCAGTAAACATGGCCGAGGCCTAAGACAGATATGGGTCTGCATGGAAGTCAAAGTCTCCGGACATAGGGAGGTGAGTAGAATGATGAGGCTGACCTATCTGCCGCAGCTGAACTCATGTCCACTATATTTACCTTTTTTCCCATTCCCTTCACGAAGCTACTAACCCTGGACCAGTTCTTCTAACTGGTCTCGGAATCTCTCCACTCCCACTCCCCTTGCACCTTTGTCACCCTTTGCAATACTGATAATTTTCTAAAAATGTTAATAATACATCAACATTTCTGAACCACCCTATTAAATGTGGCTGAAAATATCTCAAAATGTCAGGGGTTTAAACACCCCCCCCCCCCAAAAGCATAGGCTGGTACTTGCGGAAATGATAAGATTTGATGTTGGGGTGGCCATGCTACAGGAACCCCACCTGCTACCCAAAGATAAAAAACTTAGCTAGTAAACCTTTCCCGTGGATATTCCAACCCTCATTAAGAACAAAAAAAAGTGGTGTAGCAATACTACGCATTAAAAACTAAATTTCCCACCTGACACGATTAAAGTAGATAGGGTCATTTTATAATGGTTCTAGGCCTCCTCAACCATGTACAGGTCACTCTAGTCAATGTCTACGCCCCTAATACAGATCAATCTTCATTTTTCAAAAAGGTAATGGGCAAAATTGACAAATTTAAAAAAGGTAAATTAATAACTTTAATATAACGCTCACCCCCAAAATAGACAAAACAGGCCCAATATTGTCCTCTTCAACAAATAAGAAGCTCAGGAAGTTATTTAAAGACGTTTCCCTCCTGGACTCCTGGGGAATCCACAATCCAGAGGTAACGGATTCTTCTTTTTTTTTTCTAAAGTCCATGGGACATTCTCCAGAATAGACTACATTATGGTTGAGTCCTCACTTTGTAACTGTCTTGCTGCGGCAAAGATATGCCCCACTGCCTGGTCAGATAACAGCTCGATTTTAATAATATTTAAAAACTGGGGCCCCACACACAAACCCATGAGTTGGAGTTTAAACAAATCCCTACTCTGCAGCCCAGAGACTGTAGAGGAAGTTAAAGAAGCACTTAAAACCTATTTTGAAATTAATGATACTAACTCTGTATCGCAGATGACCCTGTGGGACGCCCATAAAGTGGTTATTAGAGGTAAGCTAATTGCGATTGGAGCTGGGAAAAAGAAACAAAAGTTACAGGATATAAATAGACTAACCCAAGAACTGGAAAAGTCTGAGAAATCACATAAAGCAAACCAGTCTGATATAAACTTTAAACATACAGTATGACCCAAATGAAAGAACAACTAAACTCCTTACTATTAGATAAAATAGAGAAAGCCATGTGCTGGATGCAACAAAAATATTATCAAAAAGGAAACAAGGCGGACCGCCTATTAGCAAATAAATTAAACCAGTAAAAGAAAAGATGTCAAATATTCTCAATTCGTAATAAAACTGGGCAAGACATGTATGATGCAAACCAGATAGGAACTGAGTTTAAACAATACTATGAAAAATGATATCTATCAATAAGCAATAAATAAGCACAAAAAAATCCAGGTCTGCCCTCTTCTTTTCTACATAAGTGCACCTTACCAAAGATATCTATTATAGATAACAAACTTGAAACACCAATTACATGACTAGAGATTGTCGATGTTATCAAATCATTGATAAATGGGAAAACTGGGGGATTACATTAATCCAGGATATAAGTAATCGTTTACTGCCGGTCTAATGAGTGGTAAAAACTAAAATATTTTTTTTTTTATTAAATATCTATGAAGAAACACGGTATGGGATATATATACATGGCAATGTTAAAATATTGGCAGTAGAGCATGCTTAAAAATGGAGAGTACTCATATACGGGCAGTCCTCGGTTATCCGACACAATGCGTTACTCAAAATGGCGTTGGATAGCGAAACGTTGTAAAGCGAAACACGTTTTCCCATAGGAACACGGTTTAAATGAAAGGTTCCGTTTCTGAAGGCATTTTTAATGCTAAAATACACAAAATATTTTACGCAGACAATAAGATATGCAGCACACACATAAATTATATAGTGCATATACTGTATTATATATATAATACAACATAATATATAATATAATATATAATATAGTATAATATAGTATAATATATATATTATATACACATAAACAACTTTGCAAAGCATCGAAAGAGCGTTGGATAAGCCGTTTTGGCGTTGTAAAAATGAATATAGGTATGCATTGTATAGCGTTGGATAAGCTATTTGTTGTAAAACGAAGCGTTGTAAAACGAGGACTGCCTGTATGTGGGGAAGTTTTTCTTGACCCCACACGGGGTTAATACTTCCTAAGTAAAGAAACTCCACCCACAATTAATCACAGTACAGCAGGCATGTCAAACTTGCGGCCCGCAACGGATATTTTTGCGGCCCGCTCACAACCAGCGCAGCGGTCGTGTGTGTCGGCGAGCGCGTGGGCGGCGGTTAAAAGTTTTGGCCACGGGAGTAGCGAGCGCGGGTGTGGGGGAAGAGAGTAGCATGGGCGGAAGTAAAATCTGGCCTGCAGGGGCTGGAGGCGTACGGTGGCCGGGTGCAGTCAATCTGCACTCGTGCCGTGTGTGGGAGGACACGGAGGCGGAGTCAAAACCCCGGCGGAGACATTCTCCTTGAAGCCTGGTAAACGTGTGTGTGTGTGTGTGTCTCAGTGTGTGTGTGTATCTCAGTGTTTGTGTGTGTGTTCAGCTCTCAGGCTTACATGAATGATGAGCTTTCCCCTCCAGCACTGCAGCATGTGCCATGTGTGGGATGTGGAGAGCACAGCAGGGGCGGAGCCAACTCCCCGGCGGAGAAAGCTTCAGAGACGTCTGTGGGACTGCCTCCTGCCTGGAAGCCTGGGAATAAGGTAAGGACAAGATGCTGATGGGGCATGGGGGCCAGCCTGGGGTCACCCACCCGACCCCTGTCACCCCCTGCCCGTCACCCCCTACCACCCCTGCCTCTGTCACCCTCTGTCACCCCCTGCCCCTGTCACCCCCTGCCGCTGTCATCCCCTGCCCCTGTCACCCCCTGCCCCTGTCACCCCCTGCCACCCCCTGTCCATATCACCCCCTGTCACCCCCTGCCCCGTGTCACCCCCTGCCACCCCGTGTCACCCCCTGCCACCCCCTGCCTCTGTCACCCTCTGTCACCCCCTGCCCCTGTCACCCCCTGCCTCTGTCACCCCCAGTCACCCCCTGCCACCCCCTGCCTCTGTCACCCTCTGTCTCTGTCACCCCCTGCCACCCCCTGTCCATATCACCCCCTGTCACCCCCTGCCCCTGTCACCCCCTGCCTCTGTCACCCCATGTCAACCCCTGCCCCTGTCACCCCCTGTCAACCCCTGTCACACCCTGCCTCTTTTACCCCCTGCCCCTTTCACCCCCTGCCCCTGTCACCCCCTGCCAACCCCTGCCACCCCCAGTAACCCCCTGCCTGTCACCCCCTGCCCCTGTCACCCCCTGCCAACCCCTGCCACCCCGTGTCACCCCCTGCCTCTGTCACCCCCTGCCTCTGTCACCCCCTGCCTCTGTCACCCCCTGCCACCCCCTGTCCATATCACCCCCTGTCACCCCCTGCCCCTGTCACCCCCTGCAAACCCCTGCCACCCCCTGTCACCCCCAGTCTCCCCCTGCCTGTCACCCCCTGCCCATCACCCCCTGCCCCTGTCACCCCCTGCCACCCCGTGTCACCTCCTGCCACCCCCTGCCTCTGTCACCCCATCACCCCCTGCCTCTGTCACCCCCTGCCTCTGTCACCCCCTGCCACCCCCTGTCCATATCATCCCCTGTCACCCCCTGCCTCTGTCACCCCCTGTCAACCCCTGCCCCTGTCACCCCCTACCCCTTTCACCCCCTGCCTCTGTCACCCCCTGTCACCCCCTGCCTCTGTCACCCCCTGCCCCTTTCACCCGTTGCCCCTGTCACCCCCTGTCACCCCCTGCCACCCCCTGTCACCCCCAGTCACCCCCTGCCTGTCACCCCATCACCCCCTGCCCCTGTCACCCCCTGCCCGTCACCCCCTGCCCGTCACCCCCTGCCCATCACCCCCTGCCCCTGTCACCCCCTGCCACCCTGTGTCACCCCCTGCCACCCCCTGCCTCTGTCACCCTCTGTCACCCCCTGCCTCTGTCACCCCCTGCCTCTGTCACCCCCTGCCCCTGTCACCCCCTGCCAACCCCTGCCACCCCCTGTCACCCCCAGTCACCCCCTGCCTGTCACCCCATCACCTCCTGCCCCATATCACCCCCTGCCCCTTTCACCCCTTGCCACCCCGTGTCACCCCCTGCCTCTGTCACCCCCTGCCCCTGCCACCCCCTGTCCATATCACCCCCTGTCAACCCCTGCCCCTGTCAACCCCTGTCACCCCCTGCCCCTGTGTATGGAGGGGAGAGTGTGTGTGTGTGTGGGGGGGGGGGGGAAGAGTGTGTGTGTGTGTATGAGTGGCTGTGTGTGTATGTCTGTGCAGGCCAGCAGTGTGGGTGTCTGTGCGTGGTCAGTGTCTTTGTTGGTCTGTCTGTGTGTGTCTGTAGGTCAGTGGCTGTGTGCGTCTGTGCAGGTCAGAGAGAGAATGGGGGGGGAGAGAATGGAGGGGGGGAGAGAATGGAGGGGGGGGAGAGAATGGAGGGGGGGAGAGGGAGATGGGTGGGGAGAGAGAAGAGGGGATTGCGAGAATGGGGGTGGGGAGGGAAGGGAGAGAAAATGGGGGGAGAAAATTGGGGGGAAGTAGAGAGAGAATGAGGGACAAGGCCGCCAACAGGGGGTCTGCCGGGGTTGACGTCCCGGGCCCGGTGAGTCAGTCAATCACCCTCTCTCTCTCTCCCACCCTCTCTCACTCTCCCACCCTCTCTCACTCTCCCACCCTCTCTCACTCTCCCACCCTCTCTCACTCTCCCACCCTCTCTCACTCTCCCACCCTCTCTCACTCTCCCACCCTCTCTCACTCTCCCAGCCTCTTTCACTCTCCCACCCTCTCTAACTCTCCCACCCTCTCTCCCCCTCTCTCTCTCCCTCTCTCTCTCACTCTCACTCTCCCTGTCTCTCTCACTCTCCATCAGTTTCTCTCTGTTTATCTCTGTTTCTCTCACTCTCTCTGTCTCTCTCACTCTCTCTGTCTCTCTCACTCTCTCTGTCTCTCACTCTCTCTCACTCTCTCTCACTCTCTCTGTCTCTCTCACTCTCTCTGTCTCTCTCACTCTCTGTCTCTCTCACTCTTTGTCTCTCTCACTCTGTCTCTCCCACTCTGTCTCTCTCACTCTGTCTCTCTCACTCTGTCTCTCTCACTCTGTCTCTCTCACTCTCTCTCTCACTCTGTCTCTCTCACTCTGTCTCTCTCACTCTGTCTCTCTCTCACTCTGTCTCTCTCTCACTCTATCTCTCTCTCACTCTGTCTCTCTATCACTCTGTCTCTCTCTCACTCTGTCTTTCTCTCACTCTCCCACTCTCTCTCACTCTCCCACCCTCTATCACTCTCCCACCCTCTCTCACTCTCCCACCCTCTCTCACTCTCCCACCCTCTCTCACTCTCCCACCCTCTCTCTCTCTCCCACCCTCTCTCTCTCTCCCACCCTCTCTCACTCTGCCTCCCTCTCTCACTCTGCCTCCCTCTCTCACTCTGCCTCCCTCTCTCACTCTGCCTCCCTCTCTCACTCTGCCTCCCTCTCTCACTCTGCCTCCATCTCTCACTCTGCCTCCCTCTCTCACTCTGCCTCCCTCTCTCACTCTGCCTCCCTCTCTCTCTCTGCCTCCCTCCCTCTCTGCCTCCCTCCCTCTCTGCCTCCCTCCCTCTCTGCCTGCCTCCCTCTCTGCCTGCCTCCCTCTCTGCCTGCCTCCCTCTCTGTCTGCCTCCCTCTCTGTCTGCCTCCCTCTCTGTCTGCCTCTCTCTCTGTCTGCCTCGCTCTCTCTCTGTCACCCTCTCTCTGTCTCTCTCTCTGTCACCCTCTCTCTGTCACCCTCTCTCTGTCACCCTCTCTCTGTCACCCTCTCTCTGTCTGTCACCCTCACCCACTCTCTTCGTTTTTAACTTAACTGCCCTATACCTACACCTAAATAACCTATTCTGCTTTCTTCCAGATCTGACTCTCAAGTTTCACACGGGGGACATTAGAAGACAGGTAAGGAACACCTCCCCTCCAGTATACTACCTTGAGAGACTGCGGATCAGGTAAGATCCCAGGTGGGATTGCTGCTTTGGAAATTGTTAAGAAGGGGCATCCTGACACTGGTTAATGCGTTCAGAATCATTCACATCTGGCTTTTTTTTTTTTTGAGGTCATCCGACACACACACACACACACACACACACACACACACACACACACACACACACACACACTGTACTTTTCGAAATAAACCTACGTTTCTATGAAAATTTAAGTTTTTTTTTTTTTGCGGCCCACCTAGACTTAAACCTTGTTTATTTGGCCCTTGTTTGAGTTTGGCATGCTTGCAGTACAGGGAGCAGGAGATATCAGAGGATACCTAAGGGCTGTTCTATACAGCAGGCAGCCGTGCAGCCGCACGTTCCTATGTGAACGCGCGTGCACGGGCCGCATGCTATTCCTGTATATAGTGCCGGGAGCTGCAGGTAATGTGTGTGTGTGTATGTGTGAGTATATGTGTGTGCATGGGTTGTTTGAGTGAAAGGAAGTGCTAGATAAGATTTTTTTTAAAGAAAAAAAAACTTAATAAATATTTTTTTTTTAACTTCTGCAAACATTGACACACACACACACACACACACACACACACACACACACACACACACACACACACACACACACACACACACACACACACACACACACACACACACACACACACACACACACATCCATACAAACACACATCCACGCATGCATGCATGCATACATACACACATACACACACATACATACATTTGAGCGCAGGCAGCAGCGCGAAAAGATGAATTTCCTCATCTTCGCCACTGTCTGTCAGCTCCTCTCTCCCTGCCGTGCGCGGCCCTTGTATAGAAAGGCTGACTAACGTCAGCCAACTAAAAATCCGCGCCCGGCACTATAGAACGTGCCTAAACAGTGAATGTATCCAAGGGGTTAATACTCCCTGAGTAGAGAAACTCCAACCATACTTAATCGCAGTACAAAGTGCAATGAATAATATGGGATATCAAAGCCAAGAATGTATCAATATACTGTATGTGTCCCTCTAATATATCTTGAAAGGGAGATAGGTTACATCTGAAGCAACTATTTTGTTACTTTGCTACTTTGTAAGGACTGTCTCCCTTTCAAGATAGGTATCCTCTGCTATCTCCTGCTCCCTGTACTGTGATTAATTGTGGTTGGAGTTTCTTTACTCGGGGAGTATTAACCCCGTGTGGGGTCAAGGAAAACTTCCCCACATATACTGTCTCGGCCAGGTTTATTCTAAAGCTTGCCGGGTTAAATGCGGGCTAAATGCGGGGCTGTTCTCCGATTTGAACGGAGTCACTTCAACAGATAAGCGCTAATGGCGCTTATCATTGAAAGCGCCCGAGACGCGGGAAAACCGTCCGAAAACGGCCGAAAAGAGTCGCGCGCCGTCCGCGGGTTAAAAATTCCCGCGGAGGCAGTCGCTTTAGAAGAAAGCTGGGCGCCACTGTATGAGTACTCCCCATTTTTAGGCATGCGCCACTGCCAATATTTTACCATTCCCGTGTATATATATATATATATATCCCATACCCTGTGTTTCTTCGTAGATAATTAATAAAGATTTATTATTTTAGTTTTTACCACTCATTAGACTGGCTGTATAGGATTACTTATATCCTGGATTAATGTTATCCCCCAATTAACTATCATACACGAGTGCAATTTCAGAGGGCTTCTTGTGGTGGGAGGACTTTCTTTATTCCTCACCTCCAGTGTGTATATAGAGTCGGTATATTCCCTCATGCACCTTGTCTTTTCACTTACTATATTGATTTACTAGGTGATCGGTAGGCTTCAATATATCTGCTAAATGGGAAAACACCTGGGCCAGATGGCTTTTCAAATGAATATTATAAATATATTTGCACAATACTGGTCCATCACCTGATAAAATTATTTAATACTGTACATTTCTAAAAGGAGCATGCCCCTCAAAAGAAATGTCTCAAGCTACTATAGTAGTAATACACAAAGAAGGAAGAGACCCTCTAAATTGTGACAGTTACCGCCCCATCTCTCTGCTCAACTCGAATATAAAAATATATGCCACGGTCTTGGCCAACAGGTTAAATTCAATCATGCCTACATCCTCCCGATCAAGTGGGCTTTATTACTGGTAGGCAAGCCTCTGATAACACCAGCTGACTAGCTAATATTATGCATGTAGCTTAATCAACAAAGTCGCCGCTTGTGGTCTTAGGCCTGGGACATAGTAGGATCAGTCTTGCTGACCCGTGCTGAGGCGCACTCACGCTCAGCACTGAGCCCCTGCAGCCGCAATGAGAGCGGCTTTAGCAGGGGCTCGCGCACGCTTCCGCATGCTTGCGGAAGCGTATGTCTTAACAAATCTTTAGATTTGGCGCTTGCCGGAGCGCAGAGCCTGACACGTGAGCGGTTCGCCCAATGAGGGGGAACCAGCTCCGTGACGTCATTGGCCCACCCCCAGAAACGCCCACGGACGGCGCGCGCTCTAAGGCCAGGGAAAGCACAGCTTCGACTCATTATATAAAGCCAACATTATTGTTAGGTAGACAACATGGTGGTAAACAAGCAACCTCTAAGTTTACCACCATGTTGTCTGCCTAACAATAAAAGCTAATTTTTAACAGTACATACTGCTAAGCCCCAATTTTTAGGAACTGCTGTGCTCCGTTTTTTCCTGTTTTTGGATCTCCTTTTGTTTACCTCCTGGCTGGACGCACGCTTCATAGGACATCATTAACCAGAATTGTGAGTACCTTTATCTTATAAATGAAGAGGAACATATTTGCTCTAGGGGGATTTGCCTATCCATAGGATACTGTATATTGAAGCACAGTTGTTGTTTATTAATGACGGATGCTGGTTCTTTAAATACTCCATAAGGCATCTCCTGTATCCCTTCAATGAGCCCTGCAATCAAGTTCACCTTTGAACTCACTGGTTTATTAGATTATTGTCCTCTCTCCAATTAGAGACGTATTATACATATGCATGCAAGGAATCATCCTTTAACTCAGATGCACTGATATGGTGAGATTATTTCTCCATTTTGCAAGCTGTCGGAGACTCCCTGCCATGGAGAATACATGTGTTGCAGTGGACCATAAAAATAAAAATTAATGTACACATTGAATTAGTGGACATATTGACTAAGGTAGAGAGATGGTAGAAGATATCTGGGACGCTTCCTCTATTTCGTAGCATAGAAAATATATCTGGCAACTGATGGGTATATATATATATATATATATATATATATATATATATATATATATATATATATGTATATGTAAACCAAATGGTGTAATACTAGCCAAACAGATGATGCAGCTCAACTCAAAGGAGGATTCTCCCAAGGTCCTTTTGGAGTGGTAGAAATAGGGTACGGGGAGTGCAATTCGTGGTAAATAAACAATGAAAAACAAATTATAATATTGCAATAGACTTGGACACTTTTATGATACCACACTGGGATGGGGGGGGGGGGTGGATGATAGAATAAGTAAAAATATACTCACACGGCCATGTGATTGCTCTGTGAATTATACTGCAACGAGTGCAATGTGTACACACATATGATTTTAATTATTCATCAAGTATGGACTTAGGGATGGCTATTTAAACCTCAGCACTTCATGCATGTCTGCCACAAGAACCTGACGACGCATCTGACGATGCGAAACGCATTGTTTGAGTCACAACGTGCATATTTTTGACACCAGAAGGGCCTCCGTAGTTATCCTTGGTTGCTGTGGATTCAGCCCTGTCTACCGGACGCGGAAGCAGGAGCTTACTAAGCAACAGTGAGTAGTTATCTCTAAGTGTAAGTGCTATATTGCTCTTGCATTTTTACTGAAATAAACGTACCTTTACTTCCATCCTGTGGTTGTAATTGTCACCCCAATTGGGAACACGTAGATGACGGTAGTTGCCAACCACTGGGCCGCCGAGCCTAGCAGACCCAGGGTGGAGAGAGGGATATATCTTTCAAGAGGAGGAAGTTATCTTTATACCAAGAAACCTATTTGGGCATTTAACTCACACATGGCCGTGTGAGTGTATTTTTATTTATTCTATCATCCACCCCCATCCCAGTGTGGTATCATCAAAGTATCAAAGTCTATTGCAATATTATAATTTGTTTTTCACTGTTTATTTTCCACGTCTTGCGCTCCCAGTACCCTATTCTTAAGGTATACACAACAAGGAATTCAGGGCACTCAAACAAGTATCACAACAAATATGTTACTTATCTTTGCAGACAGGGTGCCTGCAGAGCAGCTGGGATCACCGTCCAGCCATGGAAATAGATAGTACAAAAATTAAAAAATACTGTAGCATTCGCTGTAGAATATAAATCAGGTTTAATGCATCAAGCTCCTGAGATAGAGAGATACCTAATTTCAAATCTGTTGTTAAAACAACTCCCATCACTTGCTCAGAAACCCATGTTTGACTTCATCTTGAGCACATTGCACTTTCCAACTTTATCTTCCGAGAACCAGACTCGACCCCATATAATCTCTCTCTCTCTCTCAAAGAAAGGCACATTCCCTAACTATCAAACAATATTGACTGTTCCTTTAAAACACTATGTTAACTATTCACAGGGAGGCTCCTTTTCTACATCTCCCAGGAACCTGTTTTCCAAAACCTTCACTCCACCATATATATCCCTTAGTGATGTCACTATCACCTTGGATACACAGGGTGGGGCTTACATTCTGCAGAGTCATCCTGTATTAACCCATAAATTAAGCCTTTAGGCAGACTAGTAGTCCCAGTAGGGGGGCTACATAAATTTAGATAATCTGTTGTCATAATTCAATTATTTCATGTGTCTTTTTGGGGGTTTTGTTACCTCCTTTTTGTCCTCTCTGTGTTCTTCTCCTTTCCATTGTAGGGGTGATGCTACACTTTATTTCTCTTGTATAAATGATCCACTACCTTTTTGTAGGTACCTTTTATGATCCCCTCCCTATTTTCTCTTCTCTAAAAAAAAAAAAGGGGGAGACATTACATTGTCCTATGCTGGGAATTTTCTTTATATTTTTTCACCCTCTTTAAATGTGACACCTTTCATGGAATGTGTTTTCTGTAGAAGACAAGCTTTGCACAGTACAGTACTATTTATTCAATAATTAAAAACGAAGAAATCTATATGAATTCACTCACAAGATATAACTTCTTTGAAGCATGTAGTAAATGGTGGATTTAACACAGCAGTCCTAATGCTCTATCCATTCCCGAATGCAGCAGCTTCTCTGGTGGGCCCGCATGGTGCTGTCTCCAGCGAATGCAGTTCTCACGTGGGAACCTCTGAGTTCCTGATTTGCTGATGTCAGAGGGGGAATGGGTTGCTGGTTTAGCCAATGTGTGGAGTGTTGCTGAAAGTAACTCCGCTGCCCGTTGCATGTAGACACCTTACGCATTTGATTAGTCCAATGCTCACTTCATCAGAGGTGATTGCATAGCCTTATGGAAGGGTTTTTATATGAGTGTCCCTCCATGGAGCGCACCCATCTGAATTAATAGGTTAATTGAAAAAGGTGCTAATACTTGTGGTCTGATAAAAAAAAAAAGAGTAGTGATAAAGCTACAGTAGTTAAAACTTAGCTCACATTGTTTTATTGATGATATTTATCATTTGAATACTTTAGAGAGGCGAGGGAGATATTTTAAACTCTTTTTTAGAATTCATTCATTGAAATGCTTTTTTTTAAATTCAGCAGTGAGATCAACAAAGACAAAATTGCCTTAGACCTGGAGCTCTTTACTGATGGACAAGGATCAATTTTAACCAAGGTGTATCATAAGAATGTTTACTGCAACGGCTACCTAGATGCTCATCGTGGACACCATTCAAACTGATTGAATAAACATCCCAGGTGGTCAATTCCAGAGAATACAAAAGAATTATACAAGAGAGACAAACTTCCTAAATGAAGCAGACACGTAAAACAGGTTTTCCGAAAAGAACTTATACTTGATACTTGATAAAGGACCCCCATGGTCCGAAACGCGTAGGAGGTACTGGGTCAGCCCCGGGGGGGTATGTTTTTTGTTACGAAGCTATACTGAATAAATAGATTTTTTATTTAACACCACCTGGCTCCCTGGCTGTGCATCTTTTTCTCTTCTTTTGACTGGACTGTAACCAATGGATCTGCACGCCCCTGGGAAAGGACTACAACGGATTCTACTCTACAGTTGGAGTGAGTTTATTATTAATGTGTGATTATTATAGTTGAGTACGATTTAGTACTGTTAGTCTCCAATGAGGGGTCACTAGAATACCTTTTAGGTGCAATTGTTGGTCACCTTCAGGAGACTTATGTGTTTATGGGTCACTCACATATCACATCTCTTAGTTCACCCACTCCATGTTTGAGTCCGTTTACCAGTCCTGTTTATTACTGAAGACCTATATTTTGGATATTCTGGAATTTCCACTGACTTTGGAGCACCCCCCCCCTCCCTTTTTTTATTAGAATTAGAAGAAGAATTAGTCATCAAATCACTAGATGTAGTTACAAGAATAGATAGGGAAGTCGTACTTAAAAATAAAAACCACGAAGTTCAAAGGAAAATGTAATGAAATTAGGTTTATAACACGCACCAAAAATAAAACAAATTCTAAAAAAAGAGACAGTTGTCATTTAAGAGTTTCCAGAAAATCCAGCAGCTGTCTAAAGGAGAAATAAAAACCTAACAAACATCATAGCACCGAGTGCTCTAAAAACCCCCAGATAAAAGCGTCAACCGATTAAATCAGGTGTACTCTGGCAAATAGGTAAACTGCATGGTTGTGATAAAGTAATATTGCTGAAATTAATATACTGTTGATATTACTGAAATGGACTGGGTGGGGGGTCTCTGGAGAAGGATTAAAGGTATTGTGTTGTGTTGTATTGTATTGTATGTCTTTATTTAATACAATACAAGGTGGTCTGTTTCTGTTTTGTCTGTTCTGTTAGTGTCCATTTTGTGTGTAAGAATTTGTGTGTGGTGTAAGTGAGATTCACTTACAGTAGATTTGACTGTGCCTGTAGTTTACGCCCATATTCCTTGGATCAATGAGTACCTGGTTCCTATAGAGAGCTGTTTTAATCTACTTTTAACCGGGTTTTAATTATCTCAAAGATGATTGGTTTAAGAATTAAGGAGCGTTTTTTTATAATCTGCCTAGTAACCTATTTTAAACAAAGGAATCTAAAGTGTATATAAAGCCTGCATGGGCTCTACCCTAGCAGAGAGTCTCATTGACTTTTGAATGTGTATGATCATACTCGGTGCTGTACTATGCAATAAACAACTTATTATCCACAAACCCGTGTTTGTGAGTTTGCAAACAACGACAGCTTTGGGGATCAGGCATGGGATTCCAACATCCCGGACACTTGGACCAGAGGAGACAGATAACTCTCAATGGAACACTCAACACTATGATCATTTGATAAGATAGGCACCTTTTGAAATGCCTTTAGTTTAAAATGTAGAGTGTTTAATGAGGCCTTGATGTCTCTAAAGTCTTGTCCGGATGATGGAATTCTGATAATGAGTACGTTATTGTAAGCATCAATTGATATCTGTGTGGTTTTAGTGGTCTTGGTGGTCTTAGTGGTTCTTGGTGAGATAACATAAATCTGCAGTAGTTATGATCTGTGTGGTGGTTAAAATGGGTCAAAAGTATTTTGTTGAGGAAAAGGAGGGTGCCGAAATATTAGCTCCAAATTATATTATGATTGGACAGGGTCCTTAAAGGTTTGCATGCAGAAATTGGGACGCAAATACAGACTGTGTGTATTGATTGGGAGCATAAAAGATTATCAGAAAATGCTGCTGTGGTAGAATATATGCAGCGCAGTAAGAAAGCTAAGAAAAGAAAAATCAGAAGGACAAAGTGGCAAAAATAAAGTGTTATAGTTGTAGAAAGTCAGGATATTTTGCCAGAAATTGCAGAGCTTCTAAAAGAGATACAGGCATTGGCTGGAAAAAGGCATATAGTAAATAAATAGAAATGATCATTTTGCCAATCCAAAATATAAAATACACAACCCAAATTCCTAATGCCAGATTAACCAAGTGTGAGTGCATACTGACTGGCACTGACAATGTCACAGTCCATTGGTGCCCCTCATTATTCTCAACAGATTGTTTTTGCATAAAAAGAATCCTGGACAGTCCAAAGTATGGATTCCCAAGAGGGGTCTTCCCGCCTGGATTGAGAAGCTTAGGGAGTCTCATGTATTGTGAATCTGAGTGGGGAACATGCCCTAGGTATAGGTCCAAAATAGGGAAAATGAGTTTTTCCCCCCCAAAACGTTTTATAAGGGTCTCGTATATAAATATGGTAAATGGATTGATTGTTTGAGTAATCCCTGTGTGTCTGTGGTAATATCCTTCCCTCTTCCCCACAGCAATAAGTGGCTATGAGTCAGGTTCGGATACAGAAGTAGTCTCAGTGCCGGCAATTAATTGTTGTGCCCTTGACAAGAGCTATATGAAGCGCATATGCATGTCATCACATTCTGCGCATGCGTGTATGTCAAATTGGAACCTCGTTTAACACCTATGCATGTCATTATGTAACCTTGTTGAGAATTACATTACTGTACAGTAAGATAGAGTGCATTTCCTCACTCCTGTCACTGTACTGTAAGTGTATGCAAACAGTATACAATATTTTAAAGATTTTTATAGTGTATGTCAAAGATATATTTAAATACAGTATACAGTATTTAAATGATATCAGTACTTTATTTATAGTACTACTGTAAGTTTATTTAAGCAACTTAATTTCAAGATTTATATATACGGTATGTCAGATATTTATATCTTTTTAAACGCCTTTACAACTTTATATTACAGTATGAACAGTATAGTGCTACTGTAAGTGTATCTAAACAGTAAATGCACCTTATTTGCAAGGTGCTTATATTGTATACAGTACTGTACAGTACAGTATGTCAATGAGATTTATACAGTATATTTAAATGCCTTTAGTACTTTATGTATAGTACTACTGTAAGTGTCTAAACAGTAAAAACATAAACACCAAAAAGTATATTGAAAGAATGGACATTTTTATTTGTACAGGATAATAAAGGAAAAAAGAAAAATACAAAGTTGCCTCTTCTTCAAAATGTACAATCTTGTTTTTATTCTTCTTCGCAATGGATGGTGCTTCTTGGACATTTTGGTCTGTAAAGAAAGAGACAATATTATATATTGACAATCGCACTGTACATTATGCAATCTAGATTTTTGGGGAGAAAGGGGATGACATGGGGAATCGTACAGTATGACTACAGTACAATGTGACTACTGTACACATGAAAAAACTACAGTACTGTATTAAACCATGACGCCAGTACAGTCCATTGTTAAACAGTATCTTCTAGTTTTTGAGGGGGGTTCAAGGAGACAAAGCATGCATGGCATGGGCTACAGCACTTTACAGTAGGACTAGAGGTTTTAAAGTACATTAGGATTTAGGAGGTTTGGGGGGAAGGGACATGACATGCATGGATTTGAGCACTGTGTCTTACCTGGCAGTATTGCTGGGAGAGTTTCCTGCACCAGGGGGGGGGGGGGGGGGTGGTGGGGTTCCTGCACATTGTCTTTGCCCAGCTCCAGACATGCAATATAGAATATAAGCATTAAACAATTAAATAATTTTAAAATATCAACTATTTTTTTTTAAGATTAAAAACATTGGCGGTGCGTCTTTATTTGTAAATAAAGTTATAACTAGTAGTCATCAAACAAGTCGATCGAGCTCCAGGGAAGAGCCCTTGTACTGTATGCCTCAAAAGGCTATTGATGCTGTCTCCTAGTTTTCATAATAAGACTGGTAGCTTTAAAATTGCACTTAATTTCCTCCATAATTGTTCTCCTTAAATTTGGTGGAAGAGCCTTCTTGAATTTATTGCCTTTATAATTGACATTTTGGGTGTCATGCACTAAGCGGCAAAAAGGCACTTTCCTCTAGTTCCTCGCAAAAAATGCCTACTACGATTCAGTAAGCCCCGAGAAGCTGGCAAAAAGTGAAAAAAATCGGCTTTTTTTGTTTGGCGTGAATTTTTTTTGGGCAGAGGCGCGGTGAAAAGCCACTTTTCGACACTACTCACCAGGTTTTCAAACACACTCAATTCTAGAAGCCCCGAGCAGCTTTTCGCCACTCTAGAATTGAGATTTTCCCGTAAATCCGTCCCGCCACAAAAAGTTGGCAAGTTGGTGTGGAGAAGTATTGGCAAGGGCGGAGGGACGGCACTTAGAAAAAATCAGGCCTTTTTCCTGCATGGGATTGATGCAGGGGGTCCCGGAGCTGATACCCATTAATACTAGCACCGGAGCCCCCCAGCATGCATCCGATGCATGAAAAATGCATTTACAGCCCACTTCATTACCTTAGCGCCTAACCGCTAACGCAATGAAGGGGTTAACCACCCGTGCCAGGCTTATTGTGGCTAGCGGGGGTGGGTGAAGGTATTTTGCACTTGGTGGGTGTTTAGGTCTTGCGGAGGGTTGCGGGTGGACTTAATCCCTTCATTACCTTAACGGTTAATTCTGATGCAGCGGCCGTTATTCAAACACATCACAGCACCGATTTTGAGTTCTCTGCTGTTCCCGACACAGCATGAACGCGGCCAATCGCCCCTGGCACCTGCGCATATCGCGGATGTTTTGTTTGAATTTCATGGATTCTGTTTCTTCGTTTGCAATAAAATGGATGAATTGTAATGTGTACAGTACTGTGCTACTGTGTCAATTTCATGTTTTTAAAAGCCAGAACACGAAAATGTATTTTTCTGCACTCGCCGCGCTTGCATCTTAGTGCGGGAAGGCTGGAATTCATCCCACGGTTTAAAATCAGGATTCCGATGTACATGACGCGTGAAGTGTTTGAATAACGTCCGCTGCATCAGTATCGCTACGGTAATGAAGGGGTTAACCCCTCCCGCTACCCACCCGCAAGGCCTAAATACCCATCCCTGGGGCTATTACACCCTTCACCCACCCCGCTACCCACAATATGCACAACAGCCCCACTACCCACCTCTTAGGCCCTCAATAAACATTACTATATATAATACACTATCCACCCCCTGTGTCCCCAACAACCCCTATACCCCCCTAACATACAATACATATATTTATTTTTTTGGATGCACAGGAATGATACTATTGGCCGGCAGTGGCCCTCGGTGGTCCCCGCGGGTGCGTGCTTAGGGGTCCCCACTTGCCTGCAGTACCAATTCTGTGCCTCAAAAAAATAATTACAAAATACATCAATACTTATAAATAAATACACCCCCCCGCCCTCTAACACATACATTACAGTAATGGGCAAAATTATTATTATCCACATATGGATAATAGTGCATTTGCCCATTTCAAATACATTTATCACTATAAATAAAATAAATACATCTTGCACTCACCCTTGCCCGGCTGCCATGATGAAGGCTGTCCTCATCATTCTCCATGTTCCCCTCCGGTGCTGCAAAACATACACAAGAATAAAAAGAGCCTAATGTCCCCTAACCCCTTAATTACCTTAGCGGTTAGTTACCGCTATAGTAATTAAGAGGTTAACCCACCTTTCCCCACCACTCAGGAGGCCTAAACACCCTCCCCCACTACCCACCCATGAGGCCTACCCATCCTCCCTTTGGGACAATACCCCCTTCCCCCACCCCCACTACCCACAATCAGGGTGATGTCTGGGAGATGTACAATCCTGGGTCCTGGAGCGGGTGTGCTTCTGGCAGTGGGCGGGGGTAGATGCTTTCCTCCTGTCAAGGCCTAGCACTTACAGGGTTTGTCATCTCCAACAGATGGGTATACATGTATTCTGGAGACAGAGGGGTTAAGCGTGGGGGAGCCCTTGGTGTGCTTGGTGTTGGCACCATGAAGGTCAAATCCAGGGATTGAGAGGGTGCACCGGAGGGGGGAGGGTTATGCAGTTCCTCCATGGGAGAATAAGGCACCTCCAGGCCACCCTCCTGATCCTGTGTTGGACATACAGGGGCAGGGTCTCCAAGGAAAGAATAGAGCCCCACGATATTCCTCTCAATCTTATCCAGGCGAACACCCATGCACCTATCCATATTCACCATGGTCTTCCAAAGACGATCCATCTTGGCCTATATTCGGTCCCTGTATTGCTCTGTGGACTTGTCAGTGATTTCGATACCACTGAAAACTTCCAGCATGCGGGCGACTGAGCTGGATCTGTGCAAGGAGGGCTGGTGTCACCCAGATGAATATCTGTGTGGCTGGGTGCTGGAGGAGGTGAGCTGGGGGCTGCAGGAGTTACATCGGCATTGCTGGGTGCAGGAGCAGATGAGTTTGGGGTTTCCAGATGAGCATCGGCGTGGATGGGTGCCCGGAGCAGGTGAGCTGGGGGTTTCAGGATGAGCATCGGTGGACAAAGGGTCAAAGCAGGCGGATGTTTTGGAATCAGTGGCAGTGGGCAATGGCAGTGAAAAGTCCAGGACATCCGATTCTGCTTTGGTGAGTGCAGGGGCACTTCTGGTGCCCGTCCAAACAAGTTGATCCTTCCTTGAGGATTTTTGCCATTTTCTTCTTCACATAATAAGGGCCAGGGTTCATTGCCTTGGGAGCCTTCGGAACCTTTTCTCTAGGCACCTTTGGCTTTGGCTTGAAAACAGCTTACGACTTTCGCTTTCTCATGGTCGGCACAGCAGAGGAAAGCAGGTTCCTGCATCTGTAGAATCGGGGTTGATCCATGTAAGCATATGGAAGAATGCACAATACAGTATCTGTTCAAGAGCTCGTTGAGATAGAGATCAGCGTGTGGGAGGCTATGTATTTTGTGTCACCATTTATGCACTGTGTCCCTATTGGAATTTTTTTGGCGGCTGTGGACACGAGCTGCAGGTGTTAAAAGTGGGCGTATACAGTACTTAACCAGTCGAGTGAGGTCCATTACATTATAAATATACCATCACTTCTGTTGATTGAATATACATCGAAAATACATTCCTCTCTGCTTGATTTATTTTCTAAAGCAGCGATGCCGACGAATGTTATTTGAAAGGATCTCAGCATGAGAATACAGGACATATACAAGAAAGGACATGGAATTTTACAGATCAAACGCTGGTTACTGAATTCGGGCCTCGATTTAGCAAAAAGCACTGTCAGCTATCATGCCCATGGTCAGGCAAAAAGTGTAAAGCAAAGTCCCCCAGTCACAACAGAGTAAGTATTTTTGTTTTCATTCTGTAATTACTGTATTACTTGTATAAGCGTCTTGCATATCAAAATGTTTTGTTTACTTTTCTTTGCAATTATTTTAGAGCCCAAAAATTTCCGTACAACTTTTAGAAGAAAATAGTAAATGTTTTTTTTCTCTTGCTGCTTTTATTACTCTAAAAGCGTCTTGCATATCAACATGCATTTTTCGTTTACTTGTTTTCTTTGCAATTATTTTAGAATACTGTATACAGTACTGTATGTCATTTTTGTTTTTGACTTATTTTTGGGCCTAACAAATTGTTCTCTTTTCTTTAAACTGTAGGACGGCAAAGCATCTGGTGGACAAAATCAGCAAGGTTAATGACGCCAATTGGAATGGAAATATGGACGTGTCAAGTAAGTGTCTTACTGTAATAAAGTACTGTATAATATAATGCAATACTGTAGTATGCAAAGTGACAGAACAGGGTTGATACTGTAATTACTGTGCAGTAGCTAGGGCAGTACAGACAAAGTTTTGTACTGTACACTACTTTACTGTATGTAAAAGTGTGGTTTTAGTGTACCTGTATAATTCTTCCTTGTTTTAACAGAGCATATCCAATGATAAGGGATAAAGGTAAAAAGAGTGGACTAAGCACGGGCATGGAATAAAAAATATATGTATATATAAAATATCCAAAATATGATATATAAAATATAAAAAGCGGCGCTCTACCAAAAAAACACAGTAATAAAGATAAATAAACAAATACTTAATGTCCCGCAGCCAGAGTCCAAAGGAGGCTATTCAAACTCCTCCAAAATTATAACGTATAGAAGGAAAAGAGTTCTCCGGCGCGTGGTCTTTAAATCTTCCTCTCCAAGGTATATGCAGCAGAGAAAAAAAAAACAAGAAAAAGCATACCACAAACAAGTGGTGTAATACGGATAAAAATCAGAAAACAGAGAAATTAAAATAAGAGTAACTATAATCTTGACACTTGACTGTGTCTGATTCTCACTACGTATGCTTCTCCGTACATATCTTAAAAGTAGAGAGGAGAAGGGCATTGCATAATACCGTTTTATTAAACAAACAAACAGAGTTCAAGTTCTACTCACAAACGTCTCTTGATCGGTACGCGGTCTGCGCATGCATGTGCACTCTGCTGGTTCGTGACGCTGATTGGGCAAAGTACTGCTCCCTCACTGAGGAAGCCTATTGGTGAAATGCGTTTGGTGGTATTTTGGACATTTGGAGCCACCGTACCCTAAGGGAGCAGTACTCTGCCCAATCAGCGTCACGAACCAGCAGAGTGCACACGCATGTGTGGACTGCGTCCCGATCGAGAGGGGAGACACAGGAGAGGGATCCAGACTGTGCACGAGCATGGAGGAACCCCCACATGCTGTGAGCTGGCAATTGAGAGCTGAGACGGTGCCCATGCAAGCACCCTAGGAAAAAAGGGACACATGGGGATATTGCACCTGAAGGCATACACTGGAGAACACATTCACTAAGCCCATTTTGCTGGACGTTTGTGCGTAGAACTTTTAACTCTGTTTGTTCAATAAAATGGTATTATGCTATGCCCTTCTCCTCTCTACTTTTAAGATATACCTGGAGGTAACATGGAGAAGCATACGTAGTGAGAATCAGACACAGGCAAGTGTCAAGATTATAGTCATTCTTATTTTAATTTCTTTGTTTTCTGATTTTTATCCGTATTACACCACTTGTTTGTGGTATTTTTTTTCCTCTCCTGCATATACTTTGGAGAGGAAGATTTAAAAACCGCGCGCCGAAGAACTCTTTTCCTACTACAAGCACTACAAGCACGGGCATGGATGGCAAGTGGCGAGACTTTTCAGGATGTCATCTTTTCTGACGAGATAACTGTAGCTCTTGAGGGATTTACCACTTTTGTATTCCACAAAAAAGGACGCCTATCTCTGAAGCCGCGTCCCAAGCACATAGTGAAGATGCATGTATGCGGTGCAATGTCTAGACGTGGACCAGGATGTATCATCATATTTGAGGGTAAAATAATGTACAAAGTCACATGCTGTAGCCTTATGCACTGTTCAGTACAACTGTAGTGTATTCTGTACCCTAATGTTCAGTTTTAACTTATTTTTTTTTTCTTCTCTTGTTCCAGGAATCATGGACAAAGTAGTTTTCCAAAAGCAAATAGTCACCCATATTGTTGAATACATTAAGCATGATTTCCCATCTGGTGGTCACTGTTTCATTCAGGACAATGATCCTAAACATAATGCCTCTTTGGCCTATATTCTTGCGAGCGGTATGATCTGGGTTAAGACGCCACCGGAGTAAGTGCTCCAGTGTACAAGCTTTTTCATATATTACATCTTCATTTGTTAATCGCATTCAGTGTTATAGTGAGGCTGATTGAGATTTACGTATCTGTAACGCTTGGCCTGCCCACAAGCCAGATGAGACCCCGGGACTGAGGTGGAAAGGAGTAATACCACACACCTAACAGTAAACGGGGGCATGGCCGGAGTGTGGAAGTAGCGTAGATGGTCCGGGTAAACAAAAATAGAAATTATACCGTACTTGGCAGCTCCCACGAAGAAGGGTAAAGTTCGTAAGCCAATGGTTGTGGATTGGAGAGAGCAGCGCAGTTGAGTGTCCGTAAGCCTGGGTCGTGGAGTGGAGAGAGAAGCGTAGTCGATTGTCCGTGACCAGTGTCCAGGGGTTGTAGAAGTCTGCAGCGTAGAAAGTCCACAGCGAAGTCCAAAGGGTTTCAGAGGGCAGCGTAGTAGAGTCCAAAGCAAAAGGTCAAATCCAGGGAGGTCAGCAGAATTTCCAGGGACAGGAACGGACACTGTAAGACAAGAGAGGCCATGAAACAGCAGACAGCACCAAGGTACAGAAGCAATGCAGAGCAAAGAGGAAATGGTGAAGGGGGAATAAATAGGGGGCTGGGACCAATCAGGGGAAGGAGAGTGACAGAGGATTGGCCCGAAGAAGGACCTGATAGGAGAGCAGAGTGTGAGAGTTTGGGACCAATCAGAGTGAGGGGAGGGACAGCGGAGCGGCCCAAGTAAGACCCAGATAGGAGAGAATTACCAGAGGCTTTGGGAGTGGTCTGAGCAAGGGGAGGAGCGGAGGGACGGACAAGGGAAGGAACAGAAAGGGAAAGAGGACCTGGGAGGCGTAGCTGATGGGGCAGGGGCGTGCAAGGTACGTGCGCCGCGTCAGAGGAGGTGGAGAGTGGGAGAGACGTACCGGAGGATTTGGGAGTAGTCTGAGCAAGGAGAGGAGCAGAGGGACAGACAGGGGAAGGGTCAGGTGGAGAAGAGGGACCTGGGAGGCGGAGCTGACGGGGCAGGGGCAGGGACACGCAAGGTGCGTGCGCCGCATCAGAGGAGGCAGAGTTAGACGCCCGGCGCCAACTAATGGCGGCCTGGGTCCGCGCGGGCCCGTAGGGGTTACGCGCGACCGGGATGTGTGGGAGTAGCCGCCAGTGGCGAGGAACGCCGCCGGGGAGCCCGGACGGCCTTTAATAAAGGTAAGGAGGCCCTGGAAGCGGGTATACCCGCAGCGCGGATCCTTACAGTATCTTGTACATTATACTTATATGCAGGGAAATTTGCCCTCCTTCAATATTTACATCCTCTATTATTAACTTTTATTATCCATACAATTTGGGTTTTTCCTCTGTTATGTTACTGTGACTCTTTATTCACAATGTTAGTTCATATTTTTGTTTTCAATTGAGCTTTTTATTTGAGTATGTACTGTATAATGATTATACTTAAAACCCTTTGTTTGGTGTTTTGGCCAGCTTTATCAATTTTTTTAAAATTATTATTATCAGACCACAAGTATTAGCATCTTTTTAAAATTAATTAATTAGATGGGTGTGCTCCACGGAGGAACACAGGTACAAAAACCCTTCCATAAAGCTATGTAATCACCTCTGACGAAATGCGTAAGGTGTATACTGTACGTGCATCAGGCACTGGAGTTACTGTCAGCAACGCTGTTCACATCAGTTAAACCAGCGACCCATTCCTCTTCTGATTTTATCAAATCCGGAACTCGGAGGTTCCCACGTGAGAGCTGCATTCGCCGGCAACTGCACCATGCAGGCCCCCCAAAGAGCTGCTGTATTTAGGGACGGACAGAGCATTAGGACTGCAGTGCTAAATCCACCATTTACTACAGTACATGCTTCAAAGAAGCTACAGCTTGTGAGTGAATTCATATAGATTTCTTTGTTTTTAACTACTGAATTAACGTACTGTGCAATGTGGAGATATTTTGTGCTTGTTTTTTCAGATTGAACCTGGATGGTGAAGGGAGCATATTACCTCTCATGTTATGTTTATTATTTTTGGCTCTTTTTTTCCCCTTTTCCGTATAGCTCTTTGGAGATTTTGTGTTCTGAAAAAATCCAATATGTTCACATCTTATGTTCAAAATCCTTTTTTTTAGATGATTTCATAGCTGCACTTTTAACTGTGCACTGTTTTTACATTGATCGTCACAAATGTAGAAATAACTGCAATTTATGATATTAGATGTATTCCTAATATGCACTGATAAACATCTTGGATGTCTGTGTATAAAGTGCTTTACATTTGGAATCCATAATTGTTAATATTAGAATCATCAATATTGGCAGCTTTAGATACCCAGGAGCGGTTTTATTTGGCAAATGTTTACAATTCTTTTAAAACCATAACTGTCAAAAATCATGTTACATTCTGTTTTTCTATGTATTCAGTTATATCTAATAGGTGATTATATCTCATGTCAAATAAAAGTTCATATTGTGTTTTTAGGCTTATTAAATGTAATTTCATAGGCAGCAAAGCTGACTATTTTCCAACAACTTGATTTCACAAATGGAAAAACAGCATCTGTTTTCCAGCAGCTTCACATATGGCTATCATTGTTGCTTGGAAAAGCTTGTGCAGGTACTGTAGCTGAATCAAAAGAACCTCTCTGGAGTGCAACAACCTAAGGGACATTAAAACAATGCTCCCGAATGGGAAACAGTTGCTCTCTAGGAATTGGTAATGCATATTTTTTTTCTAAATGGAACTTCAGTATTGCACACTACAAATGCACATGCTCATTGCTCTGTTGATTGTAGCACTGTTGGAAAACACACCGACCTTGATTTATTTGCAAGTACAATGTATATACTGTATCTTCCATCGTAGTATTTAAACTTTTTTACAGTAAATCTGCAAGTCCTTTTTTTGTTTGTTCTTTTTTTCACCTGATTTATTTTGTTTATCTACAGATGTAGCCAAGGTTATTGCATGCACTGATGTTTCAATATTGTAAGAAAACACATTAAATTGATAGGAAGTGGGAAGTTCACAGCATTAATCAACTGACAGCCCCAGGCATGAGTCAAACTCTTGAAGATACCCTTCCAAGCATCTAAATCCATGTCCAAACACTTCGCCAATTGAAAATACCACCACTGTTAACTTCTTAGGCTGTGCTTATAGTGACAGCGACAGCAACACGACATCGCATCAAAACAGATGCATTGTCGCCAGCGCTTATAGTGGACGCGATGGCTCGATGGAGCAACAGCGCTACCAAATTCTTGTAGTCAGTAGAATCATTTTTGCAGAGACAGTCTCCACATGTGACTGCCTACAAGCCAATCAGAGAGCTTCTATTGCATCCAATGCATCTGTGCCTGTGTGTGCCTGCAAGGCCGCCAACAGGGGGGTCTGCTGGGGTTGGCGTCCTGGGCCCCATGTGTTAGGGGGCCCGGCCCGCCAAGGCTCCCTGCTCGGCCATGTTCCTCGACAAATCCCGTCGCCTGGTCACCACGGGGTGACAGGATTTTGCACGCAGGCGATCCGCCAAGCAGCGCATGCTTTTCTCTCCCAATAAAAAAAAATTCCCTTACCTGATTGCCCGCCTTTTCTTTTTGATCCTGCATGGAGCAAGTAAGGTTAGTACTGCCCCATGCCTCCCTTGGCTCCCCCTTACCTCCATGCTCCCCTTAGCTGCGATTTCTCCGATTGGCCCCCTTGCTCTGTTTGCCCCCCTCTTCTCCGATTGCCCCCCCGTGTGTGTGTGTCTGTGAGAGTGTGAGTGTGAGAGAATACAGACACCAACCCAGTCAGTCATAGTCACCCACCTACCCGTCATTCACCCACCAACCCAAGTGTGTCAGTCACTCATCCAAGTGTGAGTTAGTCACGCACCCCCTCACCCCCACTCTCTCTCTCTCTCTGTCTCTCTCTGTCACTTTCTCTCTCTGTCACTCACTCTGTCTCTCTCTCCCTGTCTCTCTCCCTGTCTGTCTCTCTGTCTGTCTCTGTCTGTCTCTGTCTGTCTCTGTCTGTCTCTGTCTGTCTGTCTCTGTCTGTCTCACCCACACTCTCTCTGTCTTATCTTAACTGCCCTATACCAACACTGAAATAACCTATACTGCTTTCTTCCAGATCTGACTCTCAAGGTTCAGACGGGAGACATCGAAATCCCCCCTAACCCAGAAGACAGGTAGGGAACACCTCCCCTCCAGTATATAACATTGCGGTAATGAGGATACCTGGACATTGAAGGACTGCGGATCAGGTAAGATCCAAGGCGGGATTGCTGCTTTAGAAATTGTGAAGCAGGGGCATACTGACACTGGTTAAGGAGTTCAGGAAAGTAGTCATTTACATCTGGCTTTTTTTTCTCTCTCGATTAGTGAGGTCATCCGACATTTTGACACAGACACGTAACTATGTGTCAAGGACTAATTGTAGTAAAGTATAAATGTAATACAATAAATAAACTTATGTAATAAACGAATCTCGTAATTAGTTCTTGCTAGGAATTATTTCAATTTCTTTTTTAAAGGACGAGTAGATTTTTGGTTGGTTTGTCAAGCACTGCTTATTTGTACTTTTGTGTGTTGTGTCCCTGTGTGTGTTGTATCACTGACTGAGTTCCCCCCACCAGCCCTAACTGAGCCTACCGGCTGTGCCATTCCACGGGATCCTCCATAACTAACACCACCCCCCTACCCCACGGTCCCTAACCGAACAGGCAACAAAACCGCCCCCCCACCCCTGTGTCCTACCTTCCCAGCATTCTACCCTGTTCACCGCTGGCAGTCTGGAGCAGGTTCCTCCTCTGCTGCCACCTGGTACAGCAGGCTGCAGGCCCCATCCAACTCACCCCCCCCCTCTGAGCCCTGCTACAGGTAAACACAGTTACGGACTGTGGCCCCCCTCCCCCACGTGCAATTCCCGAGGCATCAGGCCCCAGCCCTACATTTCCGGTTGCTCCTCTGCTCCTGCCCGGTACAGCAAGCTGCAGGCCCCCACGTGCCTTCCCTCCCCCTCCAAATCCTCCCGCCCAGGCCCTAACAAAGTTGATCATCCAACTCCCCCCCCACACCCCACCTCCCCTGGCCCTGCTACCCCCCCTTCCCCAGGCCCATACTGAATCCACCCAGGACTTTTGTCACATTGGATGTAGCATTGGGTATCTTTGTCTTTTGTTGAAAATATTAAAATAAACAGATTGCATTGTAATGTTTTTTTCCGTATTAACAATAACAAGAAAACAGTTAAGTAAAAGTTGCACGCTAAAAAAAAAAAATTCCGTGGTAGGTGTGCTATGGGTTGGGGGGGAGGGCTGCTCCTTTAATTTGCCCTGGGCACCATGATTTCTATTGGCGGCCCTGTGTGCCTGTGTGTGCGTGTGTGCGTGCGTGTGTGTGTGTGTGTGAACATGAACTGCTACTGTAAAGTGTCCTTCCTTTATATGGTATGTTACAGAAAAAGTACAACATTTTTTATCTACAGTGGCACAAACGCTTCACCAATAAAAGCTGCTGTCATTAAAAAAAAAAGGGAAAGAAAATAGGTTTTATTAATATATATATATGTAGCGGTCATGTAAAATGGCTACAGTCATCTCTCCTGCTGACAGTAAGGCCTGGTAAGTTGTGGGCATGCCAGCAGTAATTATGGAGGTTTGCCCTCACACCCTGGTGAGGTGCCCTATGTATGGATGGGAGTGGTCACAGGCTCTGACTCCATGGTTAGTGATGTCAGAGGTGTGTCAGCCTGCAGAGTATACATAAGGCACAGCACTGAGCAAAAGTTAGTTGTTGCTGAGTTGTTAAAGTGAGTTCCTGTTGCTGTGCTGCCTCTGTCAGTAAGAGGCACATGGAGGTCTGCAACATAGTTGCGGTAGTCAGATGCAGAGCTGTGAGTCTGGCAGCACAAAGCAGACAGAGAAAAGCTGTTGAGAGGCTGATGTAAGAACTATGAGACAAGGAGCAAGTCTGAGTGCAGGCTTGGGAGAAGACAGCTTATAAGACTGTGACCAGGGACCAGGCACAGGGACTATCTCCCTAAAGGGGAAATAGGGAACCCACCAATTAAGACAAGGACATACCTTTCAGAGGGAAGCACCACAGAGGAGTTCCTCACCAGGACCATCCCCATGCGGACGCAGGGACCCTGATGAGGTGGAGGCACTGCACTGGATCTAGGTAGGACTCTACCTCAGCTGCCTGTCTGGACGGGTCCTCCCCTTACACCATCATGCGGGAGACTCAGGAGTCCTGTAGCCAACAGGTGCACCACCAGACACTATCACACTGTAATGGGGACTGGTTAGACCACAGGGGCCAATATGAGATTGGGGGGGGTCAGGCCAGTACAGAAAAACCGTTACATTTGGAGGCGCTGCTGAGAGAAGTAGACCTGTCAACAGGACAGGCTTTTAGCTAGGTCACTTGGAAACAGGGAGAAGTGTCTGCTGCCACTTTGTGCTGCGTTGGGACGGACCTAGGGGTGGTCAGGGGGCTGACGGGGTATTGTCAGTTCGCAGGGACGACCTAGGGGCCTGAAAGGAGTGAGGGGTTTGGAGCCGGGCTATAGCTGTCCTAGTCACCTTGAGGTAGTGCTAGTTGGTAGGATGCCAGAAGGGATAGCCTGTTAACGTGGTCAGGAATCCTGGAGAGGGTCTGCGCTAGGCTAACCAAGACAGGTAGACGCCCCAAGTACTGCATGGAAGAGCCAGAGTACTCTAGCCCATTCCAGACCTCTTACCATAGGGAGCACAGACTGGGAGGAAGGAGTCACAGCAGACACTGACAGAGTGAGCCTAGCCTGAGGTAGTGCAACCTGAGTCCAGCCTACAGTACATTAGGTACACATGTGGTGGTGCATCAGAGAAATCTTTATTGTACCGGTGTGGTGGCTGCCCCGCAGAGAGGATCCCCATGTACAATACTGTTAAGTACAGCGAGAAAATGGCGACCGCAAGAATGGAGGATCCGCGTGGTGCGGATAGTCCAAAATGGCGGACGGAGGCTAATGGAGAGAGCGCACATGGTGTGTGTGCGGGTAAAGAGGACATGGAACAATTGATGAGGCGGTACTACAGTCTTCATCAGAAAGACGGAGAGGTGCTATCTGAGTTCCTCCTGCGGATTGGTGCAGTCTTGTGGGAGATGCGGAGAAGGGATCGTATCACGGCCACCGAAGTGGATATGTACAGTAGCGACATACTTTATCGCACTAAATGCCGGCGGCATGCCGGGATCTACCCCAGCTGCCGCCAGTAATAACCGCGCGCCGCCGCGTTTCCCACATGCACACCCCCTCCACCTCGCGCGCAATTTACTCTCCTTCCGGACCCCGAGCCCGGCTTCTGCTCTGCCCCTCTGCTTCCCCGCAACCCCGCTTACCTTAATTTCATCTCCAGGGGTGTCGGGGAAGCCTGCGGAAGCCGGGGAAGACGGGGAAGCCGGGCGCGCCTGTGACTGTGACGTCACAGTGCGCCGCCACGCGCCGCGGCTACCCGCTTCCCAGCCGCATACAGCCAGCGGCTTTTGCTCGAATAAGAGCTGCCGCTGCTGTACTGTTGTGATCAATTTCTGAGAGGAGCGATGCCTGACCATCCTGTTGTGGTCATGATGAGGTGCTCTTGGATGCGGGGTGACCCCCTTTCCTGGAAGTGGCTAGTGGAGAAGATAGGGAAACACGAAGTTACAGCTGCTGCTAATATGGATAGCAGAGCGACCCAAAATGGCGGTTCCCGCCTCCCTGGGAGACCGCGTGGGCCAGTTGCAGAAAATTCTGCAAATGCTAAAATTGCAGAAAGTTGGCCGGGATTGGCGCCAAAGAGAAAACCACACCCTGCGGGGAGGTACGGCGCGAAAGCTGTAGCCGCGCCCTCAGAGACTGTGACAGACTTAGAGCCAATTAGGGGCCATAACGTGAAAGAGTGTGCCGCCCCTCCTTTAAATTCCACCAGGGGGAGCGAGAGTTTTGAGCAGTCATCAGCCATTTCTGTTCATCAGGAGGAGGAGCCGGTACTCTATATCACTATGAGTCCTGCTGAAGTTCAGGCTGTCTTTAGGGAGAAGTTACTTAGTGCCTCCCATGACCAACACCCAGCTGTGGTGATACCCCAGCCGGCAGACCACACCAGTGAAGCTGGAGATAAGGAATCACCTGCCCCGTTGTCTATGGAACAGGAGAGACCACTGTGCAAAGTGTCTCCCGTAACCAGCACAACAAAGAGCGAGATGGACATTGGGGTATATCCCTATTCATTGCCAGGAGGCTCCCTGGTAGTCAAGGCGGGAGCGGACACAGCTATGCTGACGGCTGAAGCCCCGCGTGCGGCCTGCACCGAACCAGTTGATCCCGGAGAATGGGGATCGCTCCTAATGATCAGAACGGAGCCTGAAGAGAGAGGGGTCTACAACCACGGTGAGAACCCGGAACCTCACCGTCGGTCCCCTGCGGGAGTGCCACTCCCCGAGTCGGAGTTCGGCTCCTCGAAAGAGGAACAAGCGACCCTAACGACGGTGGTGATGCGCCTACCGGCGGACCACTACAGCGGTGCTGCAAAAGAACCAGCACTTACCTGTGACGGAGCGGAGCGGAGTCTCGAGGTGCCGAGATAGCTTGTGCGGAGACAACTGGAGCGGCGGAGTCCCACGGCCGTGGTGACTTACAGCGCGGAAGGAGGAAGAACCATCCCGAGCCGACGGAGCGGTGAGATACATCCTTACCCTCCCCAGGCGCTGGTGGTGGCAACGGCGGAGGAAGGCCTAGCCCAGGCCCGAGCAGAGCGGAGAGCAGAACCATCACTTCCGGCGGCGGATGTCGTTGTGGAGGAAGAGATCCCGCATGGGATCCATCGCAAGATGGCGGAGTATCCGGTTCCGGTGATGACGTCACTTCCGGCGGAGGTAGCGGAACGACCAGAGAGAGAACCACAACGCCTCGGCGATCGGGCAGTGCTTCCCGATCACCTGTGTCAACACAGAGCTGGCAGGCTGCGAGGAGAGCTGAGACGGGTGAGGCCCAACCAGCGGCACGTCCGCACAATGATACGGGACTATCCGAAGGCAGAGAGCGGGTCGGAACCCCGCGGATGCCCATTACCTGTCCCTACGCCCAAACCCATGCCCTAGATAAAGCCCCTGTCCCAGTCACCTTTTCCCGTGGGTCCACGTCCAGTTTGGGAATGTCGGGAGGGTCCCAGGGAACCGGTGAGGAACGGACTGGGGAGAGACTGAACAGTTACGCTTCGGAGGGGGGTTCCAGGGGTGGAGGGCAACTGGGTATGGCATCGATGGACCGGTGGGTGCCTAATGTAACCGATTCGGCAGTAGGAGAGTTCACACCCGCGCAGAGGGAAAGGGAGCTGCAAGAGAGGTGGTTCAAAATTGAGCGCAAGGAAATAGAGCCCATGGGTCCTGACATCCTATCAGACCCAGTAGACCCTGATGAGCCCCTGTCATGGGTGTTGCCAGGGAGGGCAGGGAACGCAGAGCTGACTAGGAGCAGCTGGGCCGAGAGGGCCATTATTGCCAAGTACAAAGCGCCCCACGGGTTGGAGTACCTGTATGTCCCTGAACCCCTCATGGAGGGAGAAATTGAGTTTAAAATGGGTTCCACTGGTGAGGATAGGGGATATGGCACTGATGAGGAGGAAGGATCAGGGGAAGAAGATTGGGATCCTGTCGGGTTAGATGAGAAGTGTCACCCAGAGGGTTACAGAATTGCTGCTTTAAGCCCAGTGGACCATGCTGTGCACAAGCCACCGTAAGAGGGTATGGTAGTACCAATAATGGATACCCCATCAGGGAGTAATCCGGGTTGTTATCATCTAATGTTAAGATGTATCAGTTATGTTTATGTATGTTGAAGAGATGTACTGTAATGTTGTGACTAATGTGTGTTCCATTTTACAGTGCTTCCTGGAAAAAGGTACTTCAAATTTAGGTCCCAGCCGGGGACGGTGGGATTCACCAGGGGGAGAATGTAGCGGTCATGTCAAATGGCTACAGTAATCTCTCCTGCTGACAGTAAGGCCTGGTAAGTTGTGGGCATGCCAGCAGTAATTATGGAGGTTTGCCCTCACACCCTGGTGAGGTGCCCTATGTATGGATGGGAGTGGTCACAGGCTCTGACTCCATGGTTAGTGATGTCAGAGGTGTGTCAGCCTCCAGAGTATACATAAGGCACAGCACTGAGCAAAAGTTAGTTGTTGCTGAGTTGTTAGAGTGAGTTCCTGTTGCTGTGCTGCCTCTGTCAGTAAGAGGCACATGGAGGTCTGCAACATAGTTGCGGTAGTCAGATGCAGAGCTGTGAGTCTGGCAGCACAAAGCAGACAGAGAAAAGCTGTTGAGAGGCTGATGTAAGAACTATGAGACAAGGAGCAAGTCTGAGTGCAGGCTTGGGAGAAGACAGCTTATAAGACTGTGACCAGGGACCAGGCACAGGGACTATCTCCCTAAAGGGGAAATAGGGAACCCACCAATTAAGACAAGGACATACCTTTCAGAGGGAAGCACCACAGAGGAGTTCCTCACCAGGACCATCCCCATGCGGACGCAGGGACCCTGATGAGGTGGAGGCGCTGCACTGGATCTAGGTAGGACTCAGCACACTACCTCAGCTGCCTGTCTGGACGGGTCCTCCCCACACACCATCATGCGGGAGACTCAGGAGTCCTGTAGCCAACAGGTGCACCACCAGACACTATCACACTGTAATGGGGACTGGTTAGACCACAGGGGCCAATATGAGATTGGGGGGGTCAGGCCAGTACACAAAACCCGTTACATATATATAATATCTATTAATAATGCTCTCTGCTGCACGTGCTCCTGGTGGCGCGTGCACAGATTATAGCCGCGATTTGCGGCGTGTAGATGAGCTATGGGATGCATGGGGGTGGGGCCGTTATGGTGGGTGCAGCCATGTCAGGGCATATCTGCTCTTCCATTGGCTGCCTGCCGAGCATGTGACCATGTCGCGGCACAGAAAGACAACATTTTTGTCTTCCCTGCCGGCGTAAGCGTCACAGCGCTTTGCGCGCCCACATACACACTGCCACTGGGGCCTGCCCCATAGAGGGCTGTGCTGCGGTGTGTGGCGCACACACCGCAGCACGCGCCGCCGTGGCCACTGGAGACTTACCCTTACATTGCACTTCCTTCTTAACAGTCACACTTTTCTCTTCCTATTGGAACCCACTGGAGCCATGTGCTAATCTTTACTTCCTAATATGCTGTCCCAGTAGGAACTGGATCTTCTTAACGCTTCATTTTGTGCACATGACATCTTTTTCAATGGCACATGTCAAATCTCACATTAAATGATGTGCCTGCTAAGCCATAATATTGACTATATCTGTATATTTTTGGTTAATCATATGTCTGAAGAGTTCTGTACTATAACATATCAATAACAGGTAAAAATCAAATGAACAGTCTAAAAATAAACAAAGGAATTGTGCAGACAACCCATTCAGGAGCAGTTAATTGTAAAATACTCCTCACGTTACCTTTACTCTACTGTATGCACACACTTGGAAGAAGTTAGGTAACACAGAGCTTAAATATGTGGCATCACACTCTTGGCATTTGGTTTGCCTATTTATAGACTGTTCCATAAACATAACATTTTGTATGATATGTCAGTTTGTCCTGTTGCACGATTACAACACTTGTCACTATAACAAACATGTGAACAAAATAAAAGACATTGTGGGGCCTATGCAGAGAATTGCGAGAATGGCCATTCGCCAGACGTAGAACTCTCCCTTTTTTTGGCGGATTCCCTTTGCAGTATGCAGGAAAGTGCGCATATCTGGGAGAGGAATCCGGCAGAGAGATGGCGAGCCCTGGCGAGAAGGGCTCCGCTGGCGAGATCTGTCAGCAGAGAGCGAGAGCCGCCTCTCTGCACAAATCTCGCCGGCAAATAATTTTTTTTTCCATAACAAATCTATTACTATTGTAGATGTGCAGGGGGTCTCCGGAGATGAACCGCGTTGGTTTTATGTCCGGGGACCCCTGCTTCCCGAGATACAGGCCCCGTTATGAGGTGCCGGTATCTCCTATGCATGGAGATAGCCCGATCACGTGACGCGGGACATTTCCATTCATAGGAGATACCGGCACCCCATAAAGGTGCCTGTATCTCGGGAAGCAGGGGGTCCCCGGACATAAAACCAACACGGTTCATGTCCGGAGACCCTCTGCACATGTACACTATTAATAAAAATACAGTAATGCTGCTTCATTACCTTAGCGGCTATCCGTTAAGGCAATGAAGGGGTTAAGTAACAGTAGCATGTTTATTGGGGACAACGTTTCGGTCCTCCACACGGGACCTTTCTCAAGGTGGAGGACCGAAACGTTGGTAATTATGTCTCACTGAATACAATACTTTTTGACAACCTTGTGGAGTGCTGCCTCTGATATTCGCTCATACGGTATCGTATTACTTATTTGATTCATATAGGATTTGCACCCACCCTTATCTACCTGACGGAGTGCCTTGTTCAATCTAATCACACATATATATATATATATATATATATATATTTATATTTCAAATACATGTATGATTAAGCAATCTACAAAGAAATGGTAAAGGATATCCAAGTACCAATTGAACACTTCCGATCTCTAATTGACAACATCACAAACAAAATTAAAACAAAGCCAAATGACTATTAAAACACATCTCATAAGAGAATACAGCAAGCACCTATCCAAACCAGTAAATTGCAATACAACATACAATTGAACATGTGTACATGATGCGAATAATATTTCCATCATGTACACAATAGCAATCAAAGGTCCAAAACAAATACACGATTGAAAGTAAACATGCAATATAAACAAAGCAAGTAGACAATAATAAATTACCAACACACAATTTATGGCATCCGAAATACATTAGAAGAAAATCCAAAACAAAAACCATATTCAATATTGTTATGCAAAAACAAATCCATAGCAAAAACAAATCTATTTCTAACTAACACGATCATACACAATCTAAGTTCACCAAATAAGCCACAATAAAAAATCAAGGCAGGGTCCCAACATATACTGTACCCATGCAACCATCATCATCTTAAATGACATAACAAATTATACAAAACATTTCACACACACAATTCTAACCAAACAGGGGAAATACTAGTACAAGACATGAAAAAATGTAATTAACATTTGCAAAACAACCCTTTAATTAACATGTATGTATATAGCTCCATAGGGATATATATATATAGATATATATAGATATATATATAGATATATATATATATATATATATATATATATACATATATACATGGGCATTAAATGGACAGTAAAAAAATAGATCTGACATTTAAAAAAAAAATCAAAAAAACAGTTACTACATAAATAAAATACATTTCATTAGTTTACTTACCATTAGATGACCAATGACCGACATCCGTTTAATTCGCTACGTCTGTAACAAAACCAAAGACAGGAACCAGGAACCCATAAAATAAAAAACCTTTGTAATCCAATGTGGTGTCTTCTTTCGTGTCTTTATAATCCATACTGTCTGTGGTCTTCTTTTCGGGGTATTCTTTGCCGTCTGCGGGGTCTTCGGGGTCTTCTGGCTTCTTCATCTTCTTCTTCTGCGACGCACTGGCCATCTTCTTCTGAGGGGAGGTCCTCTCCCTACGGCCTCTAGCTATAAAATGAGACGACATAGGCTTTTATAGGCCTATGACGTCACATTTTGAATCAAATGGTTCTCACGGTTCTGATTGGTCCGTGAAAAGCATGTTATTTTGGTTAAGGAAAAAAAAATGCTGACGTCATTTAAAGGAAATGAAGCCAGCCAATCAGAATGGCTTTGCTTCATTTACCTTTAACATGACGTCAAGAAAACCAAAATGGTGCCGTCACATGGGACTAGAGCCAATGAGATCGTCGGAATTAAATCAACGATCTCATTGGCTCTAGTCCCATGTGACGGCGCCATTTTGGTTTTCTTGACGTCATGTTAAAGGTAAATGAAGCAAAGCCATTCTGATTGGCTGGCTTCATTTCCTTTAAATGACGTCAGCATTTTCTTTTCCCTTAACCAAAATCACATGCTTTTCACACACCTGTGGGTCTGACTCGGGGCCCCCCAGACATCCGCAGGCTTACAGTGGAGACCTCATTGTGGACCACGGAGACCCGCGGAGACAACCTGGTGGACCATGGCGCCTGGCGGAGACCACCCGCAGGCCTCCAGACCCTGTTTGAATGGTGCTGGGCTACTGTAGGTCTGTGAGGTGACCTGTCAGGCCCACCGGGGACTCCCGTGGGCCTGGGGTATTAACCCTGTATGTAAAATAATAAATCATGTATTTATGGGGGGGGGGCACAGGTGGTGGGTTATGTATTTAATAAATATAATGATGTTTATTGTGGGGCTGTATATTGTTTTTATTGTGAGTACTGGGGGTGGGGGAAGGGGGTATTGGCCCCAAGGGTATGTGGGTAGGTCTCCCGGCTGGGTATTGGGTGAGGGTGGTTAGGCCTCCCGAGTGGTGGGTGAGCATGGGTTAACCCCTTAATAACTGTAGCGGTTAATAACCGATATGGTGATTAAGGGGTTAGGGGACATTACATTGGCTGCTTTTATTCTTGTTTATGTTTTGTAGCATCGGAGGGGGCATGGACGGTGATGAAGATGAGGATGGCCTTCATCGTGCCAGCCGGACATGGGTGAGTGCTAAATGTATTTATTGTATTTATTGTTCTTTTTGTATTTTAAATGGGCAAATTCACTATTATCCAGATGTGGAAAATAGTAATTGTGCCCTTTACTATACTGTATGTTTTAGGGGGGGTATTTCTTTATTAATATTTGTGTTTCTAAATTAATTTGGGGGGGGGGGCACAGTATTGGTACTGCAGGCCCATGCGGACACCTGTGGGTAACACCCGAGGGCAACCGTCGGCCTATAGTATCATTGCTGTGCATATATGTACTGTATGTTAGGGGGGTATAGGTGTTGTTGGTGTAATATATATATATATATAGCAACTGTAAATATTACTGTATGTTCATTTGCATGTCTTAGACAGGTCTGCAACCCTGCCTTTCCCCATTGTCACCCAGCATACAGCGCTTCCACTGTAGCAAGGGATTCTGGGAAATGACATGCAAATGAGCACTCAGTGCCACCTTGTGTAATACAAGCTTGAGACAAAAGGTGGCACTGAGTGCTCATTTGCATGTCATTTCCCAGAATCCCTTGCTACAGTGGAAGCGCTGTATACTAGGTGACAATGGGGAAAGGCAGGGTTGCAGACCTGTCTAAGACATGCAAATGAACATACAGTAATATTTACAGTTGCTTTATGCTTTACTGTGGAGGGTTTTTGTCACTTTTTTTACCCACCATAACCTAAATGACAGTGGTGATTACCTAGTCTAGTCTCAAACCTGCTAGCCATTAAGACCAGCCTCACACTGATGATACCCATCAAGGTTGAAACATGTATGTGAGTGGGTCTAATGGCTTTGCATCTCATCCCAGCCTCTGTCTAAAAGCTGTGTTTAAAACAGCATGCATTGGCTTGAGGATTGGCTTGTGTAATACGAGCTTGAGACAAAAGGTAGCACTGAGTGCTCATTTGCATGTCATTTCCCAGAATCCCTTGCTACAGTGGAAGCGCTGTATGCTGGGTGACAATGGGGAAAGGCAGGGTTGCAGACCTGTCTAAGACATGCAAATGAACATACAGTAATATTTACAGTTGCTTTATGCTTTACTGTGGAGGGTTTTTGTCACTTTTTTTACCCACCATAACCTATATATATATATATATATATATATATAAATATATATATATAAAATCAAAAAATAAATAGATGATACCGTTCTGTGGCTAACGAAATGCTTTTATTTGTGCGAGCTTTCGAGATACACTGATCTCTTCTTCCGGCGGTGTTACAATGAATGAAGCAAGCAAAAGCTATACTATAAACAGTGTCTATTGGAATGTTATCTGTGCTGGTCCTTCCCCCGGTGTGGATGTGTTTTATGGCTGGACGTGTCAAAAGGTTACTGAAAGCAAGTAATGAAAGAGTGTGTATGTGTATCAGTGTGAATAAAAATGAATGGAGAGCCCACAGTATATACAGTGCTTTACAAAAGTTGTGTGTGGAGTTGGAGTGGATATAAATGGTGTGGGTGGGTGTGGAAATTTGAGAGTTAGTAGCACAACTAAAAGTGTCCCGAACAGTTGCATACATTTGTATTCATGCAACCTTCCTCTGATTGTTCACCTGTTCCTCCAACAATGTCGTGTACCTCATCATGTGCATGAAATGCCCAGGGGGCTGCTACTACATAGGTGAGACAGGGCAGGGGCTAAACAAGAGAATGAACCTGCACCGCCACAGCATCACACGCGGAACAAGAGACAGTCCAGTTGGCGAACATTTCTCTGACTCTGGCCATAAGATGAACGATCTGAAGGTTGCCATACTCAAAGGTAATCTTAAAACACCGAAAGAGAGACGGTTGCATGAATACAAATTTATGCAACTGTTCGGGACACTTAGCAGTGGCCTAAAAAGAGATCGAAATTTTATGAGTCATTACTGACACAAGTGAACTCTCTTCCCATGAGCGCTACAGGCCATGTCTGTACATACTGTGCTATATGTATGCACACACAGCTGTCTCTCACACATACTTATACTCCTTGTTTTTCCATCCCTATAAACCAATAGGGAGCACAAAGTATCCACACACACTTTTAGTTGTGCTACTAACTCTCACATTTCCACACCCACCCACACCATTTATATCCACTCCCACTCCACACACAACTTTTGTAAAGCACTGTATATACTGTGGGCTCTCCATTCATTTTTATTCACACTGATACACATACACACTCTTTCATCACTTGCTTTCAGTAACCTTTTGACACCTCCAGCCATAAAACACATCCACACCGGGGGAAGGACCAGCACAGATAACATTCCAATAGACACTGTTTATAGTATAGCTTTTGCTTGCTTCATTCATTGTAACACCGCCGGAAGAAGAGATCAGTGTATCTCGAAAGCTCGCACAAATAAAAGCATTTCGTTAGCCACAGAACGGTATCATCTATTTATTTTTTGATTATTGAAATATTGAGTATATATATATATATATATATATACACAAATGTAAATACAACTGTATGCTCATCTGCATGTCTTAAGCAGGTCTGCAACCCCGCCTTTCATCATTATCACCCAGCACACAGCACTTCCACTGCAGCAAGGGATTCTGGGAAATGACATGCAAATGAGCACACAGTGCCACTTTTTGCTTCAAAAACCCTTTTTAACATGGTTCCCTATAGGCTATATAATATATAGTTGTTGGTGATATATATTATACAGTGTTCGACAAACCTATACATTTGCTCGCCCCGGGCGAGTGGATTTAACCCCAGGGCGAGTAAATATTGGCCCAAGCAGCACACGTTTGGTACTAGGTGGCGAGTAGATTTTTTTGTGTGGCGAGTAGATTTTTTGTTGATTTGTCAACCACTGTGTATATATATATATATATATATATATATATATATATATATATATATATTTATTTATTTATTGTGGGGCTGTTGTGTGTGTATTTTTTTTATTGTGGGTAGCGGGGGTGGGCAAAGTGGGTATTAGCCCCAGCGGTGGTTGTTTAGGGCTTGCGGGAGGGCTTAACCCCTTCATGACCTTAGCAGTATTAACCGCTACGGTCATGAATGGGTTAAGTCCACCCGCAACCACCCCGCAGGCCCTAAACAGCCACCAAGGGCCAAATACCCCCTTCACCCACCCCCCGCTACCCACAATAAACCTGGCACGGCTGGTTAACCCCTTTATTGCCTTAGCGGTTAGCCGCTAAGGTAATGAAGTGGCCTTTAAATGCATTTTTCCTGCCTCGGATGCATGCCGGGGGCCTCCGGTGCTGGTATTAATGGGTATCAGCTCCGGAGACCCCCGGCATCAATCCGAGCCAGGAAAAGGGCCTGATTTTTTCTATGTATCGCCGCTCAGCACCAGATTTTTGCCAACTTTTGTTGGCGGAGCGAATTGGAGAAAATGTCTCCATTCTAGAGCGCAGATCAGCGCCGAGAAGCTGATCGGCGCTACTAGAATACGGCGGGTTTTAAAACTGGCGAAATATTGCTTCTCGCCACCCGCGCGGCGAGTTTTTTTTTCGGAAAAAAAAAACGGGCGGATTTTCCTCATCTCGCCAGTTTTCCGGCATTTACTGAATTGCTGTAGGCATATTTGCCAAAAAACTGGCGAGATAGGGCTTTTCGCAGGTTTCTGCATAGGCCCCTGTGTGTTTAACAACAAACTTGTCCACACAGTTTGTCTCTCACCGCCCACAGTGCACTATAGTGAGAGTGCACACTCCTGAAAATACTCACGCAACACACTAGTTACGCTGCACACACCAGGATTACGATTTTAAACCTAAGGAGTCCTCAGTGCCCCTTGCTACCAAAGAAATGCACAAATGTAACAATATCCCAATTTAGCCAAACCAGGTGGTAAAAGGTGTTAGAAAATTAGGACAATCACTTAAAAGACAAATCAGGCTCAATTAGGGCTCAAAGACAGTACAAAAAAGTTACAGTGCTTCCTAAAAGATTACAAGATCATATACATTAAAATAATGGACAGTTTATAAAATAAAACGTAATAAAACAGAAGCCTATACTGTACTTTACTAAACATAGTCATTGTGAACAGGCATTTTCAGATGTCAGTTAATAGGTTTCCTCAAGGGGTTCATGGGGAGAAAATGTATGATTCACACAAATACTGTACAAGTATAATCCCCAAATTAATCTAAAATGTGTGTTTGAGGTCTAAAATGTTTTATTGAATTTCTGGTCCAGACCCTTTGATAGAGCTAATAGGGGCACGTGCTGACAGTAGTTGGTTGCTGCTCCTTAACTATTCAAATGTTTTATGACCTGGGGTCGGAAAGAAAGAAATTATTTTAATTCTAAGTATAATCAAGGAGTAAAAAATACTCAATAATTCTCTCCCAGTAGTTAACAGATTCATGATTCCATCATTGTCATACTCCGGAGAACCTCACATTTATACACATACTGTATACAATTTAAGAGGGTTATTTACAACCTTGAGGGTAAATCGAATTGCCTGCTACTTGTCACAATGGTGTTCTACTCATTTCTACACAATCACAACTGAATACATTCATAATTCACTGTCCTTATACATGTAACTATTAGGCGTTGTACAGAACATACGTTTTATTTTTTCAATTCCCGTTGGTCTGTAATGACAGGAACAGTAATAGGATTGTCCTCCTGGTAACCTCTCACAATCTGACTTTAAGGAAGTTTCACAATTGTTTTGGTAGACCGAGGCACGCACAATAACACTTTTAGGGACCTGGATCAACTTGCAATACCCCTACTGTCATAAGTATCCATAGTTAGGAAAAGTTCGTTTCTGAGAAAACGAAAGAATTCTTTAACAGATTTTTTTTTTTTTTTACCCTGGCTTGCAAATGAAACCATGCAACCGTTAACTTTTTACAACACCGACTCCCATTGCCAGTAAAGACAGCACTTAAATGGATTTTTAACGAAAATGTTAACGCATTGGTTTCCATGCTGCGCTTAAAATGTCATTTTTCCATTGCTATATCATGACAATCAAAAGCCCTCATTCTCAGTCAGCACCATTTACTTACCGAATGCCAGTTACCAGCTTTTCAGGTACTTCCAGCATGGTCGGTGTGTTACACATAGTGTGGGACAATGTGCAGTAAGCTTCCAAGTAATACACCAAACTGAATCTGACGTGAGAAGGGCCACTGCGGGTAAGAACCAGCCACCAGAGTGAAATAATGTAATCAAGCAAAACATAATGTCCCAGTTTTGCATGTTTTACATGCACCCACACTACTTTCCCTTTTCTCTTTAACATTTGTTTATATTTTCTTTCACCAATATTTTGAAATTGGTATACATGCCCAAAATGAAACAAAAGGGGTAAGAAGTGAGTGGTTCACAGCATCCATCAACCAACAGCCCCAAGCATGAGTCAAACTATTGAAGACACACTCAATATTTAATGACAAACACTTAACCAATTGAAAGCACCACCTCTGTTAACTTCTCGCTCTACAGTTCCTCCTCTCCTAACACAGTCATGCTCTTCTTCTCCTATTGGAACCCACTGGAGCCATGTGCTAGTCTACACTTGCTAAAATACTGTTCCATTAGGTTCTGGGTCTTCTGGAATACAGCAGCAACTTGCTCATAATATGTGTTACAAAGCGTTCTCTATAGAGTCAGACTATACATTTGACTAATATGAGATTTTTTTTTTTTTTTTTTTTTTTTAAAGGGGGCTGTGTTTGTAAGATGTGGCATTAATGTACGTTTTATATAATAAATATGTATATATTTTGTGTTGTAGAGCTGTTGAATAAAGAAAATGGCTATAAACAAGACAAGAAAGCTCAGAACCCATCTGCAGTGTTACCAAGGGCAACTGATCAGGCTCAGACACAGCTTCAAAGCCACAGACACAACTGCTTATGTAGTCTGCCAAACAGCCAGATGCTGGTGCTGAGTGAAAATTGTACTGCTTGGTACATAGAGCACTACAACTAATACTGTTTTATCTTCTTTTTTTTTTTTTTTTTTTTTATTTGTACACATTAAATAATGGGTTCTTGTATTGTTTACTTAAAATGTATTACTTACGTTTGATTCGTATATTTTCCTACATGTATTTATTTTGTTCACTAAAGTACATCTATGATGGCGTTTACCTACTGTATATAGAACACAAAAATCCTCCTAACGTGTATACTTATTTAAAAAAAAAAACACTTTTTTTTCTTTCCACAACACCAACATTAATTATTTTCCTTCAAAGACTAAATCACTGCGACACTTTTTTATAAGTACTTTCCAAACAGAGGTCAGATTATTTAAATACAAATGACAAACTGTAGTTATGAATATCAAATCGATGGTCAAATAACCATTAATAGGACACAACAGAGTGTTTTTTATACTCCCCCCCCCCTGATGATTACAGAATACAAAAGCAGTCACCTGTCAGAACAATCCAGCAATGAAATTTAGCAGCCTATTGTCCCAATCACTGCTTTCAATCATTCTAAACGGTCTCCAGAGACAGTCGTTATTATCGGACATGTTCCTAAGAGTAGATAAATGAAACTCCACCTGCCAGCCTTCATAGGGAAAGATGGACAGTCTAGGCCAAAAATATGATAGGGCCTGGAGCTTTATTGACATTTACATCAAAAATAGTTAGCAATGAAAGCAGCTGTTGTGGAGAGAATTCACCACAACGTGTTTGGAATCTGCTGTGAATTGAAATACAGACCTCCCGACAAGCAATTTACCTTCTGTCAGTCTCCATGTGCTCGCAGTGTTGCGGACTAGTTTCATAGATATTCCACTTAAAACTGCACATGTGTACAGTTTGGATAAAAGATTAAGAATAATTTGAGGTAAATTGCAGAATGTCACATAATGGCCGTCACTGTCAGCTGCAAGATGACACCGTGGAAACAAGGTGCCACTGTTGTGACTGAAATCCTAGCATTATGAAATCAAATGTCATTCATTGTAATGAAGATCTGAACACAGTTCCAATAAGCACAGTGTAAGACAGCTCGGGATTACATGCATTAATCTGCCTTGTTTGTTGACATTACAGTGATGACTGAAAAACCATTATGCTAAATTATTTCTCAAAAGCTATTAAATAGGGAAAATCTTAATACAAAGTATTACTGTCACCAATAAAAGATGAGCCAGGAGTTCATTTACATGTTGACTCATGCCATTTGTAACAGTATGTTCACTTGTCCGTCTAGACTAAATATTTTTTTAATTTATTTTAAACAGGTTGTTGATTTTTCTATTTTTTTTTTGCAGCAAAGAAATGTGGTTTGTGATCTTCACAAACACATAGAAATAGAGATTGTAATTGTCTTCTGGAGGTTTTAATAACCATAATATTTTTTTACAGACTTGACAATGCACCTAGCACTGTACATAGAAAACTAGAAGTCCCTGTCTAGTAGAGCTTACAATCTAATTTTGCTTCCTGGGGCAAAGCCAGTCCTTTGCCCGCTGGTACAAGGGTTGAAATTGGTCTCACCCATTTCAAAGGTTATGTTCTTACCACTAAACTATTCCTTCTATTGGATCAACTCATATGAAGCTAAATAATAAAAAAAAAAAAATAACACCTATAGATTGTGTTTTAAAAGTGCACTACCTCTTGAAATAAAATGAATCAATGACACCAACTGACATTTTACAAAATTAGACAAACATTAGTATTTTTCAAATTTTATGTTTATTTAATCTATATATATATATATATATATATATATATATATATATATATATATATATATATATATATGAGTGAAAACATGTTTGTCTGTCTGTACCATCTCTGATTGGCCGGCGGACGGCAACACCTCATTGGCCTGCGGGGTGGCCTGATGTCACGGCCATGCCTACGCAGCCCCTCACACTCACACCCTTGGCCTCACTCTCCATGTGGTGACTGCCAGGAAAGCAACGTACTCCTCCATTTGCGTCAAGCGCTTCTTGCGCTCTGGTTATTGCCAGGACCGCACACTGTCTCACCCCCCCCCTCCTCTTGTGGCCCTTCACTGTCTCACCCCCCTTCCCCCCCCACACCTCTTGCATCACTCCAGCCTCCCTTCCCCTCATGGGGTTATTGCCAGGACCGCACACTGTCTCCCCCCCTCCCCCTTCTCTTGCGTCCCTTCACTGTCTCACACACCCACACCTCTTGCGTCCCTCAAGATTCCCTTCCCCTCGGGTGCCACCGCAGCCAAACCACCCTCCCTCGCCTCACATCAGGCCCATCGGTACATCATCACTTTCCACTCAGGGCTGCCGGCGTACCACCCTCTCCTGCCTCCTTCCCTCCCTCACCTCAGGCCCACCGCTGCAGCCACGTCCTCCCACCTCCTCACGGGAGCCGTCACACCACCCTCCTCCCGCCTCCCTTCACCGCAGGGGCGCAGCCGACCGCAGGGACGCCGCCGCTGCTCCCTTCACCTCACACCCTACAACATTCACACTCAAACCTTCCCGAACGCCGCCACTGCACCCTCCTACCACCTCACGGAAATTCAGGGGCGATGCCAATCACGATTACCTTGGCCAGCTGCTAAGCCTGCCTGCCAGCCCCAACGCACAGAACGGGAGGGGGCCCCGCATTAATGTGAAGGGGGGAAATGCCAGAGAAAAGAGAGTGGGGGAGAGAGGGGAAGTGGGATACAGAGAGGGGAAAGGGAACAGAGACAGAGATGGGGGGAGCGGAGAGAGAGAGGGGGGAGCAGAGAGAGGGGGGGAGCGGAGAGAGAGGGAGTGGAGAGAGAAGGGGGAGCAGAGAAAGAGACAGGGGGAGCGCAGACAGAGACGGGGAGTGGAGGGGGGTGAGCGGAGAAAGAGACGGGGGCGGAGAGGGGGGTGAGCGGACAGAGAGGGGGAGAGCAGAGAAAGAGACGGGGAGCGGAGAAAGAGACAGGGGGAGTGCAGACAGACGGGGAGCGGAGAGGGGGGGGGGGGAGCGGAGAAAGACAGGGGGAGGGGGAGCGGAGAGAGAGTGGGGAGCGGAGAAATACGGGGAGCGAAGAGAGAGGGGGAGCGGAGAAAGAGACGGGGGAGTGGAGACAGAGAAAGGGAGAGAGGGGGGAGCAGAGAAAGAGACTGGGAGCGGAGAAGGAGAGGGGGGAGCGGAGAAAGACATGGGGAGCAGAGAGAGAGGGGGGAGCGGAGAGAGAGAGGGGGGAGCAGAAAAAGAGACAGGGGGAGCGGAGAGAGGAGGGGAGTGGAGAGACAGGGGGGAGCGGGAAAATTAAATCCCGGGCAACGCCGGGTAGATCAGCTAGTGTGTATATATATATATATATATATATATATATATATATATATATATATATATATATATATAAGACGAAATCACCTTGTGCCAATGGGGAAAGGTGAATCAGCGGGCACTACAATGCAGGAAAAAGCTGCGGAGGCTGGACTGTGCTGGAAAATGTTTCTTTATTCAGGCATGGATAAAAACAAGAGGAGGGGAGACATACCCCTGCGCCTCTAATGCGTTTCACCCACAGATTGGGCTTTCTCAAAGAGGATCCTCTTTGAGAAAGCCCAATCTGTGAGTGAAACGCATAAGAGGCGCAGGGGTATGTCTCCCCTCCTCTTGTTTTTATCCATGCCTGAATAAAGAAACATTTTTCAGCACAGTCCAGCCTCCACAGCTTTTTCCTGCATTGTAGTGCCCGCTGATTCACCTTTCCCCATTGGCACAAGGTGATTTCGTCTCGTCTGTATTCAGCAAAGGAGCACACAGACCCGGTCACACATAAGGACACATGTGAGTACTTTACCATTTAATTGGGAGCTTCCCCAGGTTCACTGGTTTATTTCATTGCAGGACATTTATGAGAGGTCTGGGAGGGTCCTAGGACTACCCCCAGACAACTCTCTTTGTCCTTGCTAGACCGTGTTCCATTTAGGGGTTAAAGCTTAAAGCTCCAAACATGCACTAAAGAGATTATGTGACCTGGTTACAGTGATTCATTTTTCTTGAGTGGGTATAAATGCTCTGCAGCACTAGTTAATTGGGGGACCCCACCTCAATATATTTTTTCTTTCCATATATATATATATTACATATATATATATATATATTAGTTTTCCAATTCAAGTATTTATTAGCCCCCTCCCCATTCTCTTGTCGACCCTCTGACAGTGAGAAAGGGATAGAGGAAACCCCTATTTATAGCTACACAATTCTTGTGACATTACATAAACAATAGCAGACATTATTTTCACTGTGGTTAATGCATATCCACAAATATAAATCTTATTAGCATGAGCTTAACGATGTCACATTATTGTAGCGTAACATGTCATTAGCTTCCAATAACATGGCGGTAAGTTCTGTATGTCTGACTCCCACCCAGACACTGAAAAAGAGTCAAAACAATGTGGTGGTGGTGGGAAGGAGGACTCTACTATCTATCTACTTATCTATGTAACGTGGAGAGATACCGGTGAACAAATCCTGAGGTACCTGGGAAATATGCAAATTTAAATATACCTAGCATATTCATGTAGCCCTGACATTATAAGTCCTGGTAAGAGCAGGCAGTGTTGGGGTTAAATCCCTCTCACGTGGCAAGCATATGAGTCTCTCCATCCGAGAGTTAATTTGTTGCAGTTTCCAGATGCAGTCTGGAAACCGTTGGAGCATGTGCCAGGGGGGTGGGCTCACTGGAGGAGTGCTGCCCTGTTACCAGAGCTTAGGAGTGGGACTCTCCCCTGGTACAAAACATGACATCCTTCCAAATGTAGTATGTTCTATGTGAGTTCCAATGTAGCCTGCAAGTAGGCTGGATTCTACCTTGCTCCATCAGGGTGTGAGGGGGTAAGGACTAGCCCAGGGGCCTCAAGCTCCTGGGGGCCAGTCAAGGGAAGGGTCCTGCGAGCCAGGCTCTGACCATTGATGCAAGATGCGAGCAGCGAGGGATATGTCCTGTGAACATCGGTGGGATTGTACCTCTCTTGCGTGGGAGTAATATGAATAAGGAACTATATGAGCTGGTCCAGCTATAAACCCTGTTGTACTGTTCCTGTTCTGTGGCTGAGTTACTAAAAAGGTTCCTGAAGGGATGAAACCCCGTCTCTGGCAGAGCCCTGCAGGATGGAGGTGTTGCATCATCTTGAAAGCCTCTACTGTTGTCTACTCCCTATACCAACACTGCGGAGACTCAGACCTCCTGGGAGCCCACAGGTGAGCACCATCGCACCATAACACTACCAATACCAACAGATCTCCCTTGGGGGGGGGAAGGGGGAGGGGTGTTACGTTCAAATGAGGCTGTTTCCAGGTATCTCAGGTGTGTTAAGAGTTGTCTCTCCACATATTGTATAGATAAATGTCTTGGGAGGTATATAAATCAATGGGTACTCCTCGTCCTCCTCCCGCATGTCATTATCTCTAACGGCTGTTATAATTAATGTTTTTTTTCTGAAAGAAAACATCATTTAACGTTCCATAATTAGCCGTTGCTGATTTCCAGTAAGTGTTAGGCCTCAATTATACCAGAAACTGCAGAGCTGCAGAGCGATCCGGTGACGTCATCGCAGCGGCGCTACATATGCACATGCAGAAAAAAAATAATAAAAAAATATATATATATATATACATATATATTTATATTAGTGTGTACAGTAGCCCCCTTTCCCTATGCCTGTGGGTGACTACGTGTGCTGCTGTAGCCTAAGCCTTCGCCTCTGGGAGCCTGTGGTGAGTTTTTTCTCCTTGCGTGCAGTGCCTCCACCTATGAGGGATCCCAGCGTGGCAGGATAACCCCTTACAGGAACCAATCACAATAATGAATAATACACACACACAAGGTATATAACTAATGTTTACTGAACACACATGCAATAACAACAATTACTCCCAGCATACACCCAATACCCCAACACGTGGTGGTTCCCCCAAAGTACTGAGGGTGCGGTGGCACCAATAACCCTGGTGTCCTTCCCAGCAAGTCCCACCCAAATGTGAGATAGCGCTATCCCGTGTGAACCGTTGGTGAACGTGAATACCTTCCTGGGCACTCCAGGTGGAGTAAGGAACAGTCACACAGCGGGGCCTCTGACACCAATCCCCTCACTCCTTACGGTCCTGATCTGCGTCGCGGAGTGAGCTCCAGCTGGATTGTATCACCGGAATGTCCAGTGGCCACAGGGCACCGCATGGCCGTCTGGTCACCGGTGCAACAGTATCACATAAAGGGAAATGTCCCTATCTGGGGCCTTCCCTACAACACCCCTCTCTGAGTCACCCTAAGGTGAAAGCCTAGGCCTAGTCCAGGGGCACTGCACCCTGGACACTATCTGCTCTCTTGCCACCCTCTGTCCAACTGCCTTGTAGGGAATTCGTGCGCAGAGGATATCCCTTTCCTCCTGCCTGCGCGACTCCTATTGCCTGGCTAGCCCCATGTGGTATTTCCCTCCCCCCAGATGATCCTGGGACTTGTAGTCCCACGCTATGTCGTGCAGAGCCATCTCAAGTTGGCCTCTGCACTCTGCACACTCATGCACGCCTGCCCAAGATGGGCGCCCACGCACTCCCGATCCTCTGCAGAGCTGATTTCTAAACAAGACACCCTTTAACCTGGCACATTTTTATACAGAGATTGATGGGAGAAAAAAAATTATGTCCAAGGGTGATAATGTATACTGTATCTCAATATAACTAGTGCATCATGCAACTCCGTCATAAGTTCTCCTTTTATCACTTCCTACATTGCAGATGCGCATGGGGCAAAGACCTTGGTACATTGAAACAAAAAAAGTACAAAATGAAAATTACACTCTTTGAGTTACAGTAATTTTGATCCACAGTTTTTTTTATTACACAGACCCTAATATACCCAATATTAAACATCTCAACTTTCCGTCTAAAAATGGTCCCCTTATTCCCTGTTATTAACGTAGAAAGAGAACCATGAGTGCAACTCCAGTTCTTGAGCATGTTACATTTGGACCCATATATTTACTAAGTGGTGCTATGCCGTGAGACACCGTCGGATGACAGAAGACAACTTATGGCTCATTAAAATAAATAGGCCAAAAAACAGGGCTTAAACTAATTTCCAAAAGGGGCCAGATCATATTTGTACCATATATATTTACAGTAAAGTAGCTTAAAAGTGAGTTTCATTGTGAAAAATTGCCCGTGGCTGCCTAAGATTTGTAGGAGCAGACAGTCCAAGGCCCACTGCATGGCCAGATTTAGCCATGCGGCACACGTTGAAGAGCTGTGCCATAAGGTAATCTTCCAGTGCCGGAATAACACCACTTAGTAAATATGGGCCTCAAATCCCTTCCTGCATTTGAATCAAGTGAACTACTGTAGGTGAGAATCCCAGTGTCTTCTGTACTGTTGACCTAGGACAAGTCATATTTACTCATTTACTAACATATTTACACCTTTCAAGTCAATGGGACGTTAGGTGTCTTTCAGCACCGGGATGTGTCTTATTGTAGATGATGCTTAGTAATTGTGGACCTTTTACCGCTCTCTGCCTTTGGCACCATAATTACATTGTAAGCTCTTCAGACCTGGACTCATTGAGCCTGCAAAATCCTATGTAAACAACCCTATATGTAGAACAGGCATTAATGAGCTCAAATATAAAGCCAATATCTTTTGAAATCTAACAACATTTATATTCTATTTTATGTCATTCTTTCCACTTTGCTGCCAAAGACATTTTAAAGGCATTTACACCCCCCCCCCCCCTCAGAAAAAAAATGTATCAATTATTTTTAGTAGCTCTGAATCTAGTTACACAAAACTAATATGGTGACCAAGGTCAATGGAAAACTGCCAAGGTTGATTTTTCCCAAGAAATCAAGTAATGCTAAAATTAATCAGGTAATAAACCCCTTTCTGAAAGTATTAGGAATACAGAGGCTAAATTTATACATTTTCTTAATTGAGGGCCAAAGGGAGAATATTAGCAAGTAATTGATTTGTTTGTCTTTCTATCTGACAGGCTAGGTCCGTGTTACTCTGACAGAATGATGTACAGTACAAATGCAACTTCAAGTAGTGAATGAAGTTAACCAATGTTTGAAAGTAAATGTTATATATGTATTGTATTGTATTGTATGTCTTTATTTATATAGCGCCATTAATATACATAGCGCTTCACAGTAGTAATACATGTGGTAATCGAATAAATAACAGATAATATAAATAACAGATCATGGGAATAAGTGCTTCAGACAAACATAACATTAAGGAAGAGGAGTCCCTGCCCCGAGGAGATTACAATCTAATTGGTAGGTAGGGTGAACGTACAGAGACAGTAGGAGGGAGTTCTGGTAAGTGTGTCTGCAGGGGGCCAAGCTTTATGTATCATGTGTTCAGAATGTTCACAGTGCTATTCGTATGCTTCTTTAAGCAAGTGTGTCTTAAGGTGGGTCTTAAAGGTGGATAGAGAGGGTGCTAGTCGGGTACTGAGGGGAAGGGCATTCCAGAGGTGTGGGGCAGTCAGTGAAAAAGGTTTAAGGCGGGAGAGGGCTTTAGATAAAAAGGGGGTAGAAAGAAGACATCCTTGAGCAGAACGCAAGAGTCGGGATGGTGCATAGCGAGAAATTAGGGCTGAGATGTAAGGAGGGATAGAAGTGTGTAAAGCTTTAAAAGTGAGGAGAAGAATGGAGTGTGAGATGCGGGATTTGATTGGAAGCCAGGAGAGGGATTTCAGGAGGGGAGATGCTGAGACAGATCTAGGAAAGAGTAGAGTGATTCTGGCAGCAGCATTTAGGATAGATTGTAAGGGAGACAGGTGAGAGGCAGGAAGGCCGGACAGCAGGAGGTTACAGTAATCAAGATGGGAGAGAATGAGGGCCTGAGTCAGAGTTTTAGCAGTCGAGCAACAGAGGAAAGGGCGTATCTTTGTTATATTGCGGAGGAAAAAGTGACAAGTTTTAGAAATGTTTTGAATGTGAGGGGCGAATGTGAGAGAGGAGTCGAGTATATATGTATAGCTCCTTATACAATGTTAAATATAGTTGTCCTGTTTTCTCTACTCTATGCTTGTTTTTAATGAATATTACTGTAGGCCAGTGCTATAAACTGAGGAAATGTAATAAAAAAAATGCAATTCCTTATAAGTCTGTGTGTGTATATAATCTGTGCGTGTTAGTCCAGTGCAGAATAAATGAGTACGTCAGTATTAGGTGACACCTTTTTTATTTGGACTAGTAATTTATGTCATAGGACAAGCTTTTGAGAGTTCTCCTCTCTTCCTCAGGTTTACAGTCCTGGGTTACAAAGGAATCGATGGCTAAAACAGAGGTTAGGAAAGCAGAAAAAACAAACAACCCCCCCCCCCCCCAAAAAAAACAGATGTAGATAAGGTGGGTGAAAAAGGGATGTCTAAAGACATTGGAAGGGTAATAAAACGTTGATAAGGAACAGTATGGAGGGGGAAGGGGATGCTGTGGGGGGTTGCCGGGTGTGGGGGGGGGGGGAGAGGGTGGTGCATGTGGATAAAAACATTGGCAGAGAGGCAGGCAGGATAATTACAAACAATTGTGATAGTGTGTGAGAAACTCCATATCCGCATTAAGTCCTCTTGTTTTAGTGTCAAATAGTCTTATCATTCTTAATTCAAATGTTTTCCATTCTTGGGTGTGTTTAAACATTCCATTTAGATTTTTAAATCATTTATGGATTGATCTGGTTGTGAGAAATGATGTCCCACTGGAGAGCAGTATTTTCCTTCTATGTGGTATTGTATAGAGCAGGGGTGGGCAACCTATTTTTCAATGTAGCCACAGGTGTGGCGAATTAGAAGTGAAAATAGCCACACCATGTAAAAATGGAGGTATTATGTTGCGCATGCGAAAATTTTAAACAACACACACTGTTTGAACAAGTTTATAAATTCTCCCACCGCAACCCCCTCCTCCTCTCACCCCCTCCTCCTCTCACCCCCTCTTCATCCTCCTCTCATGCCACCACCACTTCCCTCCTCATCATCATCACCTCACCCCCTCATCACCATCTCATTTAACCCCCATCATCATCATCTCCCCCCAGCACCCTAGATCTCCCACAGTCCCTTTCAGCAGTCCCCCTCATCATCAAGCACCCACCCGTCCTATGCGTAGGGCACATAGGAGGATGCATAACGCGCGGGGCGTAGGGCAGGGGAACTGTGGCGGCGGGAGGGGGTAACTCCACAGCAGCAGTGGGGGCAGGGTGGGTGCCTGTGTGGGCAGGCTTGGTGCAGCTGTGGGGGAGGAGGGGTGGTCTGGGCAGCATGGGAGGGGAAGCTGAGGGCAGCATGGGAGGGGATGATGAGGGCAGCGTGAGGGATGGGTCAGGGCAGCGTGAGAGAGGAGGGTCAGGGCAGCACGAAAGGGGAGGGTCAGGGCAGTCTGGGAGGATCTGGGCAGCCTGAGAGGGGGTGGTCTGGGAGCATGAAGGCAGCATGAGTGGGGATCTGGGCAGCCGGAGAGGACATCAGCGGGGGTGGGGGTACCTGGGCATTGGGGGGGTATCCTAAGCCTGGTGGTGGGTGCTTATGCAGGCTGTGGGGGTTTAAAGAGGCTGTGCTGGGGCTGCTCCCTGGGTCTATGGCTCATGTGGAGCTGATCAGTGCAGCCAAAGTCACTCTCAACCCTCTGACAGTGGCTGAGCTGGCTGGCGTCTCCCTCCCAGCACAGCTGTGGAGCAGGCACCGACCGGAGTGAGGATGGGGAGCTTCCTCTCTGTGCTGCTGCAGCTTCTCCTGTCCCTGTGGCTGCCGGTGCAGTAAAAATCAGGGGGAAAGGGGGTGGGGGGAGGAGAGAGGAGGAGAGAGAGAGCTTCCTCTCTGTGTTGCTTCTCTTGTCCCTGTGGCTGCAGGTGCAGTAAGAAGCAGGGGGGAAAGGGGGTGGGGGGAGGAGAGAGAGAGCTTCCTCTCTGTGTTGCTTCTCTTGTCCCTGTGGCTGCAGGTGCAGTAAGAAGCAGGGGGGAAAGGGGGTGGGGGGAGGAGAGAGGAGGAGAGAGAGAGCTTCCTCTCTGTGTTGCTTCTCTTGTCCCTGTGGCTGCCGGTGCAGTAAGAAGCAGGGGGGAAAGGTGGGGGGGGGGGGGAGGTCAGAGGAGAAGAGAGAGAGCTTCCTCTCCGTGCTGCTTCTCTTGTCTCTGTGGCTGCCGGTGCAGTAAGAAGCAGGGGGGAAAGGTGGGGGGAAGGGTGGGGAGAGAGGAGGAGATAGAGAGCTTCCTCTCCGTGCTGCTGCTGCTTCTCCTGTCCCTGTGCCTGCCGGTGCAGTAAGAAGCAGGAAAAGGGGGGGGGGGAGGAGGCTCTATTCACAAGTGGCGAATGGTGACAGGGTTGCCCACCCTGGGTATAGAGTGTCTGTGCATATTCATTCTGCCGTGACGTTTTTGGCTGGTTTCAACAATGTAGGTATCTTATAGCCTGGCTGTGTACCTTTTTCATTTGGACTAACAATTTATGTCATAGGACAAGCTTTCTAGAGTTCAACAAATTGATAGTTGGGCTCAAGTGATAAGTGAACAAAACACTCACATAGGTATCAGCAGAAGAGTGCCTTGTCACGCTCAACCTCTTAAACAATAAAACACACCACAGTACAATGTGAGATGTGAGTTGTGTGTCCCGTTATATACACACACATATACACACTTCAGTATTGGGTGATACCTTTTTTATTTGGACTAACAATTTATGTCATAGGACATATTCTGCACTGGGCTAGTATGGCTATTTCCGTTATATATATATATACATAAAATAAATTGACATAGACATAAATTGTTAGTTATATATCTATCTATAGAACATATACAGACCAGCGCCCATCAGAGTCCAATAAGTCCCAAATAAAGTCCAACAAATGAAGGGGGAGAGACTCCAAATGGTCCAATCACTAGAAGATCTCCAATCCAGGGGTCCGTAGCATAGGGATAAAGACAAAAAAGAAAATCATAGTGTAATTCGTAATATTAAAATTAGACAAACAACACAAAACACATAACAAGAGACATAACACTTAACACACAAGCTGAAAATAAAATAACTATTTATTAAAACAAAAGAGCCTGCTGCAGCGGGTCATCAAGGGGTTAAAAACCAAAACCCTACTTACAGCAGGACCGGAGTAATTGCGCGTGTGTAACCAAGCAGAAACAGATGCCGGTAGCAGTGAGGGTCCTCGTGGGCTCCCCGATGTATAGTATGCGTCCCGTTTCCCTCTGGCTTCAGAAGACTCTCCAAAATGGATGCAGGGGAAGGGGAAAGCACACACAACTGCACACGTCCAATGAAGCCTCTCTCGCGATAGCACAATGACGCTGTATCCTGCTTCACTGGTCTCACATGTTCTCACAACCAGCTCTTCCCTAGGCGCCGTGACCTCTGACCCTACGCGTTTCGTGACTGACGTCACTTCCTCAGGGGATAGTTTAGTGATGGTGAAGTCCCATTATATATACCTCACTCAACGCTAATTGGATAGAAAATAACTAACTCCAATAAAGTTTAAAATTCAACTCCTAACAGTACAAACTCAAACTAATACTAATTCATTTGTTGGACTTTATTTGGGACTTATTGTACTCTGATGGGCGCTGGTCTGTATATGTTCTTTGTGCTTTCTCTGGTGTTGTTCTACTAGTGTTCCTGGCTGCCCTGTATATTTTGTGTTCTGTTATACTTTCTATTTAGTTTTATTTTTAATTATTTGTTGTATCCCCATTCTCAAGGGATTTTAGCACCAAAGCATTTTTTTTGTGTTATATCTATCTATATAATTGAAAACGTTTTATGTTGGCTGTTCTTATGGCCAATCTGATTGGTCCGTCGGTCTGTCACTCAGCCTCTGGCCAATCAGATTGCTCCGTCGGCCCACAGCTCTCATTGGCCGGTGTGTCTCGCCCCCCGTGTGGCCCGCCCCCCGTGTGTCCCGCCCCCCCACGGCTCTCATTGGCCGGTGCGTTCTAACCCAGGGGTCCCCAACCCCCCGGCCACACTGCTGCTGCTGCTGCCGCTCGAGGTGAGGAAATGCTCCCTGGGGCTGTTGCTGTTGCTGGGGGGTACATGTGAGTATTTGCCTCCCACCCCTCAGCTCTGTTTTTGGCCCCCACCCCCCAGCTTCGTTTTTGGCCCCCACCCCCAGCTTCATTTTTGTACCCACCCCCCAGCTCCGTTTTTGGCCCCCACCCCCCAGCTCCGTTTTTGCCCGAGCTCTGTTTTTGGCCCCCCAACCCCCAGCTCCGTTTTTGGCCCCCCAACCCCCAGCTCCGTTTTTGGCCCCCCCCCAGCTCAGTTTTTGGCCCCACCCCCAGCTCCGTTTCCCCCCCCCCCCTCAGCTCCGTTTTTGCCCCCCCCAACTGACACACAGTGACGCACACACAGTGACGCACACACAGTGACGCACACACAGTGACGCACACACAGTGACGCACACACAGTGACGCACACACAGTGACGCACACACAGTGACACACACACAGTGACACACACAGTGACAGACACACTCACACCCCCTCCTTCCCCCATCCATGCCTTCCTCCCCCTGCCCCTACCTTCCTCCCCCGCCCACCCCTGCCTTCCTCACCCTCCACCCCTGCCCGTACTAAACACCCACGCGCCATCTGTACTGAACACCCGCCCGCCGACTCACACCCGCTCACACCCTAGCGGGACACACACATCAGACCTTATATTGTACTGTGGTGTGTTTACAATAAACCATTTTTAAACAACAACATCGTATTACATTTTCTTCCATGTTTCTTTTCAACATTATTATACAACCTTTACACCAAATACTCAACCTATTCTTCCCCTATTTATAAATACTACCTATTACGGATTTACATCCCGGGCAACGCCAGGTATATCAGCTACAATATCTATCTATATATATATATATATATATATATATACACACACACACACACACACACAAATGGGACCAACATAAACACATAGCTGTGATGTGTTTAATTAAATACTTGTTGGTGATTGCTGTTTTCAAACAGACTTGCATAAGTACTTTTAAATCATTTTTGACCGTTGCTTTTTCATTTGCTTTTGCTTGTGTAATAGGTGTGTAACGGGTTTTCTGGACTAGCCTGACTCACCCAATCTCACATTGGCCCCTAGGTCTAAGCAGTCCCCATTACAGTGTAGTGTCTGGTGGTGCACCTGTTGGCAACAGGACTCCTGAGTCTCCCGCATGATGTTGTGTGGGGATTGCCAACCCAGACAGGCAGCTGAGGTAGTGTGCTTGAGTCCTACCTATATCCAGTGCAGCGCCTCCACCTCATCAGGATCCCAGCGTCCACTTCTGGATGGTCCTGGTGAGGAACTCCTCCGTGGTGCACTCCTCTGTGTAATCACTCCACACTTACACATGAGGGTATGAGTTAACAAGATAATCTTTATTGACTTGCGGCGGGCCAGCTGCCCCTCACAGTGGTTGTACTCAGCCGCTCATGTTCACCGCACTTCCCTTTGAAAGGTGTCCTTTCCCAAATTGGTGGATTCCCTATCTCCCCTTAGGGAGATATTCCCTGTGCCAGGTCCCTGGTCACAGTCTTATGAGCTGTCTCCTCACAAGTCTGCACTCAGACTTGCTCCTTCTCCAACCAACAACTGAACTCTCCTGATGATCTGCAACACACATACTAACTTTAGCAGTGCTGTGCCTTATGTATCCTCTGGGGGCTGGCACAACTCTGACATCACTAATCATGGATTCAGAGCATGTGACCACTCCCATCCATACATAGGGCACCTCACCAGGGTCTGAGGGCAGACCTCCATAATTACTGCTGGCATGCCCATAAATTACCAGGCCTTACTGTCAGCAGGAGAGATGACTGTAATCCATTTTACAGCATGGTTACAGGTGATTAGGTAGGTGGGGACGAGAAAACAAGATAAACAATAAACCCACTCAGAGTCCTTTAGGTGAATTGAAACATTCAAACTTTAAAAATAATGTGAAATATGTATGCTTGTTTCTAAATATCATCAACCACCAAGATGTAACCCAATAAACCTATCAGCGCACACTGCTTCTAGCGGGACTACATCTTTAAATCAGTATGCTATTCAGCATAACAACAGTCTAGTTTTTATCCTTTTGGAACTGTGTCCCACTCTTGAATCCTGTTTTCAATATTTGAATGAAATGCTCTGTTAGTGAGCTACACAGAGGTCTTCTTCTTTGTTGACAAAGTATTGCCATAGAAATGACAGGAGCTAGGTAAACAAATTACTAAATAAATAGATGAACATATTAAAAATAAAATAATTTCTCACTACACGAATATGGACTACTAAAACGGTACATGTTCTATACCATAAATGAGCCTTAATGTGTACTGCTTGGAGAATAGAAGGGAGAGGGGGATATTATAAAAACTTTCAAATACACAAAGGGTTTCAACAAACAACAGAAGAAAAGCACATTTCAGAGAAATGGTAGAACAGGTGGCCATTTTCTGAAGCTGAAGGAAAACAGGCTCAGGAAAAATGTGACACTGTGCTTGTTTACAGAAAGGATGGGCGATTCATGGAAAGCCTCACAGAGCCTAAGTGGTACAGGGAGTTAAAAAATGGTTGGTATAGACATATCTGACGAACGTCACACCTGTGAGCATGTGACAAGGGTTAATACACACAGCTACACAGCTTACTCACTTATCTCCCTGCTCGGTTCCTAAAATGAGTAATATCTCCCCTCAATCCATCACAAATATGACCTTAAGTTGCTGCCATCATGAAAAATAGTGTCAAGTTTTACTTGCAGAGTTTTTGGTCCCTCTTTACTAAGAAAAAATTGTAATGAACACACAAAAACCTACTGTAGCAAAATGTGTCCAAAAATGCAGTTACTCTCTTCCAAACTTGCAAAGTTCAATTAGGGCCTAAAGACAATACTTATTAATTGTTAGATTTTATATACAAAAGTAGTACAGTGCATCTTCAGAGAAAATAATTGTTCTAAGAAACATACAGTATAATATGCAGACAGTTTCATAAAAATAACGGGGTTAAACAAACAGAGTCCTACTGTAACATACATTACCACATATTAGGTTTCTCAAAGGGTCTTGTTGGCATAAAACTCTCTTTGTTGCATTCTAAATTCCTATAACAAATGCATGTTTTTATCCTGCATTGGAACTGAATAAGTGTAAGGGTTCCAGTCCAGGCTTTGGCTGGAACCCGCCCTTACCTGGCTGCTGTGAACATTTTGGTTACTGGCAGCCTGCTTTATTGGCTGCACCTGTTCAAGGGCTTAAATAGCAGCCAGTGACTTCCAGGCCCTGCCTGAGCATTAAACAAACAATACAGACCGGCGCCTAAAGAGTCCAAAGGGAATAGTTATAGTCCAATGGTATTGAAGTCTCAAAAGGTGGATGTCAGCTCTTTTCACTTTCCAGCTCCACAGCAAGTTGTTATTTCCATGCATGTAATGCAAAGAAAGAAGAGACAAAAAGAAAACATCATAGTGCAACACTGCAAATGAAATAAAACATATAGGACAAACAGGACAGGACAAACACTAGACAAACACAAGCAAGGCTGACTAATAATAAGAGTTAATTTAATACACAAAAATAAATAAATAAAAGACTACTGCAGATGTGGGATCCGGTGGGTAAAAACCGGAATCTTACTTACAGAACTGCCACAGGACACACGCAGAGATATTAGATGGATAGTGATCGGCTACAGCTTCAGGTAGACATGTGACATCCAGGGGTTGCTCCAAATGGTATCCTTTACTCCACGACCGGAAGTGGGTCACTGGGTCACTGGGAATAGATCTGGAGCTCTCCAGGGACTGTCTGTCACTCCGTAGCCGGAAACACGTCACCAGGGGCAGGTTAAAACACCGAAACCCCTTCTCTTGATGTGATACTGCAATCACGCTCTTGCAAGTCCTCTGCCTTAGTCAGAATATAACGCTAAACAAACTGCCCAACGCGTTTCGTGCGCATGCGCACTTTTTCAGGGGATGTGGGTTCCCTGTTCCCGAGGCTAGCCTTTTCATTTGGAATCCTTGTTGCTGACCCTGGATCGTGACCACTGCTGATTCCCTGACAATCATTTCAGAGACATGTATATCTTTTACTGACTGCTCTGCAGTGCCTGTTATAACCATTGAGGACTCTGGGACTCCCATTCCAAGGACAATAAGTATCACTGATTTTTCAGCAGCGTCTGAGGTACTTATTACTGACTCTAAGATTCCTACATCAAAGGATAGCTTTCCCCTCACTGGTTTCTCTACAGTACCTTATGTAACCCTTCATGAGTCTGGGACTCCCACTCCAAAGGCAAGTTTAAGTCTCGCTGATTCTTCTGCAGTGTTTGAGGTACCCCTTACTGACTCAAAGACTTCGGCTTCAAGGTCAGGTTTACTGCTCACTGATCTTCCTGCAGTACCTGATGTCCTTACTGATTCGAGGGCTCCCGCTTTTGAGACGGATTTACTGCTTACTGATCCCTGTGCAGCGCCTGACATGTCCATTCCAGATTTCATGGCATCCCCTTCGGGGACAGATGCACCACTCTTGGACTTCCCTTCAGAGCTTGATGTACCCATTCCTATTTCCTCTGCTCTCGCTGTGGGGACGGGTGTACTTCTTTCTGATTGCCATTCAGTGACTAGTGCTTCCTCTGCAGATTCTGGGGGTCCCACGGCAGAGACAAGTTTCCTGCCCATTGACCCTCTTCCTGCCCATTGACCCTCTTCCTGTTGTATCAATGGCAGATTCCAAGGCTCCCACGTCAAAGTCAAGTTTTCTGCCCACGGATTCCTTTGTCTCTGTGTTGATGCATTTCCAAGCCCACATGCCCAGGGGGGCTGGCCTCCTGCTGATGGACAGTTCCACGGCAGAAAGCTACTTCATCACCTCAACTGTCACAGATAAGTTGCTATGTCTAACTGGACTGGACCTCGACAAGAGAATTATATCTGTGCCTGAGTCATCTTATGATGCACTCTGCGTATTAAGACTAGCAGTACCGCTGCTTTCTGCCCCAGAGAGGGAACTCAATAAATAGAGTTTCCTCAAGTCTTGTACCTGTCCAAGACGCTTCCGAAGCACTTCAAAGTTACCAAGATCACAGAGTGAGCCAGGTTCTGATCACCTGGAGGTTTCTCCTGAAGGGGGGATACTGTAAGGGTTCCAGTCCAGGCTTTGGATAGAACCCGCCCTTACCTGGCTGCTGTGGACATTGTGGTTACCAGCAGCCTGCTTTATTGGCTGCACATGTTCAATGGCTTAAATAGCAGCCAGTGACTTCAACCCCTGCCTGAGCATTGTATATGTTTCCCTGTGTTCCTGGCCACCTTGGATTCAAGTTACTGAGCCTTCTTTGTTTGTGAGCCTTCCCTATGTGCCTGGCCACCTTGGGTTCCAGTAGCTGAGCCTTCCTTGTTTGTGCGCCTTCCCTGTTGCTGTGCCTTCCTTATTCGTGAGCTTGTCCCTGTGGCTTCCCTGTTCCGGAGGCGAGCCTGTTCATTTAGAATCCTTGTTGCTGACCCCGGACCGTGACCCTGACCTCGCTGCCTGCGACCTGACCCTTTGCCTGTTGCCTGGATTCTGCACCACTGCCGCCAGCCCTGACCTCCTGCCTGCTTACCAACTACATATACTCTTACAGGACTCTGTCCCTTGGCTCTGGTTGGTTAATTTGCATCCCTATTTCAGCCCTGCGGGTCCGCTTCCTGATCGGAGTCGAGCACCGTCACAATAAGATCACCTACCGGGGTGTTTCCTTAATTCCCCCTCATCACTCATCACCTTTTTATGGCTCGGGGAGAAAAAACTTTTTTTAATAATTTTTGTTGTTTTCATATGTTTTGCTGTATTAAAAGGGACAGGCGCAGTAAAGCCTTATTTTAATTTCACCTTAAAAACGGTCTCCATTGCATACCTCTGCACACATCTCTTACATGCTGGCATAGAGATTAGTCTTGACAGAGCTACTCCTAATTTTGAGAGGCAAAAAAAATCTGACCCTTAGAACCCTCACAATCATGGATTGTTTAGCATAATTTAATTTGTCCGTGTGAGGATTGGACCTCGGCCCCGCCCCTGTGATGCATCCTATGATGCATTGGGTGACGCCCCTCACACGTGCACTGCGCACGAGCACTGCAGTACTCCTGCCGACACCAGACCTAGGCTCCGCCCCTGCACCGCCTCTTGTGATGCAACGGAGGATGCTCCTGTCTCCAATACATGTCGGCGTCGCATGACCAGAAACACTCTAGGGGTTAATGCTCACTCCTTTCATTACTCCACATCTGGGAATCACTCTGCCCCTGCCGATCAGTACACAGTTTATGTGTGATGACTCACTGCCTGCAGCCTTCCCCATTGGCTCTCTGTGCTTTATATGCTCAGCCAGCCCCTAGGCAAATTGGCTGAGCATAAACCTTGTTTTTATATATTTCTAGTGCTTGCCACTAGCATCCTGCTGCCCTGCTATTGCTTTTGCATTCTGCCTTGTTTATCTGTTACCTTTGACCTCAGCTTGTAACCGGACTTCTACCTTCTTTGACCCCTGAACCTCGGCTACGCACAACGACCATCCGACGTCTCCAATCCTAGACCACGGTGTAACAGGGGACTTATCCCTGTTCAGTAATGTGCCTTTAATCTAGCTGTGTGGTAGTTAATTACTAAACACCACCTGCCTGATTAGATTGTTTACAAAAACCTGTCTGTTCAGACAGGAAGTGACTCCTTAGCTCTGACTGAGAGCTGACCTTTGGAGAGACAGAGCAGAGGTTCTTGAGTCCCAGGAGAGACTGACCAAAAGAAACCCAGATCTCTGGAGCTGACCAGTCTTGAGCTCTGCACAGCAGAGCTGATTTCAAGACCCAGGGAAAACTACTACACCTGAAGCTGAACCAGGAAGTGAGAAGATTTTCCCTCCAAGAAACAGATAAGACTTTTATTCATAAGAGACTGCTCATATCTGCTTATTTCATGCTATATGTGTTTGGGCTGCGAGAAATGCTTGACTAAGGGAGATGTGAATTATTGCATAGTGTTTCACTAGAAATACTCCCAAGTGAATAGAAGCTTTGTTCCCCCCCTTTGTTTGGATGGATTTCCTGATGAAAAGGAAAAGGCACAATAAAGCCTTATTATAATTTCACATTATAAACGTCTCCTAATTGTGTACCTCTGTGAACGTCCGTCTACACACGGCAAAGTATCATGACTAATCTGACCTCTCCTACCCTGACCCAACTACCAGGGCTATCTTAACAACATTAGGGGCACCTGGGCCAAGCAGTGCATGGGGCCGTGCCTACACTGTCGCCCTCAGCCTCCCTCACTAGCAGCAGAAGGCACCGAAAGTGCTGCATTGCTAGGCTGCGAGCGGTTGTGACGCGAGCCGGGGTGCCGGGCGGGCGGAGAACGAGTGGTGCCGGGATGCCAGGCAGGGGGAGAGCAAGCAGAGCCGGGGTGCCGGGCAGGGGGAGAGCGAACGGAGCCGGGGTGCCGGATGGGGGGAGAGCGAGCGGAGCCAGGGTGCCGGGCGGGGGAGAGCATTGGTGGGCACGCATGGGCCAGGCGTGTGGGGCCCCCCTATGCTGTGGGGCCCATGGGCCAGCGTGCCCATACGTTAAGACGGCCCTGCGACCTACACGACTACAACTCTGCAATCTGGACGTGGTTGCGCGGTTGTTGGTCGGTGTATTCTAACATCCCCACCTCAGCCCTGTTTGTGGTGAGCACTCGTTACAGTCCGATTTCAAATATCACAAATATATATTAGTTATTCTTGTGAATCATATCAGATCCAGGATATCTTTTTTTTTTTTTTTTTTTTTAGTAAAGACCTTACTCTGCTAGAGTAGCACTCTGTTACCCAAGGGTGGAAAATGGTTGAAAGTAAAAATACTCTTTATTGGTATCTATATTTAAAATAAGGTGTGTATAAACGGCACTACCCTCCTATCTTAAAGATAGTAAAGATGTACTACACAAACTTGAAGGGATTACTGTTACCCCGGAGTAGCCCGCAGACCAGACCTGTCCCTAGAACTGAGATGGCAGGTATGAATACACACACCGACAGAGCGAGGGACGTGTCCGGGTTGTGGTATTAGATGGTGCCAGGCCAGATGGGGAGTATTGCGTGAATACTTGCCGGTACCGTTATTTCCAGAAGAATGGTTGTTGCCGTTGCCGAGATCAGGGGTAGGAGAAGTATGGAAGGATTGAGATGAGTGCCGAGGTCGAAGGGAGCCAGAAGGTATGTAAACAGGAACAATCCGAAGTCGAGAGCCAAAGGGGGTAGTCTGCCAAGCCGCGTCAAAACTGAGAGAATCAAAGAACAAGCACTGTGAAACACCCATACAAAAACTATGACGAGCGAGGAAGCACAGAACAGAGAGGGTATATAAAGCTGGAACAGCCAACCAGGAGAGGGGGCGTGCCTGGAGGAGCCCAGGGAGCTTCAGCGCATTGGATGCAGTTCTTAGAGCCCAGGTGACACTAAGCAAGAGCCAGATTGTAATCGTGCAGTGTTTGGGGGCGGAGCCTGAGCGGGGATAAGTTCAGGGGCTGTTGTGTGTGCACTGTAAGTCCAACGTGCGCATGAGAGGAAGCAACGTGGGGTGCGCACGTGCGCGCGGGGCGGCGATTCCGCACAGACGGCTGCGGCGCAGAGCGTGGCGGAAGTACCTCGTGGAGCGTCCCACCATGCCGAGGGGTAAGTGATGCAGCTGAAGGGGGCTTGCATGGTTGTAGTGGAAGGGTCTGAGCAGTGTAAGGAGAGAGCCGTGAGCTCCGCCTGTGGCGCTGTGTGCTCACATTCCTAACAGTACCCCCCTCTTCAGGATCGGCCTCAGGACGATCCAAGAACGGCTTCTCCGGAAATTTCCTCCTAAAAGTCTTCAGGAGGCTGGGCACATGGATGTCTTTGAGCGGAACCCAAGACCTCTCCTCGGGTCCGAAGCCCCTCCAGTGGACCAAAAACTGAAGCTGCCCCCTGGAGATGCGAGAGTCCAGTAAGGCTTGTACCTCGTATTCCTTGTTATTGAGTACCGTGACTGGATCTGGCTTGCTGTTTAGAAAAGAAACTATTGGCAATGTGGGGTTTTAATAGCGAGGTGTGAAAAACGTCTGGGATCCTCATGGAGGATGGTAGTTTAAGGCGAAACACCACTGTGTTAATCTGCTCCACGACAGGAAAGGGTCCCAAAAACCTACTGTAGGAGCCAATTTAGGGGAAGGGACTCTCAAGCGGATGTTTCTTGATGAGAGCCATACTAAATCCTCTGGCTTGTAGTTGGGTGCCGGCCGACGGTGGCGATTGGCCTGAAGTCTAGCAGTATCAGCGGCCTTGTGGAGAGACGATTGTATCTTGGACCAAATGTCTTGGAGAGTGGAAATCTTTTCGTCTACCACCGGTACCCCAGAAGCAACATTGGAAATGGGTAGGCAGGGAAGGTGAAACCCATAATTGACAAAAAATGGAGATTCTCGGGTGGATACGCTTCGGGCCGAATTGACCGCGTACTCTGCCCACGGGAGGAGTTGGGACCAATCGTCCTGGGAATCGGAGATGAAACATCTGAGGTATTTCTCCAGCGACTGGTTAGTTCTCTCTCTGTCCATTGGACTGGGGGTGGTATGCAGAGGAGAAGGAAGAGACAATTCCCAGTCTTTTGGTGAAGGTCCTCCAGAACTTGGAGACAAACTGGGATCCTCTGTCAGAGACAATGGAAGACGGAATGCCATGGATCCTAAAGATATGCTCTGAGAAAATGTCTGCTATGGCGGGAGAGGAGGGCAGTCCCTTGAGGGGAATGAAGTGGGCCATCTTTGAAAACCTGTCTACGACAACTAAAATGGTGTTGAAGCCAATAGACCTAGGGAGGTCAACTATGAAATCCATGGAGATATGGGACCATGGATGAGCAGACACTGGCAATGGGAGGAGAAGTCAATGAGGTCTCTGTGGAAGTGTCTTGTTCTGGGCGCATACAGGACAAGCGTGAGTGTATTCCGCAATGTCTTTAGACATACTGGGCTACCAAAAGTTCAGACGAATTAAGTCTAACGTCCTTCTGAAGCCCGGGTGACCTGCGGGTTTAGAAGAGTGTCCCCAATCTAGGACCTCTGGAATGAATCTGGGCGAGACGAAGAGCCTGTTAGAGGGGATCGCCGTGTTTGAAGGGATCTTTTGCTGGTCCCTTTTGATCTTGTCTAGCGATTTGAAGGTGGAAGTAGCCAAAATTCTTTCGGGAGTTAGGATAGGTTCCAAAGTTGCCTCAGGCCTGTATTCCGAGGAGTATTGTCTGGACAACGCATCTGCCTTCACGTTCTTCGTTCCAGGGATATAGGATAGGTGATAGCTGAAGCGAGAGAAGAAGAGTGCCCAGCGAGCTTGTCGAGGACCGAGGCGACATGCTCCTTCGATATACAGTAAATTTTTGTGGTCCGTTAAGATAGAAAATGGCTCCCTTGACCCTTCCAACAGATGTCTCCACTCTTGTAGTGCCATTTTAACGGCCAATAACTCTCTGTTGCCGACGTCGTAATTCCACTCGGTGGAGGAGAATTTCTTGGAGAAATACGCACAAGGGTGAAGTTTATCCTGGGGCGAGAACCTCTGTGATAGTACAGTCCCTGCACCGCAGTCTGATGCGTCAACTTCTATTACAAAGGGAAGATCCGTGTTGGGGTGGCGCAGGATCGGTGCCGTGACGAATGCCTCTTTAAGGGCCTGGAAGGCGGAGATAGCTTCGGCGGACCAGGCAGAAGGATCAGCCCTTTTTCTAGTCAATGCTGTGATGGGGGCCACTAGAGTGGAGAAATTATGAATGAACTTCCGATAGTAGTTCGCAAATCCTAAAAAGCGCTGGATAGCCTTGAGAGTTTCTGGTCTGGGCCATTCCGTAACTGCCTGGAGTTTACCTGGATCCATCAAAAAGCCTTCGTCCGAAATAATGTAGCCCAGAAATTGGGTAGAGCGTTTATGGAAGGTACACTTCTCTAGTTTGGCGTACAGGTGATGTTTGAGTAGACGTGAGAGGACGTACGAGGTGTGACGAATGTGATCCTGGAGATTTTTGGAGAAGATCAAAATGTCATCTAAATAGACAATAACAAAGATGTTGAGCACCTCACGAAATACGTCATTAATAAAATCCTGAAAGACGGCCGGGGCGTTACATAAACCAAAAGGCATGACGAGGTACTCATAATGCCCACAGCGGGTGTTGAAGGCCGTCTTCCACTCGTCGCCCTGCCTGATGCGGACCAAGTTGTAAGCCCCACGGAGATCCGATTTGGAAAATATCTTAGCCCCACGCAGTTTAATCGAAGAGTTCCGTGATCAAGGGGAGAGGATAGCGGTTCTTGATGGTGATACCGTTCAAGCCCCGGTAATCAATACATGGCCTCAGAGTACCATCCTTTTTCTTCACGAAGAAGAACCCTCCTCCCGCCGGGGAACTGGAGGGCCGTATGAATCCTCTCTCAAGATTCTCCTTTATGTAGTCTTCCATGGCTTGAGACTCAGGTATCGACAATGGGTAAGTCTTGGACTTGGGCAAGGTGTATCCTGGGACCAAATCGATGGGGCAATCGTAGGACCGGTGAGGAGGCAATTGTTCTGAGCGGACCTTGTTAAAGACCTCGCGGAAAGGGTGATACACGGGGGGGAGAATGGAATCCTGAGTCATTGTGTTAGCCAAGAGTTTGGGAGACTTCCCTGACCTCGGTTTCCAGGTGATGGGGGTAGGTGAGACCCAGTCAATTGGAGGGTTGTTCTTCTGTAACCAAGGTAGGCCGAGGGTTACCGGCGTACCTGGTGCCTGGATGGCGTCAAGGACCAGGGTCTCGCTGTGGGAGTAGGTAGATAGGAGGAGGGGTATGGTCTGTAGCAAAATAAAGGCTGGAGACAGCGAACGTCCGTCAATCCCAACCAAGGCAATAGGTTGGGCCTTCTTCACCAAAGGTATCCGGTTCTGTTTGGCGAAATCGAGGTCTACAAAGTTTCCTCCAGCACCGGAGTCGATAAAGGCAGCAGTAGATGTGCGAAACTCAGCGCCTGCGAGAGAAATAGGAATCGTAAGTTTCTTAGGCAGTGCCTCCTTGGGGAGGGGATGAGAAGAGATAAAACCCAGTGAGAGCCCCTCCATACTCACTGAGTGTTCCCATTTCCCAGACGCAAAGGGCATGCACGGACCAGATGTTCAGGGGATCCACAGTAGAAACAGAGTAGCTGTGTTGTCGTAGTGGATTCCGGATCTGTTGCACCCCTAATTGCATTGGCTCGGGAGGCTCCAGTGCCAGCTGCTGTGAAGGGGGCGATCTACGAACCAGAGGAGAGTTGGGGAAGGGTGCTTGGAAGGTTAGTGGCCGGGCATGCTGACGCTCCGAGCGTCGTACCTGGATGCGTTGATCAATGCGTATGGCCAAGTCGATGAGCGCCTCCAATTGGTCTGGCCTGGGTTGCCGAGCAAGCTCGTCCTTGATGGACTCCGAGAGACCTTGCCAGAAGACGGAGACGAGCGGCTCTTGTCCCCAGTTCGTCTCGGCGGCGAGTGTGCGAAATTCCACCGCATACTGTGTCACCGATCTTTGCCCCTGAGAATCTGGAGGAGGGAAACAGACGCCATCTCCCGGCATGCAGGGGAATCAAAGACTTGTCGGCACTCACCCTTGAAGGCTAGGTAGTCTTGTGTCAGGTCCGGCGCAACTCCCAGACTGGCGAGGCCCATGCCAGCGCGCTGCCCGTCAGTAGGTTGTACACGTAGGCTACCTTCTTCCGTCTGGTGTCGTACTGAAGGGGTACCATTTCAAATTGAACCTCGCACTGGTTAAGGAAACCCCTGCACTCCTGCGGGTTACCGGCGTATGGCTTGGGAGGCGGTATCTTCACATCCTGACTGCTGGGTCTGACTGGTTCTGTAGCCTGTGGAGGAGAAAGAGGAACAGGTGCTTCCGGTACCTGAGCCGAAAGTTCGGCCATTTGGCGTGTTAGGACCACAATCTGATCAGCCATGGCCTGGTTTTGCTGTATCAGCGTAGAGATTGCTTGCCTCAGTTCGGCCTGGTCTGCGTCTTGTGGGCTCGTCATAATGTTACCCCGGAGTAGCCCGCAGACCAGACCTGTCCCTAGAGCTGAGGTGGCAGGTATGAATACACACACCGACAGAGCGAGGGACGTGTCCGGGTTGTGGTATTAGCTGGTGCCAGGCCAGATGGGGAGTATTGCGTGAATACTTGCCGGTACCGTTAATTCCAGAAGAATGGTCGTTGCCGTTGCCGAGATCAGGGGTAGGAGAAGTATGGAAGGATTGAGATGAGTGCCGAGGTCGAAGGGAGCCAGAGGGTACATAAACAGGTACAATCCGAAGTCGAGAGCCAAAGGGGTTAGTCTGCCAAGCCGCGTCAAAACTGAGAGAATCAAAGAACAAGCACTGTGAAACACCCATACAAAAACTATGACGAGCGAGGAACACCGAACAGAGAGGGTATATAAAGCTGGAACAGCCAACCAGGAGAGGGGGCGTGCCTGGAGGATCTCAGGAAGCTTCAGCACATTGGATGCTGTTCTTAGAGCCCAGGTGACACTCAGCAAGAGCCAGATTGTAACCGTGCGGTGTTTGGGGGCGGAGCATGAGCGGGGATAAGTTCAGGGGCTGTTGTGTGTGCACTTTAAGTCCGACGTGCGCATGAGAGGAAGCAACGTGGGTTGCGCACGTGCGTGCAAGGCGGCGATTCCGCACCGATGGCTGCGACGCAGAGCATGGAGGAAGTAAGTCGTGGAGCGTCCCACCATGCCGAGGGGTAAGTGATGCAGCTGAAGGGGGCTTGCGTGGTTGTAGTGGAAGGGTCTGAGCAGTGTAAGGAGAGAGCCGTGAGCTCCGCCTGTGGTGCTGTGTGCTCACATTCCTAACAATTACAACATGAATCCAGAGACCCTACAAGGTTGGCAAAACGCGTTGAGGAGGAGTTCCTGAGCCAGTTAGATTAATCCTATGTTCGTGGAGCACTTTGGAGCCACGGAGAGAAGCTGGGGGAAGTGACATCACGGAGTCAATGGTGCGACGAAGCGGAAGAGAAGAGAACACCGCGAGGCTGACCGGCTATACGCATCCCCCCTGTAGGAAGGTGGTGAGAACATCTGATGCACCGCGACCTTTGATTATATCCACTGCGCTTTTTTTATAGCACTATTGTAAGTGTTCATTTTTATTCATTGTCATAAAGTTGTGTTTATCATACTGATCTGCACTGATCAGTTCTTTCTCTCTCTCGAGTGCGACCATCTGCTACACAGACTGACACATTGAGAAGCTTACCATATCTACATATCCTCACCTGTTTCCAGTGCGTGTTTTCCATTGGAATCCTGTAAGTAGTATAGGATATCCATAGAGCCAAGTTATCGCTTTATCTCTATATTGCTGTATCATCTACACTTAGTAGTTGTTTTTTTCATTTCTCTTCCTGCCGATATGCTCCCCCTGGATTATAAGAATATCCTTCAAGTTTTTGGAGCCAGTGAAGACAGGATCAACCAGAGGGTTGGAGCTGGTTATCAGTATCATTTTTATTATTGCATGTGTATATCATATTATTTATTTTAGTTATTATGTAGTTAGTACCTTTGGTCACTATCACACATTCATCCTGTCTGGATAAAAGCATAAAAAATGGCAGTGCACTGCCAAAAAAGCAGGAGGAGGCCCACAATTAAAGCAAAACTATTTATTCCATGATTGGATCAGACATAACCCCTAGAGTAGCAGCACAGGTAACACACCTACACGTTTTGGGCCGTGTGCCCATTATCAAGGTGTAAATTACTAAACAGAACAACTGGGATATAAATACAAGTCCTGATCGCGCCAGTGAGTGACGTCACGGCCCATTGTCTAATCCGCTTCCCGCTCCTTTGTGTGGAGGCTCTGATAGGACAGTGTGTGAGTATCAATTCAAAAAAGTTTTATTAAGACCCCACAACTTTCCCCGAACATCAGGAGAGGTGTACAGTCTCAAACACAAGTGATCTGATTGGCCAATCCCGGTTTCAACAGGAAAAGCTTTATAAACACTCTGTCTGTCTGGATAAACATTTTTCTATCCTTTACATTTTCTTAATCTGTGATAAATTAGGTAGATTATATGGATCATCTGATTGCTACTCCATGTAAGGATATAATCTTACCAATACCTCATCTGGTTTTTGAACTTATGATCTGAGGAACTATACATATTTTACTAACCGCTGGCAGGGAATATTTGCTCCTGTTCGGCTCTTCTCTAACCAATTTGATGACGTTCTCATCTAACAGCCAATCAACAACACCAGAGGGACATTTCGGCTCGACCAATACAAAACCATGATGTTGTATATAAGAATGAATAGGATTAGACATGCCCACTAGCCTATCAGTCTTGAAAAAGTGCACAAGTGAGAAACGGCCATCGAGGGAGGCTGAACATTCCTGGCAGTCCTACTATGAGCCCTCGATACATTTGTATTTATGCAGAATTTGTTCTAAAAAGTTGCGATTACTGAGGATAGTGGTTGAGAACACCACAGAGGATACATTTGTATCTATAAATTATCAGAATTAGCTCTGTAAATGTGGCGGTTACTGAGGATAGTGGTTGAGAACACCACGGTTATATATGCACTTAATCTTAGCAGATTTCCCTATTTAAGGTATAAGCGCTGTTGTTCATTTGATGTACTATTAGAAATATTTTTAAGTTGCGCTTATTGAAGATAGTGTTTGAGAAATACTACAGATATACTGTACGCACCTAGCCTCAGCAGCTTTTCTAATTCAAGGTGAACAGTCCTTCAGACACACATTTTGTCTAGGGTTATATGCATACTGAGCATTATAAGTCTCTCTGACAACAGGGCAATGGGTAATCATATATTTATGCCACTAATTTGCTGCAAGTTACTTAACTTGTGACTAGAACTTAAAAACACATTGTTTTTGCTGCAGGCTACCCAACCTGTAGTCAAACTTCACCACTAAATATTTTTGTGTTGGTGTTTCCTCCGAGTGACCTATTTGTTATATCTATCTAGATATTTTAATTATATGTATACTAGTGAAGGACTTAACCTAAAGACCAGAGGTACCCTTATGAATATACCTACTATAACAATAGTAGGAGAGTTAAAAAGAGATATTTGTATCTTATCTCCTGGCAAACATCTGCGACTACAGCACAATTCAATTATGTTTGTTTGCTCATTAAGCAATTAAATATTACATGTAAACAGGGTGGGGATCTACACCAATTAATTGACCTCTGCACTCAAATCAGTTATACCATCTACCCCATCACTGTTTTTATAATATTATCAAACTTTAGCCTCTATAGCTACCTCTCTATAGCTACCTCTCTATAGGCTTAGGTAGTCATTTCACACATTGTTAGTACGATCGTCTATACACACCTTATTTTAAATATAGATACCAAAAAAGAGTATTTTTACTTTCAACCATTTTCCACGCTTGGGTAACAGAGTGCTACTCTAGCTGAGTTTCATTAACATTACAAATCTCACCCCAAGTACCTACTCTATCAACGTGTATTCTCATAGCACACTCAGACAGTTTATAAGACAGCTGAGCTGGGGTTGCAGCTCCTTCCCCACCCCTACCTTCCCCGTTAGATATTTTAGTAAATACCTTAGACTGAATGGTGACCCTGTTTTCACATTTCTCTGCTACTGAAAAGGGTCTGGGGGGGGATTTAGGAATGTAGAGGGTACCCTTTGAGGAGGAGAGCTGGGGACACAGGTAGTCCTGGGTACTGTCACCAGACCTCTATAATACAAACATTTTAGTGACTTTACAATTTACAGATCAAAGTGCTCTTAAATATCCCCACTTTTCGACAACACATAAAGCGGGCTAGGGTCATTCTGGCCTGACTCCTCCAAATAATTTCAAGTTAAAAAGCTGGTGGTACATTTCTGGAAAAATCTTGGAATCTTAAATCCCAATTGAGAAGGAGGTGGTAACGTTTAAGTGCAGGGATACAGTCACATCTATGAGCCACATTTACCCTACACTGCTAACAGCAACACTGCTCAAATCCTTGCAACTGAAAAGCCACAAAACACAACTAAACACAACTCAACTAAACACAACCTTTTTAAATCCCTTTCCTGAAGAACTGTAGAAAATGCCTCCTATGGTTCTTCCTGTGGTTGGGTTACTAAAAGAAGATACAATATTGCAAAACCTTTTATTCCCAAACCATGTTCCAATAGCTACTCTGAAAACACGTTAAACTCCTTGAATACCAAAAGACCGCAAGAGCAAAAATTCCTCTGTAGTCTACAAAGATGGGAATTCAAAAGCATGGTATTTTTTATACTAATGTAGCCATGCCTGTCTTGGCTACTAGTCTGCCCTCCCTTACATGTAAGCCTTGGTAACAGTGCGGGCAGTGTCAGGACCAATCCAGGGATTTCCCCCACAGAAGCAGCTCCCTTGAGGCCAGAAGCCTGTCCTGATGTCGCCACTACCACCGGCGGACGACTCGGCATCCTGTGAACCAGCAGGTAGTCAGCACTACACAGACTGTAACAGTCAGATCTCCCAGAGGGTGGGGGAAATACTGTTACACTAAGATAGTGAGTGCAAGTGTCGAGAGTTAAGGGACACATGGTTTGCAATACTGCTGCTTCTTAGTGCTACTTTAAAGTCATGACAGCTGCAATCCAAAAATACATTGTGGGATAAGAACACAGCATGACAAATGCACAAGACAAACCTCTTGTTGCATCAACAGGTCCTGTTGTTTTTTTCCCTTTCAGATTTACTTTCACTATGCTTGCCTGGTTGGATCTGATGTAAACCCAGAGGGATACAAAAGAGTGGATGCACATAAGGGAACAAAATGTGACCACCAGCAGAAGAGGGGAATCAGGGAGTATTGCAAACACGGAATCTTATGTTGGGAAACAATTAAACACTAACTGTACACTTGTTTTAGGAACCAGGTTTTTTTTTAAATTTTATCTTGTATTAATACTTAGCTCAGCGTAAAATAGCTGTATCCCATGGAAATGGTTTTCCATGTGTTGGTATAAGTCATATGTAACTACTTACTCTTATGTCCTCTTTTTGCCTTTGCATTATGAGAATATGTTCCAAGTGTTATGCTTAAAATTTACAACTTGTTTCTGTTATTTTATTCATATATAATGGGTTAACCTAGGTCCAAAGCAAGACCATTGATTGTGATGTAACAATAGTTTTACACAATGCTTATATATTATACAGTGTATTAAATGCTTGAGTCTGTGTGTTGTATCTTTGTACGTGTGAGTGTGCATGTGTAAATCTGTATATACCCACACTGCAGCATGTTTACAAAAAAAGTATTAAGGATGGATCTCTGGTTTTTGTGCACATCAAGTGTATGCCCTGTCTATTTATAACACTACAGTAGTTGGAAATATTTCTGTACATTTTTAGCAATATTTTGTTATTGTGAATATCACCAATGAGAGGTGCTATGTACTAATTTTAAAATGTAGATTCAAATCTACAGATAAGATTAGTACATTTTCATGATAAGGCTGCCCGGGAACTGGAATCTGAGAGAGCCATTAATTAAAAACAATGATCCAAGTTTTTCATTTGTAAATATATGCAAGTCCCTAATTTGGGAAAAATAATTGCTTCCTTGTCTGTTGTCTTTCACTTTTGGTCCTTATCGCCTTCCAACCTTGCCATGGACCAAATGTGAATCTCAAAGGAAAGCAGAAAATCCAGATGGCTGAATACTGATTGTGAATAAATTAGATGAGCAAACCATGTTTTATCATTTCTCCATTCAAGTGATACAAGCAGTTTAATAATGTACAATATTATTCTGATCTTTCAATTTGTAGTTTATTTCACTACATTATTGCATTTTAAGTTGTACATAAAATAGTATAAAGTAGGGGTGGGTGAATGTGTTCAACTGTGGCTGTTATTGTCTGTACAAAATCAGGTTTCCTTTAATTGAGACATTCATCTGCCACCATTTTAGTTCATTGTTCGACTAAGAATTAAACAAGAAACAATTTTGCTGAAAGCATTTTGCTGAAGCAGTTGCTTGTCAATTCTAAATAATGTGGAGCATATGATTTACCCTTGGTGTAATAATGTATGTGGAATAATATTTCAGAAGTGTTAGTTACAGTAAAATTAATCCACATTATTCAATTAGGCCAAGACATTGTTTTAAAATATTGGAGATGCCCAATCTTGGAACTTCCTCAAAGATAATTTTTGACACTGGAGAAATTATAGCTTTGTACAATGCACTGCTGCTAAATATGGAACAGAAGGAAGCAGGATGTTGCAGAGAACACATTTTAAAATCTGTTCAATGTTCAAAATTGTTCAGCAAGACAAAGCTAATTAAACGTTAAGTAAAATAGTTGTCCCCATGAAATCATTTTTAGCCTTACCTTAGCCTAGGAGGCTCAAAGGGCAGACTGAGTCCTGTTCATGGTATATTCAATGGCAAAGTCTTGGAAGAAAATATGGTGTCGTAAACAGCCAATAAATAAGAGGAATGTCAGCAGCCATGGGACTTTGCTGATGGACTTCCCCTGACAGTAATACAGAGCTGGTAATTGAAAATTTAAAATCTCTAGTGGAAGCTGCTTTAAATCATGACTCGTATAATTCTGTTTTGGTTTCAGAATCGAAAGGTGTTAATTCTTGTTACTTTGTTGTTGCAATGACAAACATCAAATACTGGACAAAATGCGGAATTGACCTCCAGTAGCAGAACAAAGTAATTTGGGGCCAGATGCACTAACGTTCATTACGTCAGGGAAAATAACATTGGGAGAGAGATGACAAGTTACTTGTCTACCTCAACAAACACACAGTACGTGGAGAGATACCTGTGCACAAAAACTGGAACACACCTGGGATACCTGGGGAATATGCTAATTTAGATATGCAAAATGTATGAAAATTATTTAAATTAGTGTATTTCCCAGGTATCTCAGAAGTGCCCCTTTTTGCACGATCTCACGCTCTCATTGCATATCCACTAGAGAGAATCAATAGCACTATTTCAATGAGTAACACTGGATAAATAATAATAATAATAATAATAGCATGTTCTTGTATAGCGCTGTTAGTTTTATGTAGCACTTTACAGAGACATTTTGCAGGCACAGTTCCTGCCCCGTGGAACTTACAATCTATATTTTTGGTGCCTGAGGCGCAGGGAGATAGTGACTTGCCCAAGGTCACCAGGAGCCGACACCGGGTTCCCCTGCTCTAAACTCAGTGCCCGTCAGTGTCTTTACTCACTGAGCCACTCCTTCTCCCATTTATGTCAGGTTATTCTCTTTAGTTGATATGTGTTACGATTAGCAAAATAATGGAAAATATCACTTTCACACCTACAACTGTCATTTGGAGACTTTATGAAGTCAGTTGTTTGGAGGTTAGTGACCCCTCCTTCCTGTTTTATAGCTCACCCTTCCCACTTTTGAAGTAGCAGATTTTCCCATGCACCTGTGGAAGACTGGTCTATTAAGACATTTCTCCCTCCATTCCAGAGGTAAAAGAACATTTTCACAGGTAGTGTTAGAACCTGCAGATTGGTCAGGCCGTGACGGGGCTGCAGGATAATAACACTTTGGCCAAAGAGTTTAACTATTGTAAATGACCCATACTTATGAGAAGACAAACCGATAAGTATTTAATGATATACTCTGTCATTTGGATGTTGCATTGGGGGTTTTTGTTTTATGTTACATGCAGACTTGATGGAGAAACCTGATTGTTGAGGTATGACTTTTTGAGATGGCACAATAAAGTTAGAATTTGTATAAGATTGGAGTGATGACACTATATTTTCTTTAACTAGCACCTGACATTATGACTCTAGTGTTCCTTCAATAGGGTTGTTTCTTTGCCCTTACTACTTTGTTTCTATTGCAGAGCGTGCCATTTCAAGTGTTTGGATTAAAGGCATTTTCATCAGAAAAGGCCACAAAAAAACAATTAAGATTGATCCCTTAAATATTTATGCTATCTTTTATTAAATATTATTCTCTTTTGTCAACGAAAAGTACTAAAAATAAGTCAACAGAAGTACAGATAAACTACTGTTTTTCCCATAGTCGTAACAACAAATCACAGTAACATTTTGAATACAGTATCACAAATAAACCATACAGTAGGTTAAAATGTTAATGTTGGCACAGTATAGTGAAGGGGTCTCCAAATTCAGTCCTCAAGGGCAACCAACAGGCCAGCTTTTCAGGATATCCTTGCTTCTGCACAGGTGGCTCAATCAGTGGTTCAATCAGTGGCTCAGTCTTCAATTGAGCCACTGATTGAGCCACCTGTGCTGAAGCAAGGATATCCTGAAAAGCTGGCCTGTTGGTTGCCCTTGAGTATTGAGTTTGGAGACCCCTGGTATAGTGCAGTATATGAAATATCATATCATGCCAGTGGCATAGACAACCCCTGTGTGCATCTGTGAGAAGTACAGAAAATCACACCATATGTTTTTATGGAAACTGATATTTCACAGCTATAACAAGTTGTTGCTGCTGTTACACATAAGTACCTTGTGAGTAGACAATAAACATTTATTTAAATTAATTTGCAATATTGGGTGCTTCATGTATAGTACATGATGGATTAATGATGTACTTTAATATTTCAATAAATGTTCTTTACTTAGGAGAAATAAGGTGTAATATGCTTTCATATAAGGGGAAGGTTTGTCGGCAAGCTCCAGTAAAGTTGTTTGTATGTTTACTTGTTTATACGGTTGGCAAGATTTCTCAACTATAATTATGTGCCGCAAACAGTGTACTGTATAATGTTACTTTTGGTGCCTCAGACACATGGCAATAAGGTAACTTGAGTCCAAAGGAGTAGTAGGAGCCGTTGCACTCATGTTTTGTAGAATGTAGTGAAGTTCTAATGGTGGTGCTGGAACACATCACGTTTACTTCCCCAGAAACATTGTGCTTTTCTCGCTCTTTCCTGCAATGAAAATATGCAACGTTAAGCAATTGTATCACATGTGTGTGCTGCAGAGCTCCAGTATACAGTAGCTGTATAATAAGGTAACTGGCCTAAGCTCATAAAGATAGTTCATACTGGGATTCACCTGAATCAAATTCCGTAAGCTACGCTTAGGATGTAGTAATGGTCAAATTATTAATCATCTTATCCAGTTTACAGTACATCAAAATAACATTCCGAAAGGGCAAATGTGCCAATTATGTAGAGGTTGTAGTGTGCAGGCACATTTCCAGGAACAGGCTTTAGAATGATTAGGTTACACTTATATTGCCAGTGACGTCAGACTGTGGTCGCTGGAAGTGTCGCGCTTAGTATAAGCGCACGCGACAGAAGCAATGCTTTTGTTTTGACGCAGCGTCGCTGTCGCCGGCACTAGATGTGTTTTGAGAGAGGATTTCCTTCTTTACTGCAAAATATTTACAATGAAACAATGTTCGCTGATAGAGATACTTTGCAACAACTGAAAAACATATCAAAGTTAATCTGTACAGCGGAGCAATTTTGTTATCACCCATAAAACTGATACAACAATTATTTATAAATTTAGGCTAGAAATGGGGCAAAAACCACAAAAACTAGCTAACACGCAACCAGGGATTATTTATAGAAATTCTAGAAATGTGGGCACATTTTCGCACATACAGATGCAACTGCCGGTTGTAGACTGCTTGCCAAGGAAAGTCTGTGACCGTCTCGCAGTAACTCGTGAGATGGTCCAGAGCAGGCTGTAATGGCCCATCGGATTAACACAGCGGGGGTCCCTGCGTTTGAATGGGACTCACAGCCCGGTCGGATTCACACACAGCGTGAGTCCCATTCAAATGCAGGGACCCCTGCTTTCTAAATCCAATGGGCCATTAGTCTGGCTGCAGGAGTCTCGCAGCGTGGGATGGGCTTAAGTGCAGAATTCTCAAGGCAAGCAGTCTACAACTGGCAGTTGCAGCTGTAGAACATTTTCAAAATCATTGCAATATACAGTACTTGGTTAGGTGAATCTGTTAAGGGCATTTGATGTGGACAGTGTGATCATTGTAATCATACACAAAATACTAGTACTTTCAATCGCCTGGAAATAGGCAAAGAAAATGAGATTAAACGGTTTGTTCATTAGTTGCCCGACATTGTTTGTAATTTATTTGTTGTAGATACCGAAGAAAAAGAACTCAGCTGTTAAACACTCTTTAACCTAAGATGTGTTATGAGAAGAAATTAAAAATATTCTTTATTGATAAACTTAATCTTATACTATATTAGTGAAAGCACTGTATGCCTGTCTGGATGTCCGATGTCCCTAGGGGAAATCTCATTGGTCCCTTGGGCCGCCGCCCCCGCACACCTCTCATTGGCCTGAGGCGGAGTGACGGGCCAAACACACACACACACACACACACTAGGTAGGGGGGGCGCACGATTATGTAGGGGGGCCGAGCAGCTTGCAGGGAAACCTGGGGGCGGCCAGAGCTGTGCACGGGCGCTCCGTGCTGCTGCTTCTATGTCTGTGTCGTGCAGAGGGGGCGGGGCCAGAAGATCCGTGCTGCTGCTTCAATGTCTGTGTCTTGCAGAGGGGGCGGGGCCAGAAGCTCCGTGCTGCTGCTTCTATGTCTGTGTCTTGCAGAGGGGCGGGGCTTCTCTCTGCACACAGACAAGCCCTCCTTCTCTTCCTGTCTGCTTCCCGTTTTCAGCAGCATGGGGGGTTGGGGGATCGGAGCATGTCGCCCCCCCCAGGTGAAATTGTGGACTGATTAAGTGTGTGTGTGTGTGTGTTGGTGGTGGGGGGGAGTGATTGAGTGTGTGTGTGTGGGGGTGGGGGGGATTGAGTGTGTGTGTGTGGGGGTGGGGGGGGATTGAGTGTGTGTGTGGGGGGGAAGTGTGTGTGTGTGGGGGGGGATTGTGTGTGTGGGGGGATTGTGTGTGTGTGTGTGTGTGGGGGGGATTGAGTGTGGGGATTGTGTGTGTGGGGGGGGATTGTGTGTGTGTGTGTGTGGGGGGGGGATTGTGTGTGTGTGTGGGGGGGATTGAGTCCCCCCCTCCCTGCCCTTTGCCCCCCCCCCCTCCCTGCCCTTTGCCCCGCCCCCCTCCCTGCCCTTTGCCCCCCCTCCATGCCCTTTGCCCCCCCCTGCCCTTTGCCCCCCCCCTCCCTGCCCTTTGCCCCCCCCCCTCCCTGCCCTTTGCCCCCCCCTTCTACTCCATGCCCCCTGCCCTTCCACGCCCGGGCAACGCCGGGTATATCAGCTAGTTTAAAATAAAGTAGTGCACACAAATTAGAAAAAACTAATACGTAACACAAAATCTTGCCTTATGCCACATAATGGGGTCACTTCCCACCCATTGTGACCCACAATCTTAACAAAGAAGGGTTGTACAGGCCCATTCTCCGGTCTGTACAAGATGTTGTGCATATATCTGTTCCTACCTAAATGATGACATTTTGGGATGAATTAAAAATGGTTATTAAATCCATTCCCAAGCCTTCATCACAGAACATATTTTGTCCTCCCTTAGGTAGGTAGTGCTTCCAAACTTAGGGCCTCATGCAGTAAGCGCCGATAAGGCTTTTTCGCCATTTTTCCACACAAAATGCCTTTCCGATTCAGTAAGCGCCGAAAAGTGGCAAAAATCGGCAATTTTGGGTCCCGATAAAAACTTATCGGCAGCCGGGTGCCGATAAGCCACTAATATCGCTACGGTTATGAAGGGGTTAAGCCCTCCCGCTAAACACCCCCTTCACCCACCCCCGCTACCCACAATAAAGCTGGCACGGCGGCTTAACCCCTTCATTGCCTTAGCGGTTAGCCGCTAAGGTAATGAAGTGGCCTTTAAAAGCATTTTTCCTGCCTCAGATGCATGCCGGGGGGGGCTCCGGTGCTGGTATTAATGGTATTAATGGTATTAATGGTATCAGCTCAGGAGACCCCCGGCATCAATTCCAGCCAGGAAAAAGGCCAGAATATTTTCTAAGTGCCGATCCGCCTCTCATCAGCAGCCTCTCACCATCAACTTGCCAACTTTTTCTGGCGTGGCTGATTTGGCATAAAAACGCCATTCTAGAGTGGCAAATAGCGGCGCAAAGCTACTCGCCATTACTAGAATACAGCGTGGCTGAAAACATGTCTATTTTAGGCGAAAAGTACATTTTCGCTTCGCCAATGGCTGAAAAGAAAACCGCCACAAAAGTTGGTGGCTTTTTTGATTCTCGCCACTTTTTCGCCCCTTACTGAATAGGGGTGGGCATTTTTGGCGAGAAACTGGCGAGAAGTGCCTTTCCGCCGCTTACTGCATGAGGCCCTAACTATAGCTGTTGCAGCTCAACTCAGAAGCTGCTCACTCCTCTCCTCCTAACACTAACTCAGACAGAACTCTACTAAATAGCAAGTGACACTGCTCTATGAAGCCTCCAGTAGGCACCGCCCCTGCATCTCTTGATTGGACACAGGGTCACGTGACCTCCCTTCACTTACACAGCCCAGTGTCATAAGCAGGGAAAACCCATGACAACTCCTGGCAACCTGCCCTTACCAGGGATTAGTTGTATGTAAGGGAAATTATCCCAATCCTCAGGGCTCAGCTGTGTGTGGAAATGACTTGATTGAAGTCTCAATAGGCATATATCTGGTCATGGGAGCATGTATTAAGCTGTATGAGGCTCTATATAGTATAATACAATAATAGGTGTACAGGTATAACTGGAGGACAAACACAGAACTCTATATATACCATAAAGGCACTGTCTACATCCCCAGAAAACCAAAGTACATACCCATAAATGCTTGATGGAGCCTCAATGGAACAGCTGCTCAGACTCAGAGTAGTGCGTGCATCACGCCTGCATCTCAGGTAAGTAGCGGGTGGTCCCGTGGGGTCCGTCGGCGGTGCACTGCTGTAGTAGATAATGGGGGCTGCACACCAATTCCAATAAAAACTGCTTTATTAGGTGGTCATCAAAAGTATAATACAAACACTCTGACGCGTTTCAGGACTGTTGTCCCTTTATCAAAGAGTTTTGAGTTTTTGATAAAGGGACAACAGTCCTGAAACGCTTCAGTGTTTGTATTATACTTTTGATGACCACCTAATAAAGCAGTTTTTATTGGAATTGGTGTGCAGCCCCCATTATCTACTACAGCAGTGCACCCCACGGGACCACCCCCTACTTACCAGGGATTATACCAGGAGGAGGATAGAACTATAGCCCCATTTCTTACCAGGGCTAAACACCTCTATTTTTTTTTAAGGACCAATAAATAATTAATTTTTTATACTACTTTTTGACCCACTCTCCTGGTTGTGCGCTATATCTCCTGTGTAACTCGTTTAATGTTAGCATATTGCCACGTGAATTTGTCCTGCTCTTTAAAATAAATATAAAGTTTTTTAACTTTAGAAATCCTGATTTTCTACATCTCTAGCTTTTGAGGGTAACTTGGTAACCTTTACAGTGCACTATGCTCTATGGAGAACTTTCCATTTGAATTTCTCTGGACACTTACAATTTCAAATGCTTATATCTCCTGAACAGAGCATCAGATAAAAAAAAAAAAAAAAAAAGAAAACGGCAATAAAAAGGGCAAGACAAGATCTATTAAAATAAGTAAAAATGTAAAAAAGTCAATTAATTTGAACTGTGGTTTCAAGGGTCAACTCTTCAGTCTCGCCAATCAATTTGTAAAGACACTGAGTATAAAAACAATGGGGGTCATGTACTAAGCTCCGTTAAGTCGTTTTATGAGCGCAAAGTGCTCTTAGAACGTGATGTTGCGCTGAACACGATGCACTAAGCCGCGCAAACAGGCACTTTGCGCTCTAAAACTGACTTTTTCAGGAAATTTTTCTAAGTCCAACTTTGCTCGTTCGTTACCCTGTTTTTGTTAAATTCTGCCCTTATGCGGGATGCACTAAGCAACGCAACCTTAGCGTACGCGAAAGTTGCGTTCAACGGAACACGTCAACTCAAGGTAGCTGGACTTAGAAAAATGTCCTGCTTTACATTTTTGCATGCGCAAAACCCATACAACAGGCCACCGGCTCACAAAGTGGGGGTCCCCGCCGGAGTCCGGGGGTACACCCGGACATCCTGGGGTACCCGCGGGAGTCCCGAGGCACCCACGGGCCTGCGGTACCAATGTTACACCTCCAAAAATAATAAACAATATTTTTAACTAAATACACCCCCCTAACACATACAATACAGTAATGGGCAAAATTACTATTATCCACATATAGATAATAATGCATTTGCCCATTTTAAATACATATAAATTACAATAAATATAGTAAATACATATTACACTTACCTTTTCCAGGCACCCACGATGAAGGCCGTCTTCGTCCTCATCTTCATCCTGCCCATGTCCCTCCGGTGCTGCAAAACATACTGTACACAAGAATAAAAATAGCCCCTAACCCCTTAATCACCTTAGCAGTCATTAACCGCTATAGTCATTAAGGGGTTAACCCACCCTCACCTACTAACCCAGGCGGGAGGCCTACAGTAAATACCCTCCCCCACTACCCATCCCGTGAGGCCTAACCACCTCACCCACTAACCCACTAACCCAGGCGGGAGGCCTACCCACATACCCTTGGGCCCAATACCCCCTTCCCCCACCCCCAGTACCCACAAGAAAAACAATACACAGCCCCACAATAAACATCATTATATTTATTCTATACATAACCCACCCCCTGTGCCCCCCATAAATACACAATTTATTATTTTATATACAGGGTTAATACCCCAGGCCACGGTAGTCCCCGGTGGGCCTGACGGATCACCTCACAGACCTACAGTTGCCCAGCACCATGTTCAAATGGACGCTATAAAGATGTCTTGGACGCTATAAAGATGGCGGCGACATTGGCCTCCGATGCCCCATACCGGGGCCTGTAACTCGGGAAGCAGGGGGTCTCTGAGTCAGTAATCAATGCGGTTCAGCTCAGGGGATCCCCTGCTCCCGCACACTATTATTAAAATGTACATTAATGCAGCTTCATTACCATAGCAAATAGCCGCTACGGTAATGAATTATTGTTTTGATGTGTGTTTTGACAGTAGTGTAGATGTGTAGGGGGTCTCCGGAACTGAACCGCATTGGTTTCAGGTCCGGGGACCCCCTACTTCAGGAGATACAGGCCCCGGTTTGGGGTGCCGGTATCCCCTGCCGAATGTAAATATCCCGGTCACGTGACGCGGGGGCTTTAAAGTGCAGGGGATACCGGCACCCCATAATGGGGCCTGTATCTCCTGAAGTAGGGGGTCCTCGTACCTGAAACCAATGCGGTTCAGCTCCGGAGACACCCTGCTCATGTACACTATTATAAAATGTATTTATTTAGTGTACGATCGCCTGTAACAGCCTTGCATAGAGATACAGAATCTCCATGCAAATGTTACATGTGGCTTTTTTTCTATCAGCTAGCGTACGTGAAATTTAAGAACGCTAGCACCCGCTGTGGGTGTTTTGAGCACGTACGTTAAAAAATGAGCTCAAGGCCTTAGTGAATCGCGTCCCTGGCCTCACTTTTTAACGGACATGCTTTTTTGGAACATCTTTTAAGCATTTGGATGCTTTTAAGCAATGCCACTACCCCCCCCAAAACATGCAATTGGATTTTCAAGTGGATTGATACAACAGTTTAAAAAAAAAAAAAAAAAAAAAAACCTTGTTATTTATTTAAGGGACGTTTAAAGCTAGGCATTAATTGGTAAACAGCTTAATTAAAATGCTTTCTTGGGTAATTAGCAACAAATACTTTCCTTTCTGTTTTGCATACCATTTGTCTTGTTCTCTGTTTGCTAAAGCATGGCTGTCAGTCAGATTTTGCTTCAGGTAATTTTTTAGCTCTATGGGGAAAATCTTCAAAAATTACATCTGAATTTAAAATATTTTGATTACCATTTTTACCTAACAAATTCTCATTTTTTTTAACTTAATCTTCTATATGTCCCAGCAAAGCATCGCCATGGGAATTTAAGGCCTGAAGATGAAATTCTGCATAATGCCGTTACAGAGATTCCAAAAACACTCTCTAGAGAACAAACTGAATCAATCTAAAATCAACAAACAGTACAGTTAATTAATGAGTACACCATAAGGGAGCTTTTTTAAACAATGTTGACTGCTGCTGCCTCAGGACCAATATCACCAGAAGTTATTGCTGGTTTGAAAGCTGTGACTCTTAGGTTTCCCCTAGGCAGCTTTTTGCTTACATTAGCTGTCTAACATGGAACAACTTTTCCCCTTATTTGCCCACTTAATAAAGTTTGCTCATTTGCAAAATGACTGTCTCATGGTGGTACAGTAGCTCTAGATACTTCAAAACACTTGTAATATTTTAATGTAACTATATTAAAGGTGATTCATGATTTGAGAATAATTTATAAAGCATTCCCAATTGCTTAGATGAATATACAGTACATTCAAAAAAAATATGAAGTTATAGTAATGTAGGTATAGAGTAAACATTCATAGATCTGTTTTTTTTCCCCACAATATTGGGGGTTTGTATAGTATATCACTTCTAGTTACACAGCTGCAAATACATGAAACAAGTGAAATATTTTCAGAGTAGTCAAATGTATTTCAGTTAACTGCAGGAATATTAAAATGTAAGTATTTAGTGTATATATATATATATATATATATACATATATATATTGTCTTCTTGTAGTGGGGAGCGCAGAATCAATCAGAATGAAAAAGAGATAAAAGGGACATAGTGCAATATTGTAAACAAATGCAGCGATATATGTATCTAATAGTCTTGTAGTGCCACAACTCACATGGCCCCAAATAAAAACAGACAATGGTAAAATCCAGGAATCCCTTCGGTTGGCTTTCTGGTATCAATCCGACAGATTCTGGTATTGATCGAACCCACCTCGACCCTCCCAGGACAGAAGATAACACACAGAGGTGTACAGAGTAAGATTTACGCAATAGTACAAAAACCATAAAATGTGAAAACACACATCTTAAAACTTTGAAATCAGTATGCAGAAGGAAGCGCTCCCGCCCTAAACGACGCCGCATCTCTAGGAATGGAGTCACTGCTGTTGCGCTCAGTCCCGAAGGCGGCTCTCACTCAGCCTCGTTCCGGAGATCACGTTTGCCAGATCTCACGGTAAGACTTCTGGCGGCTGTCTCCTCTCTCCTTTATGCTGCAATACTGGTCACCGACTCTACGCGTTTCGCTTCACACTTCGTCAGGAGTGTATAGTGTGTCCGAATTGGACATCTTAAGAACCCTACAGTATAACACTGCTGCAATCACTTGACCAAAACAATCAAAAATGTTAACACTTAGGGGCCTATGCTTGTAGACTTCATAAATCATCTCGCTGGGCCTGTTAAGCTGCCAGATTTTTCAGTGTAGTTATCACAGTATTCAGAAAGATTCTGAAGACAGTTGATAGCTAAATGCCCCAAACTGTCGAGGAGCAGTGATGTGATATTTGCCTCTCTCATAAGGCCTCAAGAAAGTACACCCTCTCTGAATTCCATGGTTTTACATATCAGGACATAATAACAATAATCTGTTCCTTAGCAGGTCTAAAAATGAGGTAAATACAACCTCAGATAAACAACAACACATGACATATTACACCGTGTCAGGATTCATTTAACAAAAATAAAGCCAAAATGGAGAAGCTATGTGTGAAAAACTAAGTACACCCTTACTGCTTCCATAGGAATTAAGATGCTAAGTAGCAGACAGGTGCTGCTAATCAAATGCCATTGATTAATTGATCATCAGCAAGTGTGATCACCTCTATAAAAGCCGAAGTTTTAGCAGTTTGCTGGTCTGGAGCATTCAGGTGTGTGTTAACACAATGCCATGGAGGAAAGACATCAGCAATGATCTTAGACAAGCAATTGTTGCTGCCCATCAATTTGGGAAGGGTTATAAGGCCATTTCCAAACAATTTAAAGTCCATCATTCTACAGTGAGAAAGATTATTCAATAGTGGAAAACATTCAAGACAGTTGCCAATCTTCCCAGGAGTGGACATCCCAGCAAATTCACCCCAAGGTCAGACCGTGCAATGCTCAGAGAAATTGCAAAAAAACCCAAGTGTTACATCTCAGACTCTACAGGCCTCAGTTAGTATGATAAATGTTAAAGTTCATGACAATACAATTAGAAAAAGACTGAACAACTATTGTTTGTTTGGAAGGGTTGCCAGGAGAAAGTCTCTTCTCTTTAAAAAGAACATGGCAGCACGGCTTATGTTTGCAAAGTTGCATCTGAACAAACCACAAGGCTTCTGGAACAATATCCTTTGGACAGGCAAGACCAAAGTGGAGATGTTTGGCCATAATGCACAGCGCCACGTTTGGCGAAAACCAAACACAGCATATCAGCACAAACACCACAAACCAACTGTCATGCACGGTGGTGCAGGGGTGATGATTTGGGCTTGTTTTTGAAGCCACAGGACCTGGGAACCTTGCAGTCATTGAGTTGTCCATGAACTCATGTGTATACCAAAGTATTCTAGAGTCAAATGTGAGGCCATCTGTCCGACAGCTAAAGCTTGGCCGAAATTGGGTCATGCAACAGGACAATGATCCCAAGCACACCAGCAAATCTACAACAGAAAGTCTGAAAAAGAAAACAATCAAGGTGTTGCAATGGCCCAGTCAAAGTCCAGACCTCAACCCGATTGAAATGCTGTGGTGGGACCTTAAGAGATCTGTGCATAAACAAATGCCCACAAACCTCAATGAACTGAAGCAACGTTGTAAAGAAGAGTGGGTCAAAATTCCTCCACAACAATGTGAGAGACTGATAAAGTCATACAGAAAACGATTACTTCAAGTTATTGCTACTAAAGGTGGTTCTACAAGCTATAGAATCATAAGGTGTACTTAGTTTTTCACACATGGCTTCTTCATTTTGGCTTTATTTTTGCTAAATAAATCATGACACAGTATAATATGTCATGTGTTGTTGTTCATCTGAGGTTGTATTTACCTAATTTTAAGACCTGCTAAGGAACAGATGATTGTTATTATGTCCTGATATGTAAAACCATGGAATTCAAAGAGGGTGTACTTTCTTTTTCACATGACTGTATCTCGCCAATGATCACAGGGTTTTAATAATAATTTTAATACTAGTGTACATGTGCAGGGGGTCTCCAGAGCAGAACTGTGTTGATTTCAGGTTTGGGAACACCTGGCTTCCTGAGATACAGGCCCGCTAGGGGTGCTGGTATCTCCTGTGCATTTACATTTCCCGGTCATGTGACGTGAGACATTTAATGCATAGGAGATACCGGCATCCCATAACTGGGCCTGTATCTTGGGAAGCAGGGGATCCCTGGACCTGAAATCAATGTGGTTCTGCTCCAGAGACCCGCTGCTAATATACACTTGTTATAAAATTGTTATTAAAACAGCTTCATTACCTTAGCAGCTTGCTGCTAAGGCAATGAAGGGTTTCAACTGCAAAAGCCATTTTATTGGGGGCACAGCGGGTGTATGAAGGGAGCAGTAGCCCCATGGTTGGTGGTTAGGCCTGCCGGGAAGGTTGTGGGAGGAGTTAACCTCTTCACTGCCATAGCAGTTGGAACCGCTATGGTAATGAAGGGGTTAACTTGTCCTGCTCCCCACTTGAAGGCCTAAACAACCAACCTTGGGGATACCACCCCTTCACCCAATCCCTCTATCCCCAATAAACAAAAATAAACACAACAACCCTACTACCCACCTCCTCTACCCCCAACAACAACAACCCCCCAATAAATACAGTACAGTAATGCGCAAAATTACTATTATCCAGATATGGATAATAGCTCATTTGCCCATTCAAAATCAAACATTATCCAGCCAGCAGAAATATAATAAATAAAACTTTCTATTTACTCCTGCCACCATGAAGGACGTCCTCATCAGCCTACTCCAGGTCCAAGTCCTCCGTTGGCAGCAAACGTACAAGAAAAAATACAATCTAATGGCCCCTAACCCCTTAATCACCTTAGCAGTTAATAATCGCTATAGTAATTAAGGAGTTTACCCCCGTCCCCCGCTACCCAACTGGGAGGCCTAACCACCCACCCTCTACTCATTGATTGGCACAGTGGTACATCATGCCCATATAATATTGACATGATAAGCCACTATAGCAGTCAGTCGTCAACCTAATAAAATAATGAAGGCCAAAAATACACAATAATAAAAGAAATACACCAGCACCTACAGTAAACACCCCAACAATAAAATAACTAAGAAGCCGAACGTACACATCAATAAAATTCATCTATCACCAAAACAGCAAAATAATTAAAAAGAAAATAAGAAAAGAATGACAGATGAAGATAGAAGAAGGTGAAAGAAAGAAGATTTTTTTTTTACCTGATCTTCAAGGAGGATGGAGTCGGATTGCCGGTGATGGCGTCGCGGGTCGAGATCTTCCTGATACGCCGAGATTCAGAGGCTGAAGACTTCTAAAGGTAAGATAAATATTGAAAGTATGTAATTGTTTTTTTTTGTATTTTTTTCTTTTTATGTTTTTCATTGCCCATTGACTGCTACTGTATTAATCTGTGCCCCCTTTAGGGCACAGATAAATACAGTGACAGGCAAAACATTTTTGGCAAATGCTTGTTTACAATTGATTGTTATTTTTTCTATTTCTGTTTATTGTTTTCACTTAATTGTTTACTATTTGGATGGTTTGTTTTTAGTACATTTTTGGATTGGTTAGCAGTTTTATTTCTTGATTTGTTTTGTTGGTTAGCTGTTTCTTTAATTATATTCTAGTATTTTGCTATAACTTAATTTTTATTCTTTTGCAGTTTTGGTGTTAGAATAATTCTATTGTTGTGTAGTTGAGGCTTTTTAGTTAATTTCTTCTTGTACTGTTTAGGTGCTTGTTTATTTCTTTAATTTTTGTGCTTGATTGTTTTAGTTTTAATAGGTTGACCATTGACTGCTATACTGTCTTATTATACCCAAATTATATGGGTATGATGTACTACTGGGCCAATCAATTGGTAAAGGGTGGGTATAGTGGCCCTAGCGTGGATGGTTAGGCCTCCCAGGTGGGTAACGGGTGAGGGTGGCTTAACCTCTTAATTACTAAAGCGGTTATTAATCACTAAGGTGATTAAGATGTTAGGGGCCATTAAATTGTATTTTGTATTGTACTCTTGCTGCCAACGGAGGACAAGGACATGGAGTATGGTGATGAGGACACCCTTCATGATGGGAAGGGTAAGTAGATGTTTTATTTACTTTATTTCTGCTGGCTGGCTAATGTTTGATTTTGAATGGACAAATGAGCTATTATCCATATCTGGATAATAATAATTTTGCCAATTTCTGTACTTTGTGTTGGGGGCGGGGAGGGGGGGTTGTTGGGGGTAGAGGAGGTGGGTTGTAGGGTGGTTCTGTGTATTTTTCTTTATTGGGGGTAGAAGGATTGGGTGAAGGGTGTAGTAGCCCAAAGTATGGATGTTTAGGCCTACTGGGTGGTAGCGGGAGGTGTTTACCCCTTCATTTCCATAGCGGTGTTAACAGCTAAAATAATGAAGGGGTTAACTCCACCCGTAATCCCCATGCAAGGCCTCAACACCCACCGAGGGCCAAATACCACCTTCACCCACCCTGTTACTCACAATAAACTGGGCACCTTCATTGCCTTAGCAGTTAGCTGCTAAGGTAGTGAAGTTGCCTGTAAATGCATTTTTCATGCATCTGATTCATGCCGGGGGCAATCCGATGCAGGAAAAATGCATTTTGTTTCTAAGTCCCTCCCTCACCGCCACCTCAGAAGCTTCTTGGCAGCTTCACGCCATTCTAGAGTCACAATTAGAATGGCACGAGTTTCAAAACCTGCAGATAAGTGGTTATCGCGGCTCACTTGGCAATGTGCCTTTGACGGCAGCAAAAACTGGCGATTCAGCCCACTTATCGAGGATTTCTGAATCGCTGTAGACATTTTAAAAAGCCTTGATAAGTGGCTTATGAAGGCTACTAGCATAGCCCCTTAATATCTCTTAAAGACCAATTTTAAAGAGCCTGTCATATATGATGATGTGGTATCCTATCAATACATTCCCAATCATTCCCAATCAGTGGAGTTTTGTGCCCTCCAAATCACCAGCTCGTAACTACACAGATACAGACCTTAGTTGTTTGTAAAAATAGACATTATACCACAGGATAAATGATAGGCATATACATAGATATAAATTACCAGCTTTTCATACACTGTATATAGTGATTTAGAATAAATACATACAAAACCTAACCTATTAGTGGAATATTGTTAGCCTAACAGCACATAGATTAATAACTCCATGCAGACATGGTGGCATAATGTCTCAGACTTATAGTGCAAAGTGCCACCACATATTATATCAACTAGTCATCATATACGCAAAATCTGTGATGTTTTAGTGGTGTCTCCAAAGGACAGGTAATCCTTAGTAGGGAGGTAGTATCAAAAAGACAGCTGCCAGATGAACATAAACACACCCAATGTGTTGCATCACAATTAAACAAAATAGTAGACAATTGTTCTTTGATACATCGGATATTGGTAACATAACTTTACACAAAAATACCAAAAATATTGATAATGGATAAACATATCATAAATAGAAGTATAGGCCTTACATATCATACATTTAAAGAAGCCTATTGTCTTCTGTAACAAATTAGGACAACATCTGTTCTGGATGTTTTAAACACAGTCAGTGCAAGTTTATGTTTGGTGCCTTTTTAAAATTGACCTCGGGTGATCAGGAATATATTTTCCCCCAAAATAGAGCCCCTTTTTAGGATATGCCAATGTATGGCAATGGTATTCTTAATCTTCGAAACGTCTCTGTCATACTGTGTGATAAAGGTGGCATACAAATCATTAGACAGTGGTGTTTTTGTTTAGGGACCAGAGTCTCCTCTCTTTTGAGCAAATTAGTTCTCACAATTGCTTTATCTATATTTTCCAGGTCATAGTTTCTATCTATAAACCTCTGTTTTTGAATATCTATTTGGCTATGGTAAACTTCTTCGCTTGAACAGTTGCGTCTTATCCTTCTCAGCTGTCCGAATGGTATATTGGAAATCCATTTAGGGTGATGACAGCTAGATCCAAAGCTGTAGTTATTGCCGTCTACTTTCTTGAAGGAAGTTTTAGTATAAATTCTATCATTCTCTATATACAGTAGATAGTTAAATCAAGAAAGTCGATTTGTTGACTACTCCCCTATATATATGTTTATATACATACACACAATTCTGTCACACGCTCATATGTTAATGTTATAGCAGTTATAGCAATATGTGATTGTGTAATATATTTCTTTGACAAGTCTCAAGGGCAACAGATTTTGAAAAACATAAGTCATTATTATAGGCAAGAAACAGGACAAGCGCAAAGCAACCACCAATGGTGAAATCAATGTAATTTAAGTGAAAAAGATACATTAAAATGGACAATGGCTGATCAAAATTGATAATAATATCATTGGGAAAGATGCAGCTCAGTTCAGGATGTTTCCAAACACCCATAGAATAAGATAGCATGAAATACGAAGCACAAACTTTAGCTCAAGGTACATGTTCTGTCTCCTGTTTGTTCGCTACCTAGTTTTATGCTGTTGTCCAGGTAACCCCCTTATCACCTCTGTGACTTGGGCCGCTCCTCCTTCCCTTGTCACATGGTTCAGTCATACCCCCTATTTCCTCTCTGTCTGGGTCATGTCCTGTCCTTTAAGAGCTTTATTCACTACTGCACAGTTCTCCCACTGCTTCTCTGTGAGAAGCTTTGGTATTTACCTATCCCTATCTCTATTATTTGTTCCCATCCCCTAATGTTGTATTTCCCCAGGCCTTTTTCCCACTCCCCCCTGTTTGTTCCCCCAATAAAACATTTCAGAGAGTAGAAACCTCACTTTGTAATAAAAGGGTTGTTTTTATCTGACAAAATGTAAGTTGAAAAGCTACAGTCTTTAACAACACTTTACCACTATTTTGTAGCATTATTGCACTGCAATTATAGTCAAGTCATGATCATTAATAATCTTTGTAATCAACCAAGAACCATTTCAAAATTGTGAACGACAACATTTGGCACATGTAAATGACTCAAGATTTGGTAAGTATATAGCAAATATTGGGCCACTCTTTTATGTTGTAGATTATTAGTCTCCAGCTTTTCTTCAGATGGGCTTTAAGAGTTTCATCACTAACCATAGGAAACAACTATCCCCAGCAAGAATAAGGCTGTGTATCAATCAATATAGATAGCCACACTCAAGCTTGGTCTGATAGTGTAATATTATTAATATCCATTTTGGTGGTGGTAGGAAAAGTGGCAGTTCAAATTAAAAAAGAAATCTGTACGTGAGAAACATCTATTCTTAAGAATAACACCCTGGACCCTACCTCCCCTTCTAACTATCACCATGTTTCCCTCTTACCTTTTACTTCAAAACTTCTGGAACAAATTAATAATTTTCTTATACTTCACATTCTCAACTCCCATACCCTACTTGACCCTATTCAATTAGGCTTCCACACAGCATACTCAACAGAAACTGCACTCACTAAGGTAACTAATGACCTCCATATTGCCAAATCTCAAGGAAACAACTCCATTCTGATTCTGATTTACTTCCCAGCTTTCTATACTGTTGACCACCCTTTTCTCCTGCACATTCTTCACTCATGGCATCTGTGGCACTGCTGTTTCCCTGTTCTCTTCCTACCTCTCTCACCATTCCTTCTTTGTCTCTTATGCCAACTCGACCACTATGGAACTCTATGTAGGTTTTCCTTAAGGATCGTTTTAGGCCCCTTACTCCTCTCTATATTCACTCTTCCTGGATGACCCACTGGGCTCATTTACATTCATCTATCATCTCTATGCTGATGAAACTCAGCTATATTTATCTACACCTAATCTTATAGCTGCAGTCCAGTCCAAAATTACAGAGTACCGATCAGCTATTTCTGCCTGGATGGCCCTTTGTAACCTCAAGTTTAATATGGCTTAGGCAGAGATCCTCGTATTCCCTCACAAATTAGGCCCCGTTATCCATTACAGTCAATAACACTACTATCCACCCAGTCTCGCTAGTACACTGCCAAGGGATTACATTTAACTCATCCATTCCTTTATCCCCACATACTGCACCGACACACTTTATTCGAGCAAATACCCAGTATGTACCTGGCAGATACCTGGAATGCGCCGCTCCTCACCTCTGACAAGCCCCGTTGCGTTTGCCTTCCCAGCCTGGGTTCATGCCTGGCTGACGGGCGGCTGATCTGTTAAATGATAATGATTAGGATTTAATAGGCTGCAATGCTTCGCGTGTCTACCAGATGGCATAAATTCATGAATTGTAATGCAGTATATATATATATACTGTGCAGTATTGCAGCCAGCGGGAATAAAATGCTTCAATCCCTGCCTGGAAAATACCTCAATGCACTCGGGCAGAAAACAGTCACAAACCTCAATACACCCGGGTATACCCGAATTCGTGGGACTAGCCGAGCTCAAATAAAGTGTGTCGCCAGTGTATAAAACACTGTTAATAAATCTTGCCTTTTCTTCTTCCTAACATTGTTAAGATACGCCCCCTTCCTATGTTCCACTACCACTAAAACACTAATGCATGCCCTTGTTCTCTCCCTTATTGATTACTGCAACATTCTTTTATCTGGCCTCCATGCCTCACACTTCTCTACTTTACAATCCATTCACAATGCTGCTGCTTTAATCATGTCCAGCTCTTTTAGATGTGTATTATCTTTTGACCTCTCTGCTGGCTTCCTATACTTTTTGTATAAACTACAAAATTCTCCTCCTTTCTTTAAAGACTCTCTTCTGCACCTCCATATATCTCATTACACTCATACTCGCCTCTTACGCTCAAACCAAGATTCTCACATCTTTGCATGTTTGACCTCTATCTTGTCTTAAACCTTTCTCACTTATCCCTCCTTGCCTATGGAATGCTCTTCCACTCAATATTCATTAAGCAGCTTCATTTTCCACATTCAAAGCCCAGTTGAAAATTCACCTCGTAAAAGAAGCATCTCATTACATTTTCTAGACCTCTACTATGAAGTTCAAATGCCTGTGACCTCCCTGATTACACCTTTAATAATGCTGTGTCTGTAACTTAAGCCTCCCAACATACCACGTAGATTGTAAACTGTTTGAGGCAGGGTCTCCCTTTGCCTTATATTGTCATTTACCAATGCACTTACTTATCCCCATAGTTTGTAATTTAATTACCTTATATTGTAAATTTAAGAAAATGTTACATGCGTACAATGTTTTGGAAGACCATATAAGCTGCAGGACGCTCGAGTGTTATTCTTCTAGGATTCAAGACATCAAAGCTTTTTTTCACCCAATTAATAATCTTTGACTACAACTTAATTTGGATCCAGAAGCAGAAAGGTAGGACATTGATCTACTACAGTATGTGTTGTGAACTAAGTTAAAAAAAACCTTCTAAAATGAGAGGTATTTCTTGAGATTTTGACAAGTGTAGTATTACTGTAACTAGATTTGTGAAAACGCATTAGAGGTGGTGTAAATATTGGCTATCACAAATTGTTTAAGATTAACATGTTAAAAAGGTTAGAGGAGATTTTAAACTAGGAAGGAGGAAGAAGAGACAAGGAAGAGGTAATGGACTAGAATGAATATAAATGAATGGGGAAATAGCTATGGGTCATGGAGAGGGACTGGGGGGAAGTTAGAATTTGGCAAGCAGGGAGGCACCAATATTAAATATAGATAATACTAGTAAACTATGGCGTATGTAAGGGGAACCTATATGTTACCAGGTGTGGTGCAGTATACCTGTCAGGCTCATAGGAGGTCTGAGCCTCCGCTAGTGAGAGCCTGGGGTGAATCCTCTGGAACGATCTTCTAATTACAGCGCCTCCACCTGTGCAGGATTCTAGGAGTGTAGAAGGCCCCCTACATAGGACCCACATATATGAACGACATACACCAAGGTATATATATATATAACACAGGTTTACTATATGGGCAGATAAAACACAATACACATGCATCAACAATATGACATAACTTCAGTGTCACCCTGTAACACTACTAAGCACAACTATCCACACACCTCGCAGGGCCTTAACCCCACACAGTATTCCCAAAGTCCTTGTACCCAAAGTCCCAAGAGTCCCACAACCCCACCCACATGTGCGCTGCCACTAAGATGAAGTGTATATGTGGTGCACTTGGTGACTTGGATAATACCTGCCCGGTGCTCCTGCTACTGGGTGCGCAGATAACCTTTGCTTGGAATCCCTTGCTCCAGGAGATGATCCAAGATGCCTCCGCCTCAACGGTGGGTGGCTCCTGCATGGAGTGATCCACCTTTATAATGTCTCTTATCCTTGCTAACGCAGAAGATGTTATACCTTCACGCAATTCACCTTCACAGCAATTGCCAGGATAGTTACGTTTCCTGGCTGGACCCTCACTTGTCTAGGTTCTACAGGATCCTGTCCCTAGTCTAAGGGGAGTCCCTGCAGAACCACAAGCTGAGGTGAGTAGGGCCTAGCTGGGGCCTAAGGGGAGACTTCTGGCCTAGTGCATGAGGCTACTTTCCTCCCTGCACAAACACACCCTCCCCTCTCTGTGTCCCAGCTCCTAACTGGCAATCCCTGTCTTCACACAACATTGTTGCAACTTTGCAGCATGAGAATCTGTCAGCCTTATTGGCTGTCTGGCTGCCTGTGACCAGGGTGAAAGTGCAGTCCCCAGAGGCTGCTGGGAATTGTAGTCCTTTGTGGCTCTCTTTAACATTGGGGCCTCGTGCGTGCTGTGTAATGGCCGCCACCACTGCTAACTGCGCATGTGCGAACTGGGGGATGTCCCTGACTATGGAGCGCCTCTTCTCACTCCCTGTAATGGCTGCCGTATCGCATCTGGGGCTATACTGCGCGTGCGTGAGCTTCCGCGCATGTGCGAACGCACACAAGATGGCGGTGCCCTGTAGCTGATGTCGCCAGGAGCCCCCGGTGATGCGATAACCCCTGCAACTGCCCTCACGCTGTCACAGGTAAGAGAGAGAGAACCGAATGTCTAGGGAGCCAGAGGGTACCTGGCTACATCTGCAATATTTGGAATATTATTTCTATGGAATTTATGTGGTCACTTATAGGAATTACAATACTGATCTGATGTGGCTTTTGGCTGGATCTATAGTTGCTCTTTATTACATTTGGCTGTATAACAATAAAAGTCAGAAATATTCTTTACATACTGTATGTTGATAATAAACATTTGCTATTCAATAAGCTATTGCATTCACTGTATAGTATATATATAAAGTTATATCTCATACTCTGTAGAATTTTTCCTTAAACTCTTTCATGTTACTGCTTATTAATAATGAATATTTTTTATGCATTGTTTGAGTATCAAGATGATATGTGATTATATATATATATATATATATATATATATATATATCATTATTTGATTATTTATAATTGATTTTTTATATTTTCATTCAAGTGAGTAAAAATAAATATTTATATACATATATATTTTTTAAATTTCTTTTTAAAATTTTGATCTAATCAATTAAGTTTGAATATTAATATTTAATTTTTTCATTAGTCATATGATATTTCTAACAAATCATCTTGATCCATGGCCGTTCTGGTCAAAATGATCAGTGTGTAGATATATTCATGTTTTGATTCCGTTCAGCATGTTCCTCTATTTGTCCCATTTATTGTTGCTTTTAATTTTAGATCATAACATCATTCATTATGAATGATCTATGGTTATTGTCGTTTTTAGTATTTCTGACACATTTGATTAAGTTCTTCCCCCACAAGGGATCGCTGCAGACTGTGTACTGAGCGTCGACGGCTGGGTTCATCCCCAGCTTACCATAGACATCGTGCTATGCGCGTTACATCGTTTCCGGTTTCACGAAAGTATTTAAATTTTAACAACCGTATCAATGATAAGACACTTAGATAAAGCGCTGCTATTGCGCAAAATACGTCAGAGTATGCATCTGTACACCTCCATGCCGTCTGCCCATTAATAAAGGTTATTTTTAACTACTGGAATTACCTAGCCCCAGATTTTCGGAAACGCTGTGCTCCGTTTTTTCTTGGTTTGGACTTCTACTTACTCCTTGGCTGGTTGCACGCATCTCAGGACAGTATATACCAGAATCGTGAGTACTATTATCTTATATATGAAGATGAATATGATACTCTTGGGGGATCTACCTATCCATAGGAACTACTGAATCACAGTTGTTTTCCATAAACAACAGCTGTTGGCTCTTTAAAACTACATATACAGGCATTTCTTACACCCCACCAATGAGCTCTTCAATCAAGTTTACTTTCTATACTCACTGGGGTTACAAATATATATCCGTTCCATAACAAGATACTAACAACACATGTTGATACAATTACCAATCCTTAACTCGGATGCACTGATACTGGAGACCTTATCTCTATTGCTTGCTGCAGTAAGTGTGAGCCTGGGGGCTTCTATGCTCAACTGCTTGAGCAATGATCAGTGTGTAGTATCCATTAAAACTAATGAGGAATACCTGCTGGCCACTTTTGTAGACACTTCTATAAAGCAATGAATGAAATATTTTGTGCCTAGGGGGAAGCAGACAGTAATATTGTTTGGTGAGAATTGTGTATCTACAGAGTAAGTGTTGATGGTGAAGGAGGAGGAAAGGCAGAGTGAAAAAAACAGTGATGGAGTGACAATGACAATTATGAGGAGTCAGGGGGTTACTTCTCAAATACACAAGTGACTGCTAATAGGACAGAACCATCACTGGGGAGTAGTAAGCATAGGGGGACTCCTTGTAGTAGGTGATGCTGTTATCCATCTACCTCAAGTGGTTCCTAAATATCATTTTGAGGTATGGAGAAAGGGCATGATGTTAAGGTAGTGTTACTACTAGTAGCTGTAGCCATGTGCAAAATTGGTGTACATATCTCTTTCATGCTGGCAGTAATCCTGGTAAGTATGCAGGGTTGCCAGTAACATTCATGGAGGTTTGCCCTCAAACCCTGGTGAGGTGTCATATGTCCCAAAGAAAGTGACAACATGCTTTGTGTCCAACCTTAGTGACATCAGAGATGTGCCTGTTCTTGAGGTGATATAAGACACAGCACTGCCTAAAGTTAGAGTTTGGTTCCTGTTGGTGTTCTGACTCTGTTCAGGAGAGTCATGTGGAGGTCTGCAAACGTGTTACAGAGGCTGATGCAAGAGCTGTGAGTCTGTGCAGCTCAGAGCAGACAGACAAGCTTGTGAATCTCTTTGAGGAGAGAGGTGGAGAGCAACTCTATTAGAGGAGAAGGAACCTTCCTAATGGAGTGCAGCAGAGGGATGAGCGGCTGAGCTGCTAGCTGTGAGGGGCAGCTGGCCCATACCACCATGCCAATAAAGATGACCTTGATAAAAGATACCGTCATGTATGAGTCTGGAATTACTCTGCAGAGGAAGGCACCACAGAGGAGTTCCTCATCAGAACCATCCCCATGCGGACGCAGGGATCCTGATGAGGTGGAGGCGCTGCACTGGATATAGGTAGGACTCGCACACACTACCTCAGCTGCCTGTCTGGGTTGGCAATCCCCAAACACCATCATGCGGGAGACTCAGGAGTCCTTTTGCCAACAGGTGCACCACCAGAGATGACCACATGGGCCAATGTGAGATTGGGTGGGTCAGGTCATACAGAAAACCCGTTACATAGCTAAGGTCATTCTCTCTGATGTTCCAACATTAAGGTCTTGTGCGTGTGAGGCCTCAAACAATCAAGGACGTTGGAGCAAGGGTGGCTAACATAGTGGAGACATATATAAATGACACAACTTATGTTTACCCAACTCTGACCAACTAAATTACTAGGTTGAAATAAAAGTAATGTGACCTGAGCTGGCATCAGTTGCATCAGAAAGCCTCAGCTGTCCAACAGCCAGCATGCTATCTAAATGAGTGTTCAGCACAGCTGGGTCCATCATAACAGATCTTAAAACCAATCTGTCGAGTAGCAGTGTAGAAAGGCCTTCATTAAAATGAATGAACATCTTATTTCCCAAGACTATGTTATGCCGATCTCCATTTTAAGAGCTTCTGAGAAGGAAGCAGATTAAATATCAGAATATGTAGAATCATACTCATCATCAGTTGCCAACCTGCCAACCTGCCAGTAGAATCATTTTAAATTTATTTTTTTTCTACCATTTTGTGGTGACCCAAGCAAGCCAGCACTCATAGGGGTAGAACTGCAGAAGTGCATAACATTGTTAGCATTACGTTATCGCCTTTTTAGTTGTCGATGTCTGTAACGCGTATCCCCAAAGGTTCATCAGAATTATGATTTCCTCGCATTCACCAGAAAAATTGCCGATCGATACATTTTAACAGATGTTTGGCTTACTCATATGCAAATAATATGGTAATGAGCAGTTTATACAACAATAGAGCTCCTCAGACCTCCGATCCTGTTAGCGCATGATAATAATGCTATGATATTTAAGACCTTAAAAAAGCTGGCGCATCCTACATCCAGATCCTGATTATCATTGTGTTATCTCTACAAATAGAATACAAGGGAAAAGGGAAGGTCTAAACTGGTACCCACATGAATGACTTAAGTGAGTACCCACATGAGTGTGTATGACTTAACCCTTTCATTACATGTTATAAGGATCAACCAATATAGCCGCTGAGGCAGGGCATTTGCCTCTACCAACATGGCTTCCAGGGCAGGAAGTGAGCCTCCTTCTGAAGCAATTGCCTGCACCTATCTGCTTCCTTAATAAGGATTAATTCCCCTCACCTCCTTGCCTGTGCAGGGTTCTGTTTCCCTGGACTCCTGCTGTAACCCTATTTTGTCTGCCTGTTGCCAATCCCAGCCTGTGACCACGACCTACCTGCTTTCTCCAGCCCTAACATCGGAACTGTGACCTCGATCATCCTTCCTTCTCCTGCCTTGACCTCGGACCCAGACCTCACAATTCTACTCTTCAGGATTTGGATCCCAGGTATGGGTCAGTCTCTTCTCTCCACCACTGCCTAGTGGGTCTATCTCCTGGACAGTACCCAGTGATGCACGTGACCGTAAGACGTTGCACAGGCCATACGCTATAGACCCCGCAGAGGTGATGAAGGCCATGTCCCTCCAGGGCCAACTCCTGGGTAAGCACTCCACCCACCTGGCTACATTGGATTCCGTATTAGCTTCTATCACCTTTGCCTTGAAAAACCTCATACCCATTTTCTCTATGCACTCCCGGTTGATCCCTCTTTGGCACCCATCCTTCCAGTCCAGTAAGCGACACCCATTCCAGTGGTTTTCAAGGAGCCAACTATTCCCAATCCTGAATGCTATGGTGGCTCCCCCTCTGGCTGCAGGGAGTTCCTCAATCAATGCCAGATCCACTTTGATTTACAACAATCCTTCTTTAGTTCCCATTGCTCTCGGGTGACATTTATCATTTCTCTCCTGGCTGGTGAGGCTATGGCATGGGTATCACCTTTGCATGAGAGGGGTTCTCCCCTCATTCACGATTCTGCAGCTTTTATCCAGGCTTTCCTAAGGGTCTTCAACACTCCAGGTCGGGCAATCACTGCCGAAGCCACCCTTATGCAAATTCAACAACGGAGTCGCCCGGTAGGCCACTACGCAGTTGAATTCCGGACATTGGCTGTGGAGACTGACTGAAATGAGGGAGCCCTGAAAGCAGCCTTTTGGCATGGCCTCTCTGAGAGGCTCATGTATGAACTTACCTGTAAAGACATACCGACAGACCTAGACTGATCGCACTCTGCATCCCTTTGGACATCCGCATACTAGAGAGGCAACAATAGCGGAGGCGGGACCTGCAAATCTTGTCGGTTCTCCCTGAATCTTCTCCTCCGAACCCCATTCCGGCCCCAATTACCATTAAGGAGCAGCCCATGGAGTTGGAGGGCATGCAGGTTTCAGAAGAGACAAAGCGCCTCCGACACATGACCGGGCTGTGTCTCTAATGCAGTGAGAAGGGGCATATAGCGCGATCCTGTCCTAAGAAGCTGGGAATTGCTAAAGTCTAGAGAAGATCGGCGGACCATCTGTGGGCACATCTAATTTCTGTCCTCCTTCCCCCTGCCGTCTGTCTTTACCATCCACCTTTCCAGGAAGGTGTGCTCTGTGTCGACCCAGGCATTCATGAATTCAAGGGTGGCAGGCTCCTCCGTGGACCGGACCTTTGCCCATAGTGTCGGCATTCCTCTCAAAAAGAAATCTTCTCCTGTGACTATTGTAATTCTGGATGACAGACTTCTGGATGACAGACTTCTGGGGCCAGGGATTATCCTTCAGGAGTCTCTTCGACTCACTGCAACCATTGGAGTACTTCATCACAAGTCCATACAGCTGGATGTGATTCACTCACAGGGCACAGACATTATTCTAGGACTCCCATGGCTGTGAGTCCATAAGCCATGTATTACAATGAAGAAAATGTTGAGACCTCGCTTGTTAGGTATCCTCAGCTGCCTGATCCTCTTCTTCCCGCTGCTCCGACACTCTAAGGTGATCAACCGGGACACATCAAACATGAAACATGGTTGATTTTAGGGAGGTTAAAAGCAGGGGAGATTCTGTGGAGCTCGTGGTGATGTTGTCGGCAGTGTGAGGAGAATCTGATTGAACAAGTGGCTAAACTTCACTGTAAGTTTTTAAGTTACTTTGTGTTATAATAAATTTGCACTATCTACCTGATGTCCTGCCATTCTCTGCGCTCCTTTCTTTGTTTCACATAAGCCATATATTGACTGGTCATCGGGCCAGGTGACAGCATGGGCCTCCTCCTGTAGGTCCAAGTGTCTGGTTATCCCACACTTCTTGGGGAATCTTCATTGCTCTGAACCAGAGGCAGTAACGAATTTTGCTCCAACCTACCAGGTTTTTCAGGACTTCTTCAGCAAAAAGCAGACAAAGGAGCTAACCCTTCATCATCCTTTTGAATGTCCTATTCATCTGCTCTCTGGTATGGTTCCTCCCCAGGGGCGGACTTACCCTTTGTTGGAACCACAGAGTGTAGCCATGAAAGCCTATATTGAAGAGAATCTGGTTCGCGGATTTATTCAAAAGTCCAGTTAACCCCGCAGGTGCAGGCATCTTTTTCGTCCAGAAAAATGATGGGTCCTTAAGACCCTGTATAGACTACAAGGGTCTTAACCAGTGGTTCCCAAACTTTTTCGGTTCAAGGCTCCCCAAGGCAATCAGGATTTTTTCAAGGCTCCCCAAGGCGATCAGGATTTTTCCGCGGCGCCCAAAGTAAAAACAAAGGTGTATATAAATACCTAACAGTTGCAGTGTGCAGTTGGTGTCTCTCTCAGACACTCTCACACACTACAATGTATTGACACAGAATGCTGCCATCATTACTGAGACCACGAGGAATCTTTGGGCCGTGACCAAAGGTGACGCCTGAAGGAAAAGTCGTCGTCGTTAACAACATTACGATTAAAACACGCTCCCTCTGATTAATGAACTCCTCGATTGCCTTCGTGGTGCAACCATCTTCTCCAAACTCGATCTAAGAGGAGCCTATATCTCAGGCAGGGGGTTGAGTGGAAGACTGCGTTTAAGACCAGAGATGACAACTATGAGTATCTCGTCATGCCCTTTGGGCTATGTAATGCCCCCGCAGCTTTCCAATTTTTTGCCAACGAGATCTTCAGAGACTTTCTGGGTTCTTGTATTGTCATCTATCTCGACAACATCCTTATTTTTTCTATACCTTGGAGCAACATTGTGAGCAGGTAAAGATAGTGATTCAACGCCTTCGTGAGAATCAACTGTTTGACAAACAAGTGGTCCCATGATTTCATGAAGGAACTAAAGCAGGTAATTTGAAGATTTTAATCCAGAGTTCAATGAAGACTAGAGTAGTTAGATGTTATAAGGCAACTGAAAGGTGTAAAGTGCATATGAACAGGGCAATAGAAATATATGTCCCAGAAATTGGAAGTTTGGTGATTTGGCATATGGAGCTAGGAGGTGCCAAGTATGGTTTATTCAGGGATGATGGTAGTCTATTTTCAAAGTTACAAGATAGCCTTGAATTAGCATTTTCAGTGGTTGTTGGTGGCCATAACAATTTAAGAAGATACTGTAAATGGCCCAGCCCATAATGATATTTGGTAAGGTCTTGTAACAGGGACGTATCTCTGTTAAAGCAACTTGCTTCTAATCCAGCAGTGTGCTGGTTAATTGCTGGTGTGCAATTAACCAACTCCACATGGCTGATTAGAGCTCTCTCAGAAATAGCCTGTTCTGAGACAGGAAGAAGGTTTCCTGAGCTCACAATTGGATCTGACCTAGGAAAGACAGACCAGAGGATTTCCTTAGTGGACACTGGACTGACCAGAGGACAGATATCTTGAGCTGCAAAGAGACTGCAGGCTGACAACAAGACAAAGGGGAGCAGACTATACCTGGACAGACATTGCCTTAGCACATAAAGGTGCTGACCCAGGAGAGCACAGAGGCTTCCCCTACAGCTACAAGAAACAGATAAGACTTTCTTATGGGACTGTTATATATCTGTATATATGTTTATATATTTGAGGCTGGTAAATAGCTTAGCTAACCACCCAGTTAGAGAGTGATTGGCTGTCATGCGCTCTGGCTGGCGCCGAGTGGTAAACACACTTGGAAAGTGTGAAAGGGCTGAAGGTAAGGCACAGGGAGTATCGGGGGACCACTAGGGAGGTCAGGGCTCAGGGGCAAAGAAAGCAATCTTACCCCTGTCAGCTCATCCGTCCTGGGTCCTGCAGCTCCTCAATAGCCAGTCCCGCAGCGTGCATCTGGCAATGTGAACGTGTAGAAATGAAGGGGAGAATCCGGTGCGACAGCAAACAGCCAAATGACGTCAGATCCAAGGTTGAACACAGTAGCTTTATTGAACACACACAGGTAAAACAGCAGGCTGCAGCACAGCCTCCTCCTTTACACATTTCAAGCTCTGCTGGTGCTTCATCTAGGAGTGAGGAGAGTGCCTGCAAGCCCCACATTTAAAGCAAACAGTTTTAATTAAGTCCCTGTTCGCGGGGTTTGTGCTTTAAATGTGGGGCTTGCAGGCACTCTCCTTACTCCTAGACGAAGCGCCAGCAGAGCGTGAAACACGTAGAGGAGGAAGCTGTGCTGCAGCCTGCTGTTTTACCTGTGTGTGTTCAATAAAGCTACTGTGTTCAACCTTGGATCTGACGTCATTTGGCTGTTTGCTGTCGCATTCTCCCCTTCATTTCCACCCAGTTAGAGAGGGCTGAACTACATGTGTAGCTATTCTCCAAAGCGGAGTAGGTTTTTTGTTTGGCTTATTTTCATATGTTTTGCTGAGTTAAAGGGACAGGCGCAATAAAGCCTAATTTTAGTTTCACTTTAAACGGTCTCCACTGCGTACCTCTGAACACGTCTCTTACAGACCTATCAGACCTTTTTTTTTAAGGTTGGTTGGTAATTCTTCATGGTTATATGCCCAAAGGGCAGTTGGTTTAAGAGAGTACTAACTTAAGTTGAGTTCAACTCTGCTGGCAAGGCTTTGCACAGCAGCAGGGTCACAAGCCATGGCAATGCCATTGGGTTTAGGACAATGGTAATGGACAGTCTGTCAGGCAAAACTGTATAATGTTACATTTTTTAATTTTACAAAATTGCTGTGCCCTTTTTAATCCAGCACTTTTATGTTTTTCTTTTTTGGGGCCTTCCCTGGTCATGTACTTAAAAACACTACATTACATTAATGCTAAAGAAAAATACACCTTTTACTCGTGTAACAAATGCACCTTTTCGTGGGCAGTCACATAGCTTTAAAAAAAGAAGTAATATTTCAAGAAGTAATTTCCCTTTTCAAAGGGTATTTATTTTGATCATGCCTGAATCAATGGTCCTTGATCACATTGTATCAACCTTTTATCGCCAGACTTAATTCAAGGACATTTGAATTGAATATCTGTTAGACAAAGGAGTTTCTAGTGTTACTGTTATCATGGTTGCTTTCCACACAAACTCCACAAACAATTTTATAAGTGTATTCTCTTTCACTTGAAGCAACACAATCTACTGGACAAATAATTTCTATTTTGAAATATGAAACTAAAAAATGATGTAGTTTTGACATATACACATAATTTGTTTTGCCTTATATGTAGATACCGAGTAGTGAAGATAATACAGTATTTTATGTACATTAATACATTAAAGCCAACAAACTATTCCTCCAGTATATCTCATACAGTGGATGTACATATGAATCGAAAATAACACATAATGTAGAAACAGAAATAGTACCAGTCAGTTTTGTTACGTGGCACAAGGAAATACAAATATAATTTGTTAAACAGTTGCATAAAATGAAACATCCTCACTTTAGCTCTTTCTGCAATATTGAACAAGAAAGTTTTTAAGTCCTAAATGTTGCTGAACCATGAAAAACAATCTCAAACTGATTTGCAAATAGCCTAGTGCGGCTGTTTCAAAGCTTATACTAGCAAGTTGGAAACATATCATTTTGAGCATCTGCACCACTCCTCCTTTGAGAGTGTATACTAATCATCTCTCTTCATGGTCAGTAACCACATAAGTAACCACATAAGGACAACACCAGACGATGCCAGTAGTTTTGGTTCTGTAGCTGTTATATGTTTTCCTGCAAAGATAGTTCTGCCAGACAATATTCGTCAACCTTGTCTTTGGTCTTCTCTCTTGATTGAGGCAGATGTTTATTTTCCATCTGCTCTGACTGTCAATGCAACTGCAGGCTTCATCTGGCAATGGGTGCTCGTAATAATATGAGGCCATCACATAAACTGCTGGAAGGATTACTCTTGTGACTGAAATCAGTTTATGGCTAAAAACATTTATTCTTCATTTTGATAAGCTCTTAACAAATGAAAATGTGCTTTCTTAGATTTTTGCCAAGCCAGGACCATGTTTATTTCTAGCTATATGGGTCACGAAGGATTCCCAGCTGTTAGACAGACTCAGTTGTGCATTGCTGCACTCAACAACATCTGTTTCACAAAAACAGTATCCAGCTTTTAGCGCTCAAATGGAGGTTGCACCATATGCCAGCAGACCACTTAGTTTTTACCTTGGGAACCAACTTTACACCAGTCAAGGTAACAGAAGAAGAACTGAGTATTTAAATGCTACCAGGCTGCAGTCACATCTTCATGTTCGCTTGCTGTTAACAACTATATATAGTCAAATAAGTTTTGGGCAGAAGCTGTGACTTAGTTAAATTATTTACAAAATAAAAGTTTGTTAGGAAACATCTGGAATGCTCTAGTTTTCATGTGGTTTTGAGTTGGTTCTATGGAAAATTGAGATATAAGTGTAAGGAATAAAATGTCAACAAGAAATTTGGCTGATAAATGCTGCCTATGACATTATGTATGAAAATATTAACAGTGAATTATTTGGTTTTGTATCACAATCATTTCCCTAACTGAGTTACTGCAGTAGAATGTAAAGGCATACGACCCATTCGTAACTACAAAGAAGGAAGATATTTTCTCCCTTCATACTGTAGTTTTTGGAACAACTAATTATATGTTTTTATCAAGTAATTCTCTTGATATATCCATATAGTTCTTTCCTTTTCTGGCACAAGGTTGCTGTGCTGCAAACACAGTAAGTAATGAAAACACATTGTACAAATGACCGCGTGTTGCGTGACTGCACGTGGAAGCGGCTCTGAAGACAGGAAGTCTTGCTACATCTGTATGTACATGCACAGCACCTGCCCTGATGAAAATCCTGTAGGATTAGTGAAGTATGTGAGGTGGTCATATGATGTACTGTATGTTACATGGTACCCTATGGTTCCTCTAATTTTTGTTGCACTGCGAAAAATAATTCAAAGCACATAAGTAGTTATGAATAAGTAATCATCAGAATCATTGTAATTGCAGCTTATGGTTATGTCACCATAAGTGATCAATGTGGTGGAGCTACTACTGATTGTAGTTTAAGTGTTGGGAAAATTACTGATTCTTTTATTGCTGTATATATTATTTGTGGGCATTATACAGAATGTAGGTGACACCTTCAACAGCAAACACATACTGTATGCGTAAATTAATTTGATAAACACACACACACACACACATATATATATATATATATATATATATATATATATATATATATATATATATATATATATATGTGTGTGTGTGTGTGTGTGTGTGTGTGTGTGTGTGTGTGTGTGTGTTTATCAAATTAATATATATATATATATATATATATATATATATATATATATATATATATATATATATTCATGTAGAGGTATCAGTACCGTGTTAGCCGAGCTTCAATAATCAAAAAATAAATAGATGATACCGTTCTGTGGCTAACGAAATGCTTTTATTTGTGCGAGCTTTCGAGATACACTGATCTCTTCTTCCGGCGATGTTACAATGAATGAAGCAAGCAAAAGCTATACTATAAACAGTGTCTATTGGAATGTTATCTGTGCTGGTCCTTCCCCCGGTGTGGATGTGTTTTAAGGCTGGAGGTGTCAAAAGGTTCCTGAAAGCAAGTGATGAAAGAGTGTGTATGTGTATCAGTGTGTATAAAAATGAATGGAGAGCCCACAGTATATACAGTGCTTTACAAAAGGTGTGTGTGGAGTGGGAGTGGATATAAATGGTGTGTGTGGGTGTGGAAATGTGAGAGTTAGTAGCATAACTAAAAGTGTGTGTGAATACTAGGGGGTCCCGATAGGGACCCTATATATAATGTTGAAAGACAGGGTTGCAGACCTGTCTAAGACATGCAAATGAATATACAGGAATATTTACAGTTGCTTTATGCTTTACTGTGGAGGGTTTTAGTCACTTTTTTTACCCACCATAACCTTAATAGTCGTGGTGATTACCTACTCTTATCTCATTTGAGCAAATGTCAGCAAGCCAACCTCACACTGATGATACCCATCAAGGTTGAAACATGTCTGTGAGTGGGTTAACTGACTTTGCATCTCCCAAGTCCTTGCTTAAAAGCTGTGTTTAAAGCAGCATGCATTGATTAAGGGTTGCTCATGTAATGTGAGCATGAGATAAAAAGTGGCACTGTGTGCTCATTTGCATGTCATTTCCCAGAATCCCTTGCTGCAGTGGAAGTGCTGTTTGCTGGGTGATAATGGTGAAAGACAGGGTTGCAGACCGTCTAAGACATGCAAATGAAGATACAGGAATATTTACAGTTGCTTTATGCTTTACTGTGGAGGGTTTTAGTCACTTTTTTTACCCACCATAACCTTAATAGTCATATATATATATACAAATACAACTGTATGCTCATCTGCATGTCTTAGGCAGGTCTGCACCCCCGCCTTTCCCCATCATCACCCAGCATACAGCACTTCCACTGCAGCAAGGGATTCTGGGAAATGACATGCAAATGAGCACACAGTGTCACTTTTTGCCTCAAAAACCATTTTTAACATGGTTCCCAATAGGCTTAAGCTTGCTGCATGGTCACAGCTTTGAGCACAGCCAGGGTTGAGGTGCATACCCAGAAAACCACCCACAGACAGCTGTTTCGACCTTAATGGGTCTCATCAGTGTGGGGTTGATTTTAACTGGGTATGCAAAGAGGCTATGGGATAGGCTATACCATAATACTGAGTTAAGTTATGGTGAGTAAAAAAAGTGACAAAAACCATCCACAGGAAAGCAAATATGCAAATAGCCTCGAACAGGTAAAATGAGGGGGGTGAGAGACAGTTTTTTTTGGGGGGGGGTGGGTAAGTGACATTTTTGGAGGGGCAAGTTTTTTTTTTTCATTTGTTGAGCTATATATATATATATATATATATATATATATATATATATATACATATACAGGTGGCACTGTGTGCTCATTTGCATGTCATTTCCTAGAATCCCTTGCTGAAGTGGAAGCACTGTATGCTGGGTGATAATGGCAAAAAGCAGGGTTGTAGACCTTTCTAAGACATGTGAATGTGCTCCCAAATAATATATATATACACACAGCTCAACCCCATTATAACGCTGTGTTTGGGGTCCAAAGAATCACATCGCATTATAAGCGGATCGCGTTATAAACAATGTACAATTGTATGCATTGTACAATAAAGTATACCAATAATTGTGTTGTTAAGTATTAATAAATATGAAAATTGGGAGCCACGCTTGTATCGCGTTATAAGCGGATTCGCATTGTAAAAGATCGCATTATAACGGGGTTAAGCTGTATATATATATATATATATATATATATATATATATATATATATATATATATATATATACACATATACACACATACACACACACACATATATATATATATATATATATAGTTATACGTTACCGTTCCAAGGATAGGTAAACAAGAGACAGCACTCAATGTTGAAAATCAAAGTGTATTAGTGAAAGCAAAAATACATCCAGAAACCCAACGTTTCGGTCCTACAGAATGGGACCTTCCTCAGGGGGTATCCCCTTGAGGAAGGTCCCATTCTATAGGACCGAAACGTTGGGTTTCTGGATGTATTTTTGCTTTCACTAATACACTTTGATTTTCAACATTGAGTGCTGTCTCTTGTTTACCTATCCTTGGAACGGTAACGTATAACTACATTCTCTATATGGGACGTGCACCTGTGGCTTACCAGCACCTATTGGAGTGCCAACTGCCTTATCTGACTATATATATATATATATATATATATATATATATATATATATATATATATATACACACACACACGCACACATTGTACACAGTACATATGTCAGACCATGACACTGCAAGCTGTGAACATTTTACTGACAACAGTTTATCTATAATATGTGACTCTGAGCACATGAATGGTAATTATTTTGTGTTTAAACATAAGGTTAATTGATATACAGTTGTTCAGCAAGTGATATGGGGTCACAAACCAGTAGAGGCCAAGTAATGACTTACATTTGAAAAAACAATTGACCTATTTAAGACTAATTAGAGATTGAATAGTCCTGCAGTAGAAAAGCTCAATACCGATAGAAAAATATAATGAGGATTTAATTATATAGAAGAGCAAAGGGTCTCAATCGGAAAATTTAACAAAAGAGGAAACCATTGTCATTTGGTTTCTGAAAAGACAATGTGCTTTATGTTCTTCACATGCATGTTTTTTTCTCCATAGTTATACATTTTCATAAAGCTACATAACCTCTCTTGTATGTTATTTTAAATTCTTCTTAATCTTTAAGGGACATTTCTCAACAAATATTGATTATTGCTGTATATATCATTAGTAATGATACTGAATGTGGTCATCTGGAAAGTGAACATTTACTGTATGCATTAAATCTAATTTGTCAATGTGGTTCTCTAAGGAGGTAGCACGTATAGGAATGGTAAAAAGGACAGCATGGGGGAATAGAGACAAACTCAGAAGAAGGACTGTAACAGGGCCGTAACCCCCCGTCTAAAATAGCTTCAATAGAAATCCTGTATTGGTCTGATGAGTCCAGCAGGGAGGTAGTTAATTGCAGCTACAGACAATTAATCAATCTCCACCTGGCTCATCAGCATGGTAGGAAAGCCTCCTGCTTGAACTGCATGGGATGTTTTGAGCACAGAGGGACTATGTTGTCAGAAGAGACTCAGATGAATAGTTGTCTTGAGCACAGAAGGACTGTGCTGCCTGCAAGATACCCAAAAGCCATACCCTCTACATCCAGGGCACAGTAGATCCTGGAACCCATCAGACGGTGGCCCCTCAATGGACACCACCCAGAGATTGACATAAAGGGCCCCCTGCTTACAGGAACTTCTTTGGACTTTGGGGTCATAGGTTGACCAGAGACCAGCCTCTGAGCCTGCAGATAGGGCCATGTGGGAGACTACATGTAAAATAGGTAAGAGATGTAAAGGGGACAGCACTGTTAAGTTAAACTGTATCTTTGTAGGTGAGCTTTGTAGGGTATGTGTAGCTATATACACATAGGAGGTAAGGATTGGAGAAAACCCTTCCACCACACGAAGCCCTCAAAAATTGCACTTGTGTAGTACTCAAATGGAGGATAACATTGATCCAGGATACATATTATCCTATACTGCCAGTCATAGTGAGTGGAAAAAGCAAAAATAATAAATCTTTAATAATTATCTACAAAAACCACAGGGTGTAATATACAAGGGAAGTTTACAATGATGGCAGTGAAATATGACTAAAAAATGGGGAGAACTCATATATGTGGGAAGATATTCTTCATTCCCACACAGGGTTAATACTCCCTGAGTAAAGAACTTCCACCACAGTTAATCACAGTACAGGGAATTGGAATATACCCGCGTAGCAGATGTGTCCAGGGAATATTACCCTCTAGGTATAGACACTCAGAGATACACTTGCCCACAATGTATGATGCATGAGTCAAATATCAGAAATGTATCCTTATGTATATATTCCTCTAGTGTGTCTTAGGAGAGCAATCATTGCAAGGTTACACAGTAACAGATAGGTATAATTTAACCTCTTGCTGCATCCCTAGATGTTGCACCCTCCTGTTGGTAAAGACACAGGATAGAATAGAGCTGGAAAGAGTATATATCTTAGATTGGTAAATTACCAACTCTATTTAACAACCACACAAATTCGGATCAAAGGTAAGTTGCTGCAACAATCATATCCTATATATAGTCTCTAGTGCATGCACTTAGCAGTATCTATAAATGCAAGATATGACAATACAGAATATGCTAGTGCACTTTGGACTGTCAATGGAGCATTGTAACTAAGATTGTGATAATACACTATAGCTACAATGTAAATAGGTAGGTAAATCAATGACCAAGGTAGCGTTATACAACCAGATATCCGTGTTAGTGTCGTCTTGGTTCCCCGTGCTGCAGTTCCACTGCCGACGCCGTGATGACATCACTAAAATCCGACGGACCGTTTCACGTGAGATCCACGCTTCATCAGGGTAGGAGGAGTCAAATTCCAAACCTACAGGTATACTTTATATACCCTGTAATCAGGTTCTCAATAGTCAATCACCAGAGAATCCAGCGATTACAGTCCACAAGCACCTGAAGTGTCTGTGAACTAGAATACCACCCCCATTTCATCAGTACTGATTGGGGATATGTGTCAATCAGGAGATATAATTACACATATATAATTACACATAAGAAGCATCTTTTGTGTGCTGTTCTCAATTTATTAGGATGGATCAAAAGGTTCATATTTACTGTAGGGACAATCACTCCCCAACATCCATAGTTAAATAAAGCAAATTAATCATATTCATTGGTCATGGTAGCCATAATAAAAATACATCAGAAACTGACTTATATTTCTTTGCGGAAGACACAAGGAAAGGAATCACACAATCTGTGTGTGTACATTTTTGTTGTGACTCTGATGCTTAAGCCCATATTATCTCATGACCAGAGATAATAAAGAGTGATTCATAAAGAAAAAATAATAAAATAAAAAAAATAGGGTATATGTAGCCAATGTAGTGACTTGCATAGTGGTGCAACAGAAGACGAGCAGGTTGTGAGGTAAATATTTTGACAGCAGCATTTAAAATAAACTGGTGAGAAAACAGAGGGCACAGCGGGATATGAACTTGATGAGGGTTGCAAAAGTGTAGTCGGGATATAATAAGTTTTGTTAGAAGTTTGGGGGATTGTTCTGTGAGGAAGGGACATATCTTAGTAATATTGCAATTTGGAAATTACATGATTTGGAGGGGTATTGAATGTAGGAGGAAGTTAGTGACAAGAGACTGGAGGGGAGAGGTAGACTTGAGTATCATCATCATAGAGGTGGGAGTGAAAACCGAATGACTACCAGTTTACTGAGGCAAGTGGTGTAAATGAATTAGAGTAGAGGTCCTGGAACAGAGCCCTGTGAGAGGGAGTGAAGAGGAGGCTGCACAACGAACACATTTTTAACCAGAGTATGTTTAGGGTTAGTCACTAGGGATGGGCAATTTTGGGGGCGGATTTGAATCTGATGCAGATTGACCAGTTCCTTTGACCCAGGGATTTCCGTGGATCAGTCCCAAAAAGTGAAATCCACATTTTTTATTTCTATCACTGACAATCCGCACAACGGATTAATAATTCGAACCTAGAAACGTGATCCTCATTCAGCGAAATTGAATTATAATAGGTGGAGGAGGAGCCAACGAGTATAAATAATAACTTTATTATTTATATAGCATTTTGCTCGCAATGGGAATCAAACACTTCACAGTTATAAAAAGGGAATAAGAAAAAAACATTTAAGATTATAAAAGAGACCAAACACAAGGAAAGATAGAATACAGGATACATAAGGCAATGTGGCTATTAAATGCCGGACAGGTTGCGGTTAATTAATTAAATGCCTGGGTAAACAGTAGCTCTTGAGCTTTCCAGAGAGGGAGCCTCTCGAACTGTTTGAGGCAGACTGTTCCAAAGAGTGAGAGCAATGTGACTAAAATCTCAGACCCAAAGGAAGTCAACGAGATTCTGGGAACTGTTAGATGTCCTTCATCTGCAGATCGAAGTAAGCGAATGGGAGTGTAGGGAACTAGAAGCTCTTCCAGGTAGCAGGGACTCAGGTCATGTACTGCTTTGAATATCAACAAGCCAATCTTGAAATAAATTCGCTATTTTCCAAGCAGCCAGTGCAGAGAATAGAGAACAGTTGTTTTGAAGACGGAGCAGCTCTTTTTCCAGAAGACCCAGGTAGAGTGCATTGCAGTAGTCCAGGCATGAGGACACAAAGGCATGGGCAAACATAGTAAGATCAGGTGTTTAATCCTGGCTATGTTCTTTAGGTGGAAGATAGAGGTGCAGCCTCAAGCTGAAGCCATTTGTTGCCGAGTTTAGCTGTGGGTTGATTATGCTATTGCTGCTGTAGTGTGATGGGAGCTTTGTGACAGGCTATTAATAATACACAAAAAAAAATATATATAACTGGGTTGAACTGGTACGAGACTTAGATATGATAAAATATAATTTATTCCTTGATAAAGGTGAACACACAAGATATACAAATAACAGGCAAAATATGGACACTCACTTAAAATGGAATGATGAAACAGTCCCATCTGGACTGGCAGTTCATACAGCAATCTTCATAATCATCAAGACACCAAAGACATGAAAGACATGAAAGGCAATAGCCATAGGCTGAGCCTGGTTCTTATACCATTATTTCCCATTGAACACAACCTAAACCCAGCCCCTCTCATAAATCAGCGGTGAAGTTGACAGTTTTCCTCAGAGTAAAACTCCTCCCACCCAAGGACGTTTACAAACTGCTTTTCCTATCTAAATTACTTCATAACTTCAGTTCAGTAATACCTACCGGCACGCGAGACATATTAATACATTCCGGCACGTATGACGCTCCCAATGAGACTAAATATTACCGTGTAATACTAAAATTAAGAGAGATATTAATATCTGGCTCTGAGTATCTGTTAAACCTCAGGTGTCTGTATTCGTTAGTTGGGGCTTGGTCCCACGAATACACATATGTAACTCTTAGTATGTTCAGCCGAGGACATCTCATAATATTCTTATATTTAATAAGGTCACTCATTCTGATCTCCTAAATCAGAGGCGTTTGTACGTGTGAGTTATAACGCTCACAACTCACTCCAGCTTCCTGCAAACAGGTATTAACATACTGTGCACCAAAACCCCCATCAATAAATTTCTTTGAAGCAGGGACCCCTGTGTAGTGAACATTTGTCACCTGGTGCTATATTTCACACCCAATGCCCCAGCCTGGGTCTAGCTGTCTCTAGCAATATATGTTAACATACACCAAACCCCCTCTATACCTTTTCACACCCAACTTCAATCAAGCCTTTTGAAGCCCAGATTTTCTGAAAAGACACACCACAGTTGTATTTTCTTAAACTGTAGCTTATTAACCCCTTAAGCCCCAGTGTGTGTGGTGCAGACACTGGCCCAGAAACAATACTTTTTTTTTTTTACAGGGGAATAAGCATTTGGATATTGAAGTGAGGTAAAAACACATTACTGGACCTCAGTCCAGTTAACCCCTTGCTTCCCAGGTGAGGGTAGAGGGTGGCCAATTGGGGGGTAACTCCTTTAATCCCGAGCCAAATCCTCCCCATCGTCACATGTAGTACTATAGTTTAAAAATGAATACATTATTTAGTTTATAAAACTTGTAGTTGAACCATTAACAACCAGGCATTAACCTACAATTGACTGGAGTTTCAGTTAAGTAGGCTCTGACCCTCCTGGACATGTTCAGTTGGTAGTATATTAACGTGTACAGTATATAGAAGGTTATTGATATTACTCTGAAATAATTCCAAGAATGATTATTAATGTTAAAGAACATTTCATAGTCATTTTTTTTTAAAGGACAGGGATGAAGTGGTCCACATTGAGTTTCTATAATTTTCTCTCTAGTAGCTGAACCATTAACAACCAGGCATTAACCTGTGATTGACTGGTTTTAATATTATACTTTAAGTAGTATTACTATAGTGACTGACCCTTGGTCAGTGTGATGTGTGTTGTGGCCCAGTCCTGATCCTCCTGGACATGTTTATGTCTGTACTATTATATTAACTTGTTATATCTAGCAAAGTGACAGAAGGTGGCTATTAATATTACTGTGAAATAATCCCAAGAATAATTATTAATCCTCAAGAACATTTCCTACAGTCAATTATTTGATAATAAAAGGGATAAAGTGGTCCCCATTCCCATTGAGTTCTATATCATTCTCTCTTTGCAGTGCACCTAGTGTGCTGCCCAGTGAGCAGCGGCGCAGCAGGACAAACAGCAGCAGTCACTGCCAAATTATAGCACTACATGTATATAGCAGAAGCAAAGTAAAATTATTACATCAACATGTCTAATTGTAGTAATACGGGGGCACGGCCGGAGTGTGGTAGTAGCGTAGGTGGTCCGGGTAAACAGAATATAAATGTTACCGTACTTGACAGCTCCGGCGTAGAAGGGTTAAGTTCGTATGCCAAGGTTCGTGGGTTGGAGAGGGCAGCGTAATCGATTGTCCGTAAGCCTGGGTCTTGGAGTGGAGAGAGCAGAGTAGTAGTTTGTCCGTGTGCCGTGTCCAAGGGTTGTAGAGGTCTGCAGCGTAGAAGTCCAAAGCAAGGTCCAAAGGGTTCCAGAGAGCAGCGTAGTAGAGTCCAAAGCAAAGATCAAATCCAGGGAGGTCAGCAAAGATTCCAGGGACAGGAGCAGCACTGAAAAGACAAGAGAGGCCAGGCAAGAGAAGACAGCACCAAGGTACAGAAGCTATGCAGAGCAAAGAGGAAATGGTGAAGATGGATTATATAGAGGGCTGGGACCAATCAGAGAAAGGGGAGTGACGGGGGAGCGGCCCAATGAGGAACCTAATAGGAGAGCAGAGTGTGGAAGTTTGGAACCAATGGGAGTGAGGTGTGGAACAGAGGAGTGAGTTAGATAAGGCCCAGGTAGAGGAGTATTGCTAGAGGCAAAGGGAGTGGTCAGAGTAGGGGGAGGAACGGAGGGACGGACAAGGGAAGGGACAGAAAGGGAAGGAGGATCTGGGAGGCAAGGCAGATGGGAAAGGGGCATACCGGAGGATCCAGGAGCAGAGAGAAGAAGGGGAGGAGCAGAGGGACGTACAGGGTAATGGACAGGTACAGAAGGGGAAGCGGGGAGGCGGAGCTGACGGGACCCGAACGGCGACACGCAAGGAGCGTGTGCCGCGTCAGCGGAGGCGGAGTCAGGCGCCCGGCACCAACCAATAGCGGCTTGGGTGCGCGCACGCCCGTAGGGCTGACGCGCGTGAGTAGGAGGTACAGGGGAAGCTACCAGGAGCGGGGACTGCCGCTGGGGAGCCTGAATGGCCTGAGAAAAAGGTAAGGATGCGCTGAACGCGGGTATACCCACAGCGCGGATCCTTACAAGAAGGCCCACTTCCTCAGCTTCCACCAACCTGTCTCTGTCTACAGAATATTCCATTGACATTTAAGAAGGGAAATTAAAAGGGAACTGGAAGTTCAAGTCAACCTGCTATGGCCCTAGCTGATACTTCTGAAACAAAAATCGATAATGTGTGGAAGCGTAATATTGAGAATGTTAATAAAACTGTCTAGGGAAAAGCCAGGCCCTCCACCACCATTGACACCAATGCCAGCTTCTGCTGTGCCTGTTACTGCTGCCAACAACAAGCCCCCTATTAAGTCATTTGCAAAAGGCACATCCTTTTTGTTACAGATTACTGCTGAACAAGCTGTGACATAGCTATTATTAAACTCTGAAGAGCTGTTAAAATGGTCAGATGTTGAAGATGACAATCACAGGAACTTGTTGACTTTCAGAAGCAGGAGGGTGGTCTTAAGTATTCATCCATTGAAATATCACTTGTTGTGAATGATGATTCTGGTGATGATGACGAGGATGTTACTGATGCTGATAAAGACTGTGATTTAAGTGGCACTGGTGGTGGTGGTGGTGGTGGTTGTCGGGGCAATGCTGAATATGATAATGTTTCAGGTAAGTGATGATACTGTGATCGCTTTTCATGATGGTGAAAATACAGATTCTCTCTCAAGTAAAGTGCTTCTCCATTTTGGCTTTATTTTTGTTAAATAAATCATGCCACAGTGTAATATGTCATGTGTTGTTGTTCATCTGAGGTTGTATTTACCTAATTTTAAGACCTGCTAAGGAACAGATGATTGTTATTATGTCCTGATATGTAAAACCATGGAATTCAAAGAGGGTGTACTTTCTTTTTCACAGAACTGTAGATGCAATTTGACAAATTGTATATGAATTGCCATCAAAGCCCAATAACACAGCCTTGAAAACTATAACATTGATTACTGTAATGTAATAATTGATGACGGAGTCATCCTAATTATTAACTATCTTTGAGTGATGATAAATAAAAAAAATAACTACAATCATGTTTGATTTCAACAAAGGCAACATCATTGTATGACCTTTGCTTCAAAATCATAACTTTCATTTTTTTAAACTATGATTTTAACATTTGAAAACATTTTCTTTTTTTCCTATTTAAAAAAATGTACGTAACAAACTAAGAAACAAAAAAACAATAAAGGACTGAGGAGCGTAGGCTCAGTAACAGCAACACTGCAGAAAAGCAAATCAGCAGTGTTCAAAATATGTCTGATGAACAAGGCCCTGTAGGAAGCAGCAGAAACAAATAGCACGTGGATTTGATTGATTGAAAAAGGAAATATCATAAGAAATCTCCATTCAGATAGTAAGTGTAGCAACTACTACAAATGTGTGTATACTGTGAACAATGCAGAGTTGGTCTGCTTCAACTACCACATGATACTATTGGGAATGGGAGCACTGTCCCTGGTCTGCCTGGCAACATGATAGGAGACATGAGATTGCATGACAGGAAGAAAGGATTGAAAGTTGGAGCAGGCAGTCAGATTGAAAGGCACTGAGAAAGTTGAACTGCCATTCTGAGTGAGACACACAGAGAGACAACGAGTGAAAGTCTGAGACCAGACACAGATATAGGTAGTGCCAGTCTCAGAGAGACGGAGAGACAGCACAGAGAAAGAGAAAAGGAGAATAGGCTAGAGGACGAGAGATCAAGATACTTGCCGGGCTGTCAAAGTGCAGGGGGATAACAGACATCCGGGAGGCCTTTCCTGCACCTATTGAGTATCCTTTGTGTCTTACACACACTCCAAAAATGTGTCACCCTTATCAGGCCTGCAACAAAACTGCACACAATCATAAAATAAGAGCTCCATCGCTGTGCCGGCATTACTAGTGGTCAATTTGGTTGCTAGACTGGACACAGGGATTATAAGGAACAATAGCACAGCATCCTCATTTGTTGTGAATTATGTGTAGACACACACAGACACACACACACCTGACATCATTCGCGCGGCACCGCTTGAGAAGCTGGGTCGCATCCTCAGCATGGTGGTACAGGCGGCCGGGGAGTGCAGGCGGCCAGGGAAAGAAAGGTAGGTGATGTTTGGGAGCCAAGCTCAGACCGCATTATAAGCAGATCGGCATTGCAGCGGATCACGCTATAACGGGGTAGAGCTGTATGTATATAAAAATATATATATGTATATATGTATATATATATGCAATATTACCTTTCTTGCAACAGGTAAGTAAAGACAGCACGCCTGTAGAATAATGCAAAATCAGGGTATTCAGGCATGTAGCAAAAATTAGACGCCCAATCCGACATTTCGGTCCCGGAACGGAACCTTTCTCAAGGGGGGTATGAAGACTGACTAACAAACAGAGATATATAGACCCATACAAAGTAGAAGAAACCACCTGTGTTCAATTACCTGCTGCTGCTGCAAATCCCGCAAAAATCGGAGCCAGCTTTGTTCCCATGGAGCCGCCATCTTGGGGGAGGACTGAAGTGTCAAAGCCCTGCGTATATCCTACATATCGGCAGCGTCCCAGTTACTACAGCAACCGTAATGTGCATGCACGATTGGCTCACATAGTTGTTATAGACGCTAGTGAAAGGCAGTGCAATCCATTCTGCAACCTGGCTAGAGGTTGAATCTTGCTCCGATGATCGTTGGTGCAGTATAAGTGCAAACATGAAGGCACACAACACCACCAATGTATTATTTGGGAAACCAGAGCATAAATTTGTCAAATATAAATTTTGATTAGCCATTATGTTCCTACTACTATGTAAGAGCAAGATACCACTAGGTGCATGCCTGTCTCTATTAATCATTAAAGGTGATATTTGTGTCTCCCAAATTCAGAAAAAATAAAAAACTGTATATGTGAGGAATAGATGTGAGGAAACAAAAGGGATCATACAATATATCCAAACATGGATAGGAATATAAAAGCAACAACCCACCCATGAGGTGGAAACATGCAGTGACATGCGCATAATCAAGAAAATATTATTCTTAATAAACAAATCTAGAGGGAAGGATATACGTAACAGACAAGGATACAACCATAAGATCATGCACACAGCACCACGTGAACAAAGGAGACAACTATTATAAATCAGGAGAATCACAATATGTGTCTCCCTACAGACTACAGGAAGCAACCCAAACTAAGGTCTTCATTAAGACCCTTTGGGCTCATGGTGTTCAAAGTATATATCAATTTAGCTTCCATTTGCAATAAAATGTTGTTCCTGTTGCCACCTCTATTTGGAACGTGTGCCTGTGCTATCGGCATACACCGAAATGTCGCCAAGCCATGTTGTTGATTCTTGAAGGGTCTAGCCAATGGTAGATGCTTCAGTTCATCATGAATTGTAGTCACCAGTAAAGCCTTCCGGATGGACAATCTATGCATAGCAATACGCTTCTTCAGCATTCTTGACATCTACTGATATACACCACGAAGCGCGATTCACACTTCAAGAAGTTGGTTATCTTGATAGGAGTGCCACTATGTGGGTGGGCAAAGGTTTTCCCCATAAGAAGATACTGGTAATTGACGCATCCTTTACATTTATGTACGCCTGATGTTTTAGTTAGCCATGTTGTACCAGTTGTATGTTTATCCACAGGATCAGCCATAGTTAATGAATCCCCCAGGCTCCTCCCTCTCTTGTAGCAAAAAAAAAGGTGGCACTGAAAAATATTTTCCAATTTTTCGATCATTCGCCAAAATGTGCCAGTTGTTTCTAATACTGTTCTGTATGAGCCTTGAGGATGTGCTGTAAGTGGAAACCACATGGACACGATCATTATTCTGCTTGCCGGAGACCGGCAATAGGAGTTCTTCTCGGGTAGAACATCTAGCCTTAATGAGGGCCTGTTGTATTTCCTCATTGTCATACCCACGTTATCTGAAACGCTCCGCCATCTCATCCAGTGCAGCATCTACCTCAGTTGGATTACTGGTGATGAGTACTGCCCTCAGCATCTGTGAATAGGGGAGACCCTTTTACAATGTTGATGGATGGTGACTTCTGGCGTCCAATAGGGTGTTTCTATCCGTAGGTTTATGAAAAACCCTTGTTCCTACGTGTTTCGTCATGGATTACTTCGTATGGGGACATCCGTGACGAAACACGTAGGATGTTTGGAGCGGCGAGTGCAGCAGCTGAGGTTTTATTGTGCGCAAACAGAGAAGCAGACGATTGAACCCCTAAGCTGCAGAGAGCAAGTGTGACATCTTGGATCCACACCGTGAGGCGTAGAGCGAGCGGGGACTACCTCCTGGAGGAGTGTCTGTAGCCGGAGGAAGCAGATCTGTGGGAAACATGTTGTAATTACTCTATCCGGTATACAGAGTGACCAAGCACCTACCAGGATCAACTTGTGCAGTGCGAGAGGCACTACCCCCTCCAATGACATCCTGTTTGGATACATGCTGCAGTGTTGGGGTTTGAGTATATCTCATACATGCTATTATCAAAGTTCTGTTTGTGAGTGCACATTTTATATTTATTCCAGTCCGATATAATATTTTTATAATTTAACACACTAGTGCGAGTGCGCCTGTTTTTTCTTTGTCTTCTTGCAGATATCCTTGTGGGATTGGTGATCATTATACTCAGGCTGCAAGACTCCGGAGGACTGTGTTCTGGGACTAGTTCTTTTTTTCAATATTTTACATATATTCATAATTTATTTTTTATAAACTTTTTAACACCTGTTGCCCTGGTAAGAAATAAGGCTATATGTCTATCCTCCTTCTGGTAAAAGCCCTGTTAAGGGCAGGCTGCCAGTAGTTATCATGGGCTTCCCCCACATCAAGCCCTGCTTTGAGTGGTGGAGGTAGGCCACCTGACCCTGTGTGGAAGGCAAGAGACACAGGGGAGAGGTCTGCTGACATCATGAGGGGCAGGGCTGTCTAAAGTTAGTTCTGCCTGTTCCTGTCAGTGACAGTGGTCAGTTGAGTTCTGTTCGGTCCTGGGTTCAGACCTGAGGAGTTATAGAGTGTGAGCTAGCTAGGTGCCTGAGGAGTAGGGCCTAGTTAGCAATAGGTGGACCAGTGCCTCTCCCCCTGCCTAGGGGTGAGGGAAGAGCTAGCCCCACCCTGAGCGCCCGTGGCTTTGGGTGGAGGCAGGGACACAGTGAGCACCCAGAGACCATCCTGAGGGTGTGCAGTCTGGGGAGAGAAGACCCTGTACACCTGATACCAGCGTGTTGCTGTGATTGCTGCTGCTGTGTGCCGTGTGCTGCTGTGAATAAAGAGAGCTGCTGCTATTTTATTAAAGACCTGACTGAGACTGGAATCTCTCATCCCTGTGTGGGAGTTCTCTGTAAGGGTTCCACCCCATAACCCTGGGGGCTTCACAGAGATGGAGGCGTTGCACCACTGAGATTAGATGAAGGCATGTACCCCAGAAACCTGGTCCTGTCCTCCCCCACACCATCGCAGGAGACTCAGGCCCTCCTGTTGCCAGCAGGTATGCACCACCCAGACACATGTAGCCAGACCTTAGTACACCCTAGGGGGTCCGATCTGCAACCGGGGGGGGGGGAAGGGGGGGGTCTGAGGGCTACACACCCTTGAAAAGATGCCTGAGATTGATGGACAGGCTCTTGAGCTAATACTGAGAATCCAAAGGAGTTGCATAGGATTGGTTACCTGGAAGGGAGGGGCAACAAATATTTTATGCGTCCCCAGCAGAGCACGAGGAGACAAAGCTGCCGGGCCCAAAATGATTGTGTCCCTGTTCCCGTGAGGTTGGAGGCCAAGACTTGCACATGGGCAGAACTACTCCAGCTCTGCTGACAATGGTGTGGTCACAGATTGGATAGTCAAGATCCACCCCAAGTTACAGGTACAGTTACAGCTGTGTCCCAGGTGTTGGGAGTAACCCCCGAGGGAATCCCAGTGGCAAACACCATAGTACTGTTGATTACACATACTGGTTTATTTCCGATTCTTTGCGAAGAAAAAACCTGCACCCAAAAAAGGTCCCTTAATAACACTAGGTCATATGTTCGTGTATTGAGGATCACAGATGTGTTACTGTGGAAGGATATAAATACAAGCCACTGTTATTAAAATATGCGTATTGTATCATATTATCTGACCTCCGCCAAGCTCTCTGCTAGTGGCCTTGCATAGCATTGACACAGGGCCCCTACTAGCATATGTATAATCAGTCTGGAAAAATAACGAGGGGTTACATGTACATGGCAATGTTTTTCAAACTAACAGAGGTAGCTATCGATTTCCTCCTAACCTTCCACATTGCGGGGACAAATATTATATGTAGTCTCCCACACACAGCATAGACACTGGCTGTATGTACGTAGGTGACCCGATCAGGGACGTAGGTCTGAGAATACGTACTCAGGGAACAAAGAATGCACATGAGGTCCTGGGACAAAGGGACAGTTAAACCCCTTGCCAATTAACAGGACTAATCAGGGTCTGTGGGATTAAAAAAAAAATGTCATACCCGCCCCATTCCCAACTATGAGAGGGGTCTGCATACGACCCCAACTCTTTAGCGTATCAAAACCGGCCCCTGCCAGAGTGGTGACTGGGTGGGATTAGGACCTCAGGCTATCCTTAACATGACCACTATACTGACACAGGGTGTCACAAGGGAACTACAGGCCACATAGGAATGCATTGCACACATAAGTAATACATTACAGGTATAGGTAAGAAGTTACAATAGGCAATATAGTACAGGAGCGGGTAATGCATTACAAGCATGGGTATCACAGTACAAGCATATGCCTATAGTACAATCATGTGACACACAGTCCAAGCAAGGGGAGATGCATTACAAGCACAGGAAATACATTGCAGCATAGCCATACAGTACAATTAAAGCAGCAGTCCAAGCTGCTGTCCCCCCCAACCCCCGCCCTTTAATATGAACATCCATAGAATTCACACAATGAAAAGTAATTAGCCAAGTTGCCGATCGATCCGTTCTCCTGTGATTGATCGGTGAAGATTCGGCTCGGGCAGTCACTAGATATAATTGTTTCACTGCTAGAGAGAGGGAAGGACTCAAAAAGGGGCATACCAGAGCCTGTTTCAGAAGAGGGAGGGGATGTGACTTTGTAAATGGTTGCTATAGAAACAAAAAAAATGCTTGTTACATTATAATACATTAAAAAGTCTTTGAGTTGTATTTTATAGTTTTTTTTTTAAATACTACAAGTATTTTCTTACAGTACAGAACTGATTAATTTAAAAAAAACATGTATGATATTGCATGGTCTGCAGCTTTAAAGGGAACTAATTGCGGGAGCCTGGAACATAATTGCAGACCGGTACACTGGGGCATTTGGGGAGCACATTGGGGGAACATCGGGAAAGTCCGTAGCAACAAACAGAGCAGAATTAAAGTTGGTTCCGAACAGTGTTTTTCTCACGTCTATATACATTTGTACACACGGGGAAAACACAACAAACTGAAAGTTTGGCCTGGGGCTAGGGGACCGGCTGGGTGCACACCGGGAGATTGTGGTAGCAAAGGGACACAGTTGTGGAGACAACAGGGGCAGAGATAAAAAGGGATTCAAACAGTGTTTTTCTCAAGCAGCTGTAGATATTTTTCGAAGTTACAGAACAACAGAAAATACAGGCTTTTCCTAGTCAAAAATGAAACAAAAAGCACAGCTTCCCCAGCATATTAAAGTCCATATACAGTACATCTATAGATGTCTGTGTATATTGCTGGTGTCCCAAAGTATCAAGGACATGCACATGTGGACTGCACGGCTCAGCTATCCTCGCCCAAAGTCTAGTAAAATAAATCACAGGCTTTTCTGTGATCAAAGTTCAGCAAGATAAATAACAGGTTTTTCTTTATTCAAAGTCCCTCTGTCTAAAGGCAGAAAAAATGGAGAGTGAACTCCTGTAATCCAAATGCTGAACAATCATATGTTGTAATATGCAATCACTGTCCAGGTATAGCTAAGGATTGGAGTCTCCAAGCAGGTATAAGGTATGAAGTGCATATGATATAAACGTGGGGTGGTTATATTAATATGAATAAACCAGTCGGAGGTTAATGAGCAAATGTGGACAAGGGGCACAGGAAAATGTGACCACCGTCATACCAACTGTGACCCATATAAGTCCCAATAATGCTAACCTTACCGACTGGTATCAAGTACCACCCCTTCCAGCCAGGAAGAGAACTGAAGACGGGCCCCGTGATGAACCATAAGCGGCTGCCGGGTATGCCGTGGCTGGAGATATCACGTGTATGGTGTTCCTGAGGGAGACGCCGGCTGAAGGCACCGCTGCACCGCTATCTGGCTTGCGAGCCCACCCCTCACCTCACCGGTGTACTTGGTATGGGAGCTGCGCCTCTGCAAACGGCTGCGTTGGTCTGGGAACCCACGTGATGGTGCGTGTGCACGCACAGGTCGTCCTGGGGCCGCACCGAGAAGCAATCAGCTGTGCTGAGACCGGGGAATCGGTGTGCGGTGTCTTCCGGCGTCTGGCAACTGGATACCGCCCCTCTGTGGATGAATGATCACCTGCTGCAGATGGACACTCCTGTGTGCTCCATTCAAAAAACGTAGCATAGAATGTAGAAAGGAAAGAATGGTCACTACTTCCTAGAGCATCAAACACAAGCGTGATGAATTAAAAGTTCTTTTATTGCAAAGAATCTTTGATAAAGTCCCTTGCACGGGATGAAACGCGTCAGAGCTTTTTTCATGATGTCCAGCTTTTTGCAATAAAAGAACTTTTAATTCATCACGCTTGTGTTTGGTGCTCTAGGAAGTAGTGACCATTCCTTCCTTTCTACCTCTGTCTAAAGGACTCGCATATACCCCTCCTTACATCTCAGCCCTAATTTCTCGCTATGCACCATCCCGACTCTTGCGGTCTTCTCAAGGATGTCTTCTTTCTACCCCCTTTGTATCTAAAGCCCTCTCCCGCCTTAAACCTTTCTCGCTGACTGCCCCGCACCTCTGGAATGCCCTTCCCCTCAATACCCGACTAGCACCCTCTCTATCCACCTTTAACACCCACCTTAAGACAAATTTGCTTAAACAAGCATATGAATAGCACTGTGGATAATCCTGGACACATGATACATAAAGCTTGGCCCCCTGCAGACGCACTTACTAGAATTCCCTCCTACTGTTTCTGTACGTTCTTCCTACCTACCAATTAGATTGTAAGCTCCTCGGAGCAGGGACTCCTCTTCCTTAATGTTACACTTATGTCTGAAGCACTTATGCCCATAACCTGTTATTTATATTATTTGTTATTTATATGATTACAACATGTATTACTACTGTGAAGCGCTATGTATATTTATGGCGCTATATAAATAAAGACATACAATACAATACAATACAATACATAGGGTCGGCATGCCCTGGTGCCCCTATGTAGTAAGGACATGTACATGCAGTCTGCACGCCCTGGAGTTCCTATGTAGCACGGACATGTACTTGTTGTCTGTACACAGACCAGGGGGGGAGACAGACACTTCCCTTTCCTGCCTTTTAAACCCTTGCTGCACTCAGCTGAGCTCATTATTAGCCCTGCCTTCCTCCAGACAGGGATTAACCTTTACCTGGCCAACACTCAATACCAATGGGCATTACTGTAGGGAAGACCTATGTCCCCATATAACCCATGGAAGGGTTGGCCACCAGGATCATCATGTCCAATGTGCCCCCCTTCCTCTCAGACTGCCTCATCTGCCCGCACCTGCAAGCCCTGGGAGACGAAGTCTCCCATAATTAAAATCCTGTTGGGTTGCAGGGATAGGGCCCTCTGGCATGTGCTCTCATTTAGGTGGCAGGTGCAACTGTTGCTGCCGGGCAGTAGAGGTGTCCTTTGGGGTCCCCCACAAGAGCAACATATACAAGTTGTACTAGGGCGCAGAGGAAGTAAAGTTTTACCTGTGCCAGAAGCTGGGGCACACTCGCAGGAGCTATTCCAAAGAGAATATAAAACACCATGTCCTGCTAACCCCACTACAGTGTGGCCTTCGGGGGCTCAGGTTCCCCCTGAGGCCATAAGAGACATTGCTGTCCTTCTCTAGAAGTGACCTTACTTCCCCTCCCCACCAAAAAAATAGGGGAGGGGGAGTATAAGGCCAAGAACACGCTACCCCCAATATAAGCTCCTCACAGGGCGTGAGGGGCAGACAGTAGCACCGTCTCCTGGAAACTCGCCCCCCAGGAAAATTAAGTTTAAAACCCATAGAAGAGTGGTTCCCCAGGAAGAGGAAGTTTAAAACCCATAGGAGAGAGAGGTTAAGGATGAGGAGGGTGAACATTGCTATATTTACCTTCTAATGACTCCTAAATGGAACAAGGCATCTGTTTCACATAGGGTAGTCTTGTCTGGCCTACTAGTTCAGATCAGTCAGGGGATCTGTAAGTAGTGAGAGGGGATAGGTATGTACCCAGGAGTCGGAGGCAGGGGCCAGAGTCCTATACAGCATGAGGAAACCAATCCAGAGAGAATGTGACTCACAGCCAAAGAGAGTGGGTCCACAATGTAATAAAAAATTGGTCTTTTATTCGTCAATATGAAGAAACAGAGGTGAAAACCTCCTACATGTTTCGTGCCCCAGCACTTTTTCAAGAAGTACACTATAGTAAATCTATAGTTTGCTGATCCAGAGGATTCACGGTCTGTTTCTCTGACGTAGGCAGCTGCACCGCCTTCTTCTCTCCAATTGTTCTTTATACAGCATGAGGCCCTGCTCCTGGACATAGATGTTGAGATGCCCTCCATTACCCCTCTCAACTGGAAAATATTCCAGGGGTCTTGTGTTTCGGTACATATACCCAAGGCAGCTGTCCTGGGGGACTCATGGGTCTGTCAAGATCCCCCAATGGCTGTGTCACCTGTAGGTGGAACACCTGGGGCAATTCCACAGCTTGTGTCACCAAAAAGGGGGGTGAAATAGAGATGACTCCCATGGAATGTTATTAATGAAATAACATTAGCGAACATACACACTTATATGGCAGTTATAAGCTTGAATGACATATACACATATAAGAATGATATAGCTGTATACCAGTAGTTCAGAGTGCACCCACTGTGCAAGTGTCCCTTCCCCACCACCGTGTGCACCCCACACCGTGTCCAATGTACTGGACCAGTCACTTGGTCACTTAACCTTTAGTGTCCCCAAGAAACCCACCCCCCAAGGTGGGATCAGCGCCTGTTGGTACCGGTGTTGGTGACCTTTATAATAATACCTGCCGGGCGCTCCAGCACCCGGTCGGTGATACTTCGAAAAGGATCCGCAGATCCAGCGTCGTCTCTTATGAGTAGTTTTTCACTGCCAGGGAGGTCTCTCACGAGGCTTGACTCCGCAATGTAGTCTGATCCCAAACTACAGATCACCTTGTAGCTCAGGAAGATGCTGTGTCCCTGGCTGCTACTGTAAATGGTAAAGTCCCTATCTAGGGCTGTTCCCTGAGGTACCACAAGCTGGTGGTGACTCAGGGCCTGTGCAGGGGCCTAGGGGAATATTCTGGTCTATGCAGTGGGTCACTGACCCCCTGCACTACACACCTCCTCTCCCCTTGCCTCCCAGCACCAACTGACACCAACTGCCTGTTTTCTCCAGCGCGCGGAATGTTTCAGAATCAGAGAGCAGAGAGTTCTGACAACCCCATTGGCTGCTGTGACCACCTGGTATCCCAACTCCCTGAGGCTCATGGGACTTGTAGAGCCTTCCCTGGTAATGGCCACGCTGAGGATGCTCCTATCTAAAATGGCCACCTCTCCTGTATCACCGCGCATGCGCAACTCTATCTGTAGGGGCCGCCGCAACTATCGCGCTACTGCGCATGCGTGAATCGTGCATAACATGGCGGCACCCTGAGCCAATACCTCCGGGAGTCCCCGGTGCCGTGGCTGCCCCGGCAGCTCCCACTAGCACCAGGATAAGAAGGGGTTGTACCGGAGGACCTGGCTACATCAGCATCAGGAAGGAGTGTTGCAGTCCTCAACCACTATCTGACCCAGAGTGGTCCATATGCCTGTACATACAGCACTTTTGTAAGTGTATTACTTTTATTTCCAATATTATAAAAGAAAGCTACACTATCTGTGTCCTCTCTGTTCTATTCTTCACATATGGGAATCTACCCATCCTTCCTATTCTGTTCCTGAGGGATGCCCTTCAACAACATTAGAAGAAAAATCTGTGAGTTGGTGACTCTGAAAAACCGCTCAACCTGCTGTATTATTCATCGTCACAATTGTGAGTGAGATACCATTGAAGTGTCACCGTATTAATTAATTAGTCATACAATATTGCACCATATGTTCTTTTTCTTATTTTTCACATAATCTTGGGAGTATTTGCGCTCTTGATCTCCTGCTTCAATGACCTGTTTGGACTTCGGGTTGAGTCCTTTTTCTGGAGCTGCACTACTTCCATATGTAATATATTTTATTATTATATCACCAGTGTATTCACTGGGTTTTCACTTAAACGGTATGTGCGCTTGAACCTCCTTTTTTCTTACCCAGATTTCTACCGAAAGAAGCAAACGACACACTACATTTTGCTTTGTCAACATAAATCCATAGCTCGAGTTATCCCAGAAGTATTCCTATGTCTGTCATGTGCTCATACTACCAAAGGAGAGATCTACTGCACAGAAAAAAAGTAATTGGAAATATTATTCTTGAAATCTTTTCCCAAAAAAAATCAAGATTTTTTTTATTTTTTTCTGTTTGTGCCACCTAACATTGTGGCACAAACTAGACAGTCACTGTTATTAAATGCCAGTAAAAATGGCGTATTATTTTGCAAATGATTAAAATGGGAGAGTATCGTATTCTATTTTCTAAATGATGAAATATATATATATATATATATATATATATATATACACATATATATATATATATATATATATATATATATATATATATATATATATATATATATATAAAGCAGGGAAAAGATAGCATTATATTTTGGCTAATACAGTATATATAATACATATATAGTATATACTGTATTGTATCAGGGACTTGTCACTGTTTGAGAAAAACTGCCTCTAACTCCAGCAGCGAGCTGGTTAATTGCACACAGATAATCAACCAGACTACACCTGGCGGATTAGGACTCTGAGAAAAGACTGATGTGAGAAACAGGAGAGAGATTTCTTAGCTCACATTTGGTCTGACAGAAGGAGAGCAGAGAAGCCTGCACACAGACACTGTCTTGAGCACAAAGACTGTGCTGAGATCATGACATCCAGACACCCAGAGACCTATATTTTCTGGACACAGGGAACCCAGGGACCTGCTAAAGACTGACATGGAGGGCCATCTGCATAAGGTACCTCCGGAGACTTTGGGGTGATAGGCTGGTAATGGGAATATCCCTCCAGTCCTGCAGATAGGGTCCGGGAAGTAAGTTCGCCCTTACAAAGGGTTAGGGGTTTGTTGTTTTTGTATGTTTTGCCTGGATAAAGGAACATGCTCAATAAAGCCAAGATATAATTTCACCCAAATCGGTCTCCATTATATGTACCTCTGCACACATCTCTTACATATGTATGCATAAGGCTGCGTCCATAGGACTGCAGCTGTGTGGAGGCGCGTGGAGGCTGAGGGAAAGTGGGTGCTTTCCCTGGCCTTGGTCCGCGCGCCATCCGGGGGCATGTTGGGGGGGGAGGGGCTGTGCCGTCACGGAGCTGGTTCGCTCTCATTGGGCGAACCGCTCATGTGACCGGCCCTGCGCTCCCGTGAGCGCGAAAATCTATCTTTTGAAAAAGACCTAGGCTTCTGCACGCTTGCGGAAGCGTGCGCGAGCCCCTGCTAAAGCCGCTCATTGCGGCTGCAGGGGCTCACTGAGAAGCATCAGCGTGCCTCAGCACGGTTCAGTGCCTAAGCGCTGACCCTGGACGCAGCCTTAGAATATCACCCTTCAGTGTTTCTGGGCTTTCACTTTCTTTATGGTACTTTAGGTGTATTTTTCTTTAAAGGTCTCTCAGTTTGATTTTATTCTCACAGCTAGGCACAAAGATCATAGTAAACACTAATTTGTATAGCAGTTATGTGTGGTCACATAGCTCCCTTCTGATTTGATGCAAAGCCAATATAGCCTCCTTAGTTCACTCACATGGATGGGGCTTAATGCTTTGACAACAAAGTAATTATGATGTCAACCTTAGTGTGAATAAGTGTTGCTTAACAGAGATGCCAATCTCCAATGACAGAACTTAGTGAGATTTTGGGGGGATTTGGCAAAAAAATGCTTTTGATTGAAAATCTATGACTTATCAGTGAGAATCCATTGAAATCTTTGACACTGTTGCCTCTAAAAATCAGTGACACTGATTGTATATCATTGACTCACCGAAAACCAGTGAGAATTGACAGGTTTGACTATGTATAATTATTTGTTGAATTTAAAAGCATGGCTGTCATTATATTGATACGTACTGTAGCTACATATCTTAGCTTGGCATGCATTTTGCCTCTAAATCAGTGCTTTACCTCTGGGATTGTATCTGGCACACAAAAAAGAAAATCACAAGCTTAGAGGCGCTACCACCAGTGTGAAAGTGAATGATAAATAATATTATAAGTTTATGCATTAAAGAAGTGGTAATACAAATAAAAAATATAGTGAAACAGAGAAAGAACCAGAAAGAGTGTCAAGCCAAAAAGTAAGAGTCATACAACACAATCTATAACACTTCTTAGAGATGGTGCTGCTTTGACCCGGTAACGGACTGTGTGTTAAGTCATTAGTAGGTGTTTTCTTCAAGACATGGGGAACGCAGACTCAATTAGAAAATGTAAAACAAATTAGAAAAAAGACTCAATTAGAAAATGTAAAACAAATATATATATATATATATATTTATTTTCGCTGTGCTTCTCCATGTAGGGAGCCTGCTGCTGGCAACAAAATTGGCCATACATATGTGAAAAACAGAAAGTGCATCCCTGCGCTTCTCCCATTTGGCTAACATTATCTGGTAAAAAATATACATAGTGAAACCTAAGTCTGTATGACAAAGAAGACTTTTGGTTGCATCTTTTGGTCAAATCATGACAAGCCTGCTAACCAAACTCAAGGTAAGCAGGCCCCTATGCTAAATGCATACAAATTTAAGTGAATTATGTGGAATATGTGAAATATACCCTGAAGCGGTTAATAAACAAAGGATATGCTTCTGTGACTTAGTGCAGTTAAAAAAACAGATATTGTTAGCACAGTGGGAGAAATGGAAGGATTCACTTTCTGTTTATCTCAATTAGAAAATTATTGAGATATTCAGATGGCTAGAGTCAGCCTTTTGGGGAAGCTAATCAATATTTCCGCTGGACATGGAAAATGCTCAGACGTGTTTGACTTAATTAAACAGGCCCTTAGAGACACCTTAATAAAAAAGATTTTATTTATAAATTATTTTACCAGGAAAAAATACAGTGTGAGTTACCTCTCATTTTCAGGTATGTCCTGGGTACAAAACAATAAGTTTATAACATTATACGTAGAGCGTTCGTCAGACCTGCCAAAATCCATGGATTTTCTGCTGGGATTTGGGTTCAATCCAATCTGTGCATGGAAATCCGCAGGTGGAATGGGCACCCCTAACTCTGCAGATTTTTTGGAATCCGCCGTCAGATTCTGTCTGCACAGTTTCTTCAGAAACTGAGTGCATTTAAGTTGCTGCTCCAATTTTCTGCCTGGTGTTTTTTCTCATAGTTTTGATTGTGAGAGAAGGGAGAGGGTGTCTGGAACCTATAGTATTGCAGAGGCAGGCCTAACCAACCCACAGTCAAACCCTACCAACAACACAATGTCTTCGACTTGAGGCTGCACCACTATTTATATACTCCGTCCATAATAAATCCGTTTTGGATTCGATTTTTGAAAATTCAAATCCGTCTGATAGAAAAAAAACACAACAAATATGCCTTTTTGAGACTGATCCGTGTAAATCCACGGTGTTATGGAATTTACAAATTCGCGGCGGATTAAAATTTTGGTGAATTTTATCCATCTCTAATAATAAGTTACAGTTACAAACATTGGAAACAGAAACAATCTTAAACAAACTTTAGACAGGAGGCAGAATTAGAGACATGGGTGCATTTTTCCGGAAGGGGGTGTTCGATCAGAGAAGGAAGAGCGACCAGATTCTTTATTGAACCTTGGAACCATACTGTAAGCAGGTTTATGGAGGTGGATCTAAGAAGATAAGTGCAAAACACAATAGGGATGGGAAGCCTGCTCAGGTAATTGGGTAACTTGTCCAGAAAGTATTTGAATGTAAGACAGATAAACTGTATGTTTCGTCTGGACTCAAGGGATAGTCAACTTAGTCTAATTAGCATCTCGCAATGGTGGGTGTTGTAGTTACATACGACAAAATGGCATATTGAGATGTAAACAGTGTCAAGTTTACTATAGATTTCCAAATAAATGGGGAAAAGTCAGTTTGACACTTGTTCTCCAACATTTCTGGGTTTTATACTGGGTACACATTAGATGACCTTAAGAATTCTCCTCAGAAATTCACACAAATAGAGCATTGTACTGTGTTAGCCCATAGAGTCGACCAAAAAAAGGCCTTTGTAATGAAAAAAAAAGCGTAAAAGTAAAGTGAAAATTATAATTTTAATGGTTAACTGATGTTAAAGAAGCTGAAAGCTTGCCCTCTTTTATGCTCGTGTTTTTTCCTTCAGAAATTCAGAGCGACTCAGGAGGGGATCTTGTAAATCTTACATGATCGGACAATTCTCTCCTTTAGCAATCTTGGGCAAATTAAAAGCTCTCTCACCAGGTTCTTATTTTTTTGCTAATCCCTGCAGACAGTCCCAGTTTGTTCTCAACTCTCATCTTTCTCTGAGAACTCCTTGGAAGGCTACTCATTTTCTGAGTTGGAGTGTGAAGGAGAAGCTTCCCAGCTGGGTTCAGATGCCCCTTCCTTTTCTGACCATTACCATGGAAAAAACATCAGACCTACTCATAACATCAAGCATATGTCTTTTGGGGTGGGGAGGTTCCTCTCACATGAAAGTCGTTGAGGGCAAGTGGTCACAAGAGTAATCTCTTGCACATCAATATTTTGGAACTCACTGTAGCAAGGTACGCTCTTATAGCTATTCTACATCCTCTAACTGAAGGTATCTCAGTTCCTTTTCAAATGGACAACAGAACAGTGGCCTATTAAATAAACTGCATGGGAGGCACTCAGTCCAAACTACTAAATCGCTGTAATATGGCACTTTGGGAGAATATCTCTTACAATGATTTACATGCCAGGGGTCCAGAATGAGTTCACAGATGCATTTTAGTGACAGAAACTGACTTTGTCAATAGGGTTCCAGAGCCCACCAAAATTCCTCAAAATAGAAATGGTATTCAGAAAAAGGGGTCTGGAGTTATGTGCAACCCCCTACTTGGCTCAGAAATTAAAATGGGGTTCTCAACTAAGGACACCAGAAACGCGGAAGGCGGATGCATTTTTATTCCCATGGAACTGCCCGAGTCATCCATATGCCTTTCGTCTCTTTTGTCCAATGTGATACAGATGATCATGACAAACGGGTTGAAGGAACTAGTCCTAGTCTTCCTGTTATGGCAATTAAAAGTTGATTCAGCGGCCCTTCAACTTAACCAAAGATTGTTTGAGGGCATAGTTGACCCACTTCAGACCCTTCCACTCTCATTGTTGCAAGCAGCTCTAGTGGGGGATTTAGTGAGTCAGTCTTTATCGAGTTTTGGTCAACTCTTGATTAGCCTTTCTCAAGACCTAGAACCAGGAATGGATATATTTTGGTAGTTAAGACTTGGGATGCATCACAGTCATCCAGTTCCTCTCATACTTCCAATTTACAATTAGTATTGGCCTTTCCAGCACACAAATTCGAGGGCCAAGCTGCTTCTACTTTTAAATTATATGGCTCAGCCGTAACATTATTGTTGCCTTAGCTTACACGCAAGAAGCTTTACCTTATATCACTTCAATGTGCTTCTTTATTTAATCTACCCTTACTATAGTTCTGCTTGGCATGCAGATACTCTCTGATCTTTCACTGCCCTAATAAATAATTATTCAGCTGACCTAAAACAACACACTATCAAGCTTTTCTTGCATCTTCATGCCAGCCGTGGCAACTCACTTTGATTCATGTATTTGATCCTTAATTATAACAGATTCCTGGAGAATTAGACAATATTCTTAAATGTAAAATGGAAATACTGTTAATCTTAATAATTCCCCAGTACAGTTTATGATAAGGGATGCTGACAACCCTACGTTATGTGCAGTACTGTGTTTATGATCTTATTTAGAGAAAATCCATCCACATTCATCCGAGATATCTCAATTATCTATCACTTCTCGTCTTCCATGCAAACAAGTTAAAGTGAAAACTATTAGGGGACTGATCTTATCAATGTAGCCCTGTCTGGTTTGGGATAATATGTCTGCCCTCCTCCTGGCCGTAATCCCTGGTAAGGGCAGGTTGCCAGGAGTGATCATGGGTTTTCCCCACCTCTCTGCAACCCAGTGAGTAACAGAGAAGGTAATGTAATCAGGCCGGTGTCCAATTATGGGCAAGGGGCTGGTTCTTACTGGATCAGTACTTAAGGGGCTGTACTTCCTGAATTTACTCAGTTGCCTCTACCGTGAGAGGGGCAAGGTCTACCCTTGAGCAATGTGCAGGGCTCTGCATACTGTGTGCCCTCCCTTAGGGGAGCGGTGGGAGACTGTTCCCCTTACTCAATCAGAGAGTAAGGGAAGAGCTAGGACTACTCCTGGTGCCATCTGGCTTGGAGTGTAGTCCAGGGACATCCTGAGGGTACAAGCCCTAGTTCTGCTGAGTGACTGCTGTGCTGTGTGCATCGTATATCTATAAAAATGAAAATGTTGTTTGTTTGCTGAAACTGTTGTATAATTGATGTGCTTATGGGCAATCTGATTGGTCCGTTGGTCTGTCAATCACCCTCTGGCCAATCTGATTGGTCCGTGGCCCTGCCCCACCCCCACACGCCTCTCATTGGAATGCGTGGTTTGCTGACCTCACAACCCCAACTGCCACACTCAGAACAATCACTGCTTCACCGCCTGCTCTCACCTCCCCTGCGGACTAGACACCACCTCAGGTCCCGTGCGCTGGCGCGTGACCACACCCCCCAACACCACCCCCCACACTAAACCCCCCCGAGCCCGCCCCCCCCTTCACCAACACCGCCCAGTGCAGTCACCCGCCAGCACACCATACACCGTCTGGTCACACACTCCCCCCTCACGCACACCCTCCACTGCTGACACCCAAATGCCAACCCCACCCCACAAACAACTGTCACCACCTCCCCCTCACCACTACCGTACACCCTCCAGTGCCACCGCTACTTACACTCTCACCCACAGCTCACCTCCCCGGCGGCTCTCCCCCATGACTCCCCCTCACCCGCAGCTCTCACAACCTGCGGGCCCTGTTTTTTCTCCCCTCAGCGGGGATGCCGGGACCACCGGGGAGGGGGGGGGTGGAAGGAGTGCACGCCGCTTCTCCTCACCACCCGCGGGCCCCGTTCTCTCTCCCTTCCCCTCAGCGGGGACTGCCGGGAGTGCCGGGGAGGGGTGGAGAGGGGGGGGGAGGGGGGAACACGCGCAGGGGACAATGGAGGGGGGGGAGAAACATCGCCAGGGATGGGGGGGACAAGCACCGGGGACAGGGACAGGGGGGTTACCGATCATCGCTGGGACGGGGGGGGGGGACCTATCACCTGGGATGGGTGGGGGGACTCAACCCCCCACCTCACCACCCCCCAACCAAGATTCACACACCCCCACCCAAGGTTCACACACCCCCACCCAAGATTCACACACCCCCCACCCAAGATTCACCCCCCCCCACACACCCACCCAAGATTCACCCCCACCCATCCAAGATTCACCCACACAAGATTTACCCCCCCACCCACCCAAGATTCACCCACCCAAGATTCAGCACAAGATTCACACCCCAACCCACCCAAGATTCAAGATTCACCCCCCCCAACACTGAAGATTCACCCCCCTCCACCCACCCAAGATTCACCCCAAAATATTCACCACCCACCCACCCTAGATTCACCCTACCCAAGATTCAACCCCACCCAAAGATTCACCCCCCCCCCACCCACCCAAGATTCACCCCCCCACCCACCCAAGATTCACCCCCCCACCCACAAAATAATTATTAGGGATTCACATACCGGGCAATGCTGGGTCTCCCAGCTAGTAGTGCATAAAGAATCCTGGTTAATATACTTCTGTCCTGAGATTGAAATCTATTGGGAAGAAGGAGAAAGAGACTCTCAAGCAGAGATTTCACCCCATATCCTGTGGGCTGCAAGAGATGGAGGCGCTGTCACCGTGAGTACGAGTCAGGTTACACCCCAGAAGCCTGTCCTGTTGCTATCCCCAACCATCATGCAGGAGACTCGGGGCTACTTTTTAACAGCAGGTTTGCACCAAACTACTCCAAGTAACCAGCGTAACTTTCCCCATAATAGACCATATCTGCAATTGGGGGGTGGGGGGCGGGGGGGAAACAGGGTTACATCAACATCGAAATCTCTCTTTTTAAGGGTCATCCAATTAGAGGTGCTGTAACAAAAGCAGCTACTGGAGGTGTTTATGCTGATTTTTGCCTTTATATATGTTGCTTCCTTTCCCCCCGTGTCTAGGGAAATTACGTTTGGAGCGTTACCTCTGCTGCAGAGAGCCTGGGGTGATTACAGTAGATCTGATGACAGCGCTTCCACCTGGGAAGGATCCAAGCGCTGTTGGATAACCCCTTCCCAGGAACATACAGTAAAGAATAAATATACACACAGTGATATACAGTAACAACTGATCTTTACTGGTAACACATATAACTCTGCACAACTGTACCCCCAACATAATAACACCACCCTGGTGAGACACCCAAAGTACTGAGGCGCCCTGGACACCTAACCAACCGATGTCCACAGGGTCAAACCAACCCACGGTGTGTGTGGTAGTGCTACCCACAGAATGTGTGTATGGCTGTTAGTGCACGTAGATGATGATATCTTTCCGGTTACTCCAGTACCCGGGTACCACCAAATGACACAAGGATCCGGCTGATCCAATGAAGACGTCCGCCTCTACATGGGGTGAACTCCCGCTGGAGTGTCTCACCTTTAAGAGTCTCTAAACTGTGATGGTGGTTTGGTCCTAGACCACAGGCCTTGCACACCGCATGGCGTCCGTCACCAGCATACTGACAGTAGTGCTGCTATAGTTTAAAGTCTCTATCTCAGGGCTTTCCCTGTAGCAGCCACAATCTGTAGGTGTCGGGTCTAACTGGGGCCTACGGGCTAACTCTAGGCCTAGTCAGGGAGCCACTGACACCCGGACACTACCTCTCCCTGCAGCTCCCTGTCTCTGACTCGCGCGCGAGGTCTGAGCGTGCCAAATGTATCTATCTATCTTTCCCTGCCTCTGCAGCCCTATTGGCTGTACTGCGCCACGTGTCTAGCAGCCCCTGGGGCTTCTGGGACATGTAGTCCCTCTGTGGAGCCTTCCTCTAATGGCCGCTGCAACTATACGCTTCTGCGCATGCGCTGGGTCTCACACATGCGCACTAAACCTCAAGATGGCGGCCCCCGGTAGCCGGATGAGCCGCAGAGGCACCAGAGCGCTCCCTGCACTCGGCGGCACCCGCGTGCCTCCCCAGTCAGCCGCAGCCTCCCCCTGGCCCCGCAGCCAGGTAAGGGGAACCAATGAGTACCTGGCTACATATAAAATAAACATTATACAGTAAAATCCCACCAGGAGCAGGAATGGCTCATATCTGCAGTGAAAAAAGTTCAGCGGAATGGTTTTCTTAATAACCTGTTTACTTGACCGGCTCCATTGAGATAGATGGTCTGATAGTAGCTTGACCAGCTTTTCCTGACAGCCTGACTGCAGTCATGTACAGTAGCAGAGACTTCATTCTATATATTATTGCTGTTTAGTTATATTCTAACTTTTTTGGCATTTAATATTTGTTAGTACAACAAAGAACACACTAAAACTAATTTATTGAAAAGAATTATACATTTGTTTTTACTTTATATTCCAACATTAGAAAATGCAATACACATTAATAAAATATAGATACAAAAAATAATGATAATATGATCAAAAGACAATAATAGTCTATTCCAAAATTGTTTTTTTATTATGGGGAACTCCCATCTAATACTCTGGCACCTAAAATAAATATTTTAAGTTATTGTAATGTGTACACTGCAAACAAGATGATATCTAGTACCACAGTAAACTTGTCTAAATGAAGGCTGAATTTTCAGAGGGACATGGGGTAAAGAACAGAGCACTGCTTCAAACATAGTAATCTACTGTTTAGTAATGCTGTTCTGTGAAACTTGTCCTTTTTTTGTGTCTCACAAAATCTAAAAGATGTTAAACAACAAATGTATGCGTACTGTATGCCCCGTACTGAGTCCTGTGCAGATGGCTACAATGTTTGTCCAACAAGAAAGCTACTGCCCAAGGATAGGATCCTTAGTACACAGGTTAAATGGCCTATTCAAATCGTTCACCACTGTATGGAATTGTAATCAATGCTGATGAATATTTGATGTGAAAAAAAACGAGATCCAAAAGAAAAGTTGACTTGGCCGCTCACCTAGCATTGAGTGCATTTTGGGGGGGCACCTTTTCTGATCCTCCCTGGATCTAATTTGTTAAAAATGTGAACAAAACAACACTGATACACTTCCCAGTGTGATTTTTCTTCCTATGATTTATATGTAGCCCCCCCCCCGCCAAAACCAGACCCTTTTAGCAGGTAGGCTATGGCAGCACTCTGGCAGTGTATGGGTTAAACCCATTGCTCACGGCTCTACATGTGAGAAGTAGCAGAGGCAAGTTATAGTGTTGCGTTATAGTGTTGCAATGCTCAGGTATCAGCCTGCCTGGAGAGTTCTAGTAGGTCATGTGACCGGTGGGGTGACAGATTGCTACAGCATGTTTTGCCCACAGACAGAGAAGGGAAAAGCTTGACACCCCCTGGGTAGAAAAGAGGGGTCTGGTCTGTTCAGGAGAGAGTGTGCTGGGGCAGACTGTGCTGGTGCCTGGTGCAGACAGAGGTTCCCATGCTGCAGGGAGAAGGGATATAGCCCAGGTTTATGTAGGGACCTGGGGCTGAGCCTGCTTCATCCTTAGCCAGGGGTAAGTTGGGTCCTGGGATGAACTGCAGGCAGAGGGGGACTGCTGCAAGAGAGACAAGCTGAAACCCTGTCCTGTTATGCTGTGTCTGCTGGTGTGCAATAAAAGCAAGCATCCTGTTTAAAAGTTCCTGGCGCCGTGTAATTCTTACTCTATATCTGCTCCTCATTACAGCCTTGGCCTGGATCCAGCAGAGAAGCCCTGAGACCAGAGGTAAACCTGACTGAGCTACACTACGCTGACGCAGGTAGAAACCCTGTCAGCAGAGTAGAAAGAGACTGATTTTCATGTACACCCTATCTCCTGCTGCCGTGGGGGGTGGGGGGGTGGGGGGGGTGGGGGGGGGGGGGGGTGGGGGGGTGGGGGGGGGGGGGGTGGGGGTGGGGGGTGGGGTGGGGGGGGGGCAGGGAATAGGGGTGTTTGAGGAGTGGATTACCTTTTGTGCACTGGCCAGAGGAGTAAAGGAAGTGTGTGTGTGTGCGCGTCCGTGTTTGGAACTTTTGGGACCCCAATAATTTTTTGCCATGCATTTTCTGCTGAGAATTACACTTGGAGCTGTTGTAGTGACTGCCACATTACATTGGAGCTGCCAGTGAATTGGACTTTAACTATTGCAAACACCCTATAAAGTCGGAGCTTTGTGGAATTCCCCTACGGAGAAATTAGGGTGCCACCATGGCATTTAACATACCGTCAGGGCGACCAACCAGGCAGCAGGTTTATCAGTGGGCCCCGGAATGGCAAGAACCTCCCTGTGGTCGCCATTGGGCATGTTCTGCCAGGGAGACCGTCAATTGAATTATGCATTGCCCTGAGGCCATTCCCAGGGTTAGCTAACCTGCAGATCATGGACACTGACTTAACAAAGACTGTAATAATAGTCAACAGAGGTTGTGACCTAAGGGAAGATGAAGGCCCTCTGGCTAGGTGTAAACACACTGCGCATGTGCAACAGCTGTTAATAATTAATTTTGCAATTAGGGTACTGCCAGGGTATAAAAAGGTTCAGACCTCACTGCCCCAGTAAAAATTTGCCCCTGAGGAAGCTCCTTTGCTGGAGGGAAACGCGCGTTGGATGCACAATGTTGTCAGTCTCCTACTTGGAGCTGTTTTAATGTAGTGTCAGCAGTCTCCTGGCTCTAACTGTGTTGATCCCATTAGTTAATTATTTATTCTTTAATTTATAGTGAGTGTGCCTGCTTTCCTTGCACAGCACTGCTGTTTCTGGCAGGTCTATGCTGCAGTGTACTGCTGCGGCCGAGTTTATTCGAGCATTTGCCCGGTCTCGGCCGCAGCAGTAACCTGGCGCGCGCCGGAGGGTGCCCGGCGCGCGCCAAAACCGCGGAGGAGCGCCCTCCGATCGGGGCGCTCTCACTCCCGCTGCCGGGTCCGCCGGGTCCCCCGGAACCCCCTGCCGCCGTCCCCCACATCGCGGGACACCAGGGCTCCCTCGGGGAGCCCTGGACGCGCGTGCAGGGGGCGCAGGCACCCAATGACGCGTGACCGCGCATCGGTGATGCGCGGCACGCTGAGGGAGTGCGACTAGCACGCCGGGGCATCCCCCGGCTTGCGGTGCTAGCCGTGCTGCAATAAAGTGTGTCGGTAGTGTATGTATCACCATTAACACTGCACTTGCCAGCTTTATCACTCTAGCACTCTTACTTTAACACACTTAAGTCTTTATTATAGTGCGCAGTGCTGGTTGTTCTAGCAAGGTAGCTGGACACATTGGCCACTCACCTGTGTACATCTATATACTTTTATTTTTGGGTCTCACCGTTGCTCCAGAGGGGTTAACACCCTGACTTCTAGCAACCTGTGTCCTCTTATCCCACCATTATCAAGTGGTTTAATGGGATAGTATATACTTATAATAAACGACACGGTTGCCTGATATTGTTGATTTAATATTTTTAATTCACATTACACATTACTTTGGTAATATATGTTTTAAGTAAATTTATTAAAAGCTAATTTTTACACTGGTTTTGGTGTGCATTTAAGTGAATTCTTTTAGGGAGCACATCCATTTTGTGTTTCCCTTCACCTTTTCTGACCCTCTGGCTATATATCTCACTGGAGCTATGCCTGGAGGATGTCCCCCTAAAATATCCTGAGATTCCTGTACCAAAAGAGGAACATTTGCCTGCCGGTAGCACCGGGCAAGTTGCCCTGCTACCACCGCTGGCTGCGCCCCTACAGAACATGCGGGAGGACACGGTACCTACCCTTCCTGAGTCCCCCAGTAAAGAGGTGGTTGCTGTGCCGAATTCGTCCGTTGCAGAGTGCCGCGCAGAGGAGGCGTGCCGTGCCGCCTTGGGAGGCTGCTGCTTCTGTTCCAGAGTCGGCCGCTGTTGAGGGGAGTCTACCTGTGGTGATGGTGCCATCTGTGGCATCGCCTGTTTTTGTTCCAGTGAGGATCCTGTCTGGTGGTGAGTGGCGCTGATACCAATCTGTTCCTGTTGCAGTGCAGAGCCCTTGAATAGGCTCCTGTATCTGGCACTGTTAAACAGGGCAGTGGATATTCACAGTTGAGTGCAAATAGCCGCACGGCTATTCGCACTCAGTAGAAAATAAAATGGAAAAAAAAATAAACATCCCAGCCAGGAATCGAACCCTGGTCCACTATGCTAATAGCCTGGAGCATAACCATTGAGCTATAAGACTTTCTGATGCTTTGTAGTGAAGAAAGGCAGAGAAACCTACTGACATTACAGTGTTCATAGCAGCTCGGCTATTCGCACTCAGTCACAAATGCCAATCTCAAACTCTCAAAGCCTGAGAGGGAGCGTGGCGTGCTGGCACACGAGCGCTGCGCCCTGCTCGGCCGTGCAATTTGTGGCTAGGTGCATGCTCATCTGGGGGCGCGGCCACAACGGCACTGAGCTGGTTCATCCTCATTAGGTGAACCGCTTACGTGACGCGCTGAGGCTCAGGGAAAGCGGGTGCTTTCCCTGGCCTTAGACAGCGCGCCGTCCGGGGGTGCGTCGGGGGCGTGTCGGCGGGCGGGCCAGTGACGTCACGGAGCTGGTTCGCCCTCATTTGGCGAACCGCTCACGTGACCAGACCTGCGCGACGGCAAGCAGGGAAATTTAACATTTCCCTAAGACCTACGCTTCCGCAAGCGCGCAGAAGCGTAGGCGAGCCCCTACTAAAGCCGCTCTCATTGCGGCTGTAGGAGCTCAGTGCCGAGCGGAAGCGCGCCAGCAGTGGCGTGATCCCTGCAGCGGGGCTGGCGGCAACTGCTGTGACCAGCCACCGGGCCCCCCGCTGCACCGCCACCCCTCCCCCCTCATGACAGGGCTGTCCCGTCACCCCCCGCAGCCGCTAGACAACCCACGCAGCCGCGGGAACCCCCCGTACTGCCGCCCCCCCCCACCCGCAGCATTGTTCCCCCACCCCAAGTACCACCGCCACCACCCACAAGCACCCTCACGCCGCACCCCCCCCTGCTGGTAAGTCTGATTTTTGGGGGTGTTTAAAATAAATATTAAAAAAATAACCCACGGGGGTTTCCCGCGGCTGCGTGGGTTGTCTAGCGGCTGCGGGGCGTTGACGGGACAGCCCTGTCATGCGGGGGGAGGGGTGGCGGTGCAGAGGGGGGGGGGTGTGGCGGTGCAGCGGGGGGCCCGGTGGCTGGTCACAGCAGTTGCCGCCAGCCTCGCTGCAGGCATCACGCCACTGCTCACGCGCGCACCAGTGTGCTGTGGGGGTGGGGCTGATGCTAGCCCGATGGGGGGGGGGGGGTCAGAGCAGTTGACACCGGCCATGAAGCACCTGTCTCGCAATGCAGGTCCCACGCGAAACGGGGCTCCCTCTGACGCCGGCGTGCCGGAAGCTTAACCCAGACTACTTCCGGCGCTACCACAGGTAGACAACGCGATTTTTTTTGCAGTGATTTCTTATTTTTTTTAATTAACAGGCACCCGGCCGCACGTGACCCACGGGGCCAGGGACGCCAGTACCCTTTCTCCCCCGCTGTTGGCGGCCCTGATTAAGATCAATGGTGTACAGCACATATATCGTAACCCAGTTTATAATTGGTATACATCATTATGCATAAGGCCGCATCCATGTTTAGTGCTTGCGGGCGGAGACGCGCTTCCGCTCGGCACTGAGCCCCTACAGCCGCAATGAGAGCGGCTTTAGTAGGGGCTCGCCTACGCTTCTGCGCGCTTGCGGAAGCGTAGGTCTTAGGGAAATTTTACATTTCCCCGCTTGCCGGCGCCTCCGCACGCTAGCAGGAACCCTGGCCGAGGCCTTGTGTCTGGCCAGGGTGAGCATCAGGGCTTGAGACGCTTGCAGAGCAAGCAAAATTGAATTTGCCGCCTCCAAGCACGTCACGTAAGCGGTTCACCTAATGAGGACGAACCAGCTCAGTGCCGTTGTGGCCGCGCCCCCAGATGAGCATGCACCTAGCCACAAATTGCACGGCCGAGCAGGGCGCAGCGCTCGTGTGCCAGCACGCCACGCTCCCTCTCAGGCTTTGAGAGTTTGAGATTGGCATTTGTGATGGAGGCGTGGCCACGCCCCCGCCGGCGGTGCCACGCCCCCGCCGGCGGTTCACCCAATGAGGGCGAACAAGCCGCGGGACGTCATGGCCACGCCCCCGCAAACCTACCGCCACACCCCCTCCCGTCACAAACTTTCTCTCTCCCCTCAGACCGCAGATTGCGGACTAGCGCTGTGCATGCGCCGCCCCCCGCCGGGCGCGTGTCACAGTGCTGACTGGGGACCTAAAGCCGCGCTGATTACAGATGCAGGGGGTATAGAATGTCAATAGGAGAGTGTTCTGTCTTTTTTTTTCTTCCATTTTATTTCCTACTGAGTGCGAATAGCCGTGCGGCTATTTGCACTCAACTTAACTGAGTGCGAATAGCCGAGCTGCTATGAACAGTGTAATATCAGTAGGTTTCTATGCCTTTATTCACTAGAAAATCATCATAAAGTCTTATAGCTCAATGGTTATGCTCCAGGCCATTAGCATAGTGGACCAGAGTTCGATTCCTGGCTGGGGTGTTTATTTTTTTCCATTTTATTTTCTACTGAGTGCGAATAGCCGTGCGGCTATTTGCACTCAACTCTGAATATCCACTGCCGTTAAAGAGTTCTGTGAGCCTGGCGCTGTTGAAGCTGCGCTGGTGTCTGTGGTCCTAGGATCGCAAGTGAGTATGAGAGCGGGACAATTGTTGCTTGTTGAGGCTGCTGGGACTGTGTGCCAGGACTCTTTGGTTACTCCGGTGCTGGAGGTAACCGCACCCGTGGAGAACCAGGACATTGGTGAGCTGCCAGTCTGGATAAATGTGGGCCTGCTGAAGCAAATGTGTGTCAGAAATGTAAGCATGCTGATGAAAATGTGTTTCCCAATGTATCCTAGCAATGTTTGGTTAAAAGCATGTCTGCTGATTCTATGCCTGATGCTAGATTGAAAGGGATAGCACTTACTGTAATTGGTGGGATCCCCAGTTCCAGGGTTATGTTCCCCTTTGCAACAGGACTAGGTTCATAATAAGGCAGGGAGCTAGAGTATAACATTGGTGGGAGAAAGGTAAATTTACACATGATCAGGCGGCAAAGGTACAATGAGTGTGGGGAAGACAGAGCTGCAACCCCAGTGAGTCAGGGTAGTGTTGAGCCAGACAACCCCAATAACTGTAAACCTGCTGAGGTGATTGTGCTCAGAACTGCATCAACTGTGTTAGGTGAGGAGTGCAAACCTTTAACTCCCATACTGTCAGTGCCACCCATAGAGTTAGTGCCTCAGAAATGCATTGATGAGGATGTACATATTGAGGTTGTGCTTACACCTAATGTGAAGAAATTAGGTGAGGGTGTGTCAAAGCAGAAGGCTGAGATACTTTGTCCCAGTTTTAAAGGATGTAAGAGGGACAGAGATTTTTCTTCAAGTGTAAGGGGGTCACCCCCGGTTCCCCTGATCTTCCTTTGCCCCCGCCTTACCCCTGTGGCAGTGGAGGAAGGGGACGGCGACTTCTCCCGGCGGGCCCCGCCCTCTTGGTTATGGCGCGAGCTTCGCCCATGCGCAAGAAAGATCGCGCACGCGGTCACCATAGAAAAGAGCTTTGCCAAGGACTACAATTCCCAGCAGCCTCTGGGGACTGCACTTTCAACCTTGTCACAGGCAGCATTGAAGCCAATAGAGCTGGCAGCTTGTCATGCTGCAGAGTTGCAACAATGTTGTGTGCAGACAGGGTTTTTGTCAGTTGGAGCAGGCTAGTCAGTCAGAGACCGTAGCAGCCCAGGGAAGGAGGTAGGGTACAGGAGCCAGGGACTCCCTGTACTAGGCCAGTATCCCCAGGGCCCGAGATAGCTCAGCTCCCAGTAAAGTGAGTGTTGCCAGGGACAGCCCTCAGGTTAGGGACCCTGTCACTTGCATTAGTGGGAGCTGGGGAACAGAAGGGAAGAAAGGCAGCAGCGGACTTAGTGTAAAGTTGCAGGGTGTTGCTGCATGCGCTGATAGTAATCAGTTAAGTGAGTTGGAGTCAGGGAGCTGTGAGGAAAGGAAGGGTGCGGGGAGCGAGTGCAGCTCCTGCACCCATATAGGTACCCACACCCCAGGTAGGCCCCAACTCCCCACTAGATTAGTGGGTAAGTGCTGAGGGAGGCCCGAGATAGGGACGCTGCCCTTAGTGTAGTGCTGCCTTGTCAGAGTCACGGCTGTCAGTGCTGTGAGGTCTGACAGGCAGGCACCTTGTTGTGTAGCACGTTGGCTGCACACATCCAGTGGGTCACAGCTTGTTGCTGCAGGCGCTGGGATTAGTTTAGTAACAGTCAGGGCTGGGAAGAGTTAGGGGAGTGGGGCAGGTTATTAACCCCTGTAGGCCCCTAGGAGCTTCCCCTAAAGCCATTATAGGTTGCTGTGCTGTAGGGACGGCCTATAGTATAGCGCGTGTCATTTAGTGCTGTAGGGACAGGTCCTATGTTAGGGATCCTGTCACGGTAGGGTAGATTAGACAGGGACACAGCGGACGCTGCGGTTCCTGCTAAGAGGTTCGGATCCAAGTTGGGGTCCTCAGAGACTGTCACCAGGGTGGGATCGCCCTCGGCGGTCCGCGTACAAAGGAGTCCGGTGTAGGATCAGACGGAACCATCACACGACGGATCCTTTGTGAAGCCAGTTGGAGATCCGAGCACGGGAGTGCTCGGCAGGTACTATCTACTACACAAGTGCACCAACGGGCCCTTAGTATAAATAGTGACTGCGCAGTCACTCATTGCCTCTCTCTGCAAGAGTACGGGACATTGGGTGGGGTTCTTTGGACACTGGGTGGGATCACCTGGTGTTGGGGAAGCGTCCTGCTGGACGTTGCAGTAAGTGTCTCCTCGAGAGAGGGACACCTGTTCTGATATGTTATGGTATTGATGTGATGATGTGTTATATGCTGTTCCCAGTAAATGGTATTAGTTAATATATAAATCCCTGTGTATGGTATTATTGATTGTCCTGCGAGGAACCACTCCCCCTCTGGTGGGAGCCATCGCAGGTGGAGGCGCTGCATCGTTGTAAGTGAGTACCACTAGCATAATTGCCCCAGGTTCCCCGTGGCGGAAGCTCAGCCCTCCTGCGAGCCAACAGGTAATGCACCACACCTATGGTAACCTTGTATGTTCCCTTGCACCCCACACTATATCTGCGATTGGGGGGGGGGGAATACCCGTTACACAGGTTTGAAAGAAGCAGTTCCTGAGGATAATGTTATAGGTGAGGAGCCCTTGTGCTGGGTGCTGCCAGGACAAGCCTATACTACTAACCTACCCACACCTAGCAGAACAGGCAGAGTTCTCATGCAAAAGAACAGAGGGTTTCATGGGGATGATTTTCTGCAATTGCCAGAACCCTTAAAGCTAAAAGATAATGTATGTGCAGAGATGCAGAGTGCTCTTTGTAGGGCGGTAACAGAATTATCTGTGAGCAGTAAAATTGTCCCTGATTTCAAATGGTGGGAGCCAGGAAAATCACCTATTTGCATATTACTACGGAGGAGTGTTATGCTGGGATTGGCCAGGGCCTGTTTATTACCAGATAAGGTCCTACTAGTCTGGGAGGGATAGTTAGGAAGCACTATACTGTTACCATGTATGGTTCAGCACCTGGTATGCAGCTGTATACAGTATGTTGGTTATTCTTAGAGAAGGACCTGTTATGTAATATGATGTTGTACCTTTGTATTATGTTAACTGTATTTTTACTATATAGTGACCCGGCGCCGGCTCCCGAAGCAGCAGAAGCAGGCAGCTTACTGCTATATTTCTCTCTGTCTCAGCGTGTGCTCTCACAGGGAAGGGAGGTAGGGAACACAATCCAAGTGCTTCACTGCTGAGCGTCCGACAGGAGGTCAGAGTGTGTGTGTGTGTGTGTGTGTGTGTGTGTGTGTGTGTGTGTGTGTGTGTGTGTGTGTGTGTGTTTGTGTGTGTCTACGTGTGAGTGTGTGCATGTGTGTGTACTAGGTCATGTGACAGATGGGGTGACAGATTGCTACAGCATGTTTTGCCCACAGACAGAAAGGGGAAAAGGTTGATACCCTCTGGGTAGAGAAGGGGGATCTGGTCTGGTCAGGAGAGAGACTGTGCTGGTGCCTGGTACAGAAAGAGGTTCCCATGCTGCTGGGAGAAGGGCTATAGCCCAGATTTGTGTTGGGACCTGGGGCTGAGCCTGCTTCATCCTTAGCCAGAGTTAGGTTGGGTCCTGCGAGGAACTACAGGCAGAGGGGAACTGCTGCAAGAGAGACAAGCTGAAAACCTGTCCTGTTATGCTGTATCTGCTGGTGTGCAATAAAAACAAGCATCCTGTTTAAATGTTCCTGGTGCCCTGTTCTTCTTATTCTATATCTACTCCTCACTACAGCCTTGGCCTGGATCCAGCAGAGAAGCCCTGAGACCAGAGGTAAACCTGACTGAGCTACACTACGCTGACGCAGGTAGAAACCCTGTCAGCAGAGTAGAAAGAGACTGATTTGCATGTACACCCTATCTCCTGCAGCCGGGGTGGGGGGGGGGGGGGGGGGGAGGAGGGATAGGGGTGTTACATATAGATGAATGAATGTTTTACATGGAGCTGGGATGCTAAAGGAGGGCCGATATCACAATCAGCCAACCAAATGATAGCAATGTATTGCCACTCCTCCTGATTGCCACAACTGAAAGAGAAAAGTTCATTTTGCTTCTACTGTATATAGTTTGTGTGTTTGACATCTAGTCGATTGGGTATAGAAGCTAGTCAGTTAGCACACAGGATCTGCTTTCATTACCACAACAGAGGCTTCTGAGGAACTGAAAGGGGAAATATCAGACCGCAATGTTTCCCAGTCTTCAGCTGTTTGTCAGCATCGATTGGCTGGCCCTAGCCCTAGGCACGTTCTCTGTGCTGCTTGTGTTCTTCTTATGGCAGAAGAGACGTATAAGGTAAGAAAGTGCGCATACTGTAGTACAGAGCAAACTCCCCCCTCTAATCCCTCCTTTCTTTCTCTGCAACTTTCCCACGCATTAAACTTCCGTAGCTTTTCCCAAAGAGTGCGCAGTTCTTACACTTTGGGGTTGGGTTTAACAGTAAAAGTTTGTGTGTGTTGCTTTATCACACTGGCAGTGCTGGTGCTTATTATGAGCACTAAACGCAGAGAATAGAGAGAACATAATAAAACGTTTTCTTAGGGTGAACTTTGGAACAATTCAGACACAATGAGATGGCATTTGCCATGTTTGTTCATTTTCTGTGAAATGCGTGATTTTTGTTTTGTTTAATGCAGCAGGGATGCATTTTTTCTGAAATTATGTAAAACAGAAGGTACATATTTAATTCAAATTTGAATGATCATGTTTTCGACATATAAGTGTATATCCTTCAGCTGCTTAATATTCAGTGGTTCAGTTGATGGAAATAGTTAAAGACAGTAAGTGTACCCTAAATTGCCTCTAACCAAAACTAGATTGTAAGCTCTTCGGGACAGGCGTTGGTAGTACCTGCATAACTCTGTGCATCTTTATATACACCTCCTGCTTGGTACAGTAAAAAAACTCAAGAAGAGTAAAGCTTTGAACATCAGATACTCTGTTTTAAAAGGCCTCTTTACATACATTGTACATGTCTTTATATAGTGCCAAAAGTGTACTCGGCGCTCATACATTAAGTTAGAAATCAAATTGTGTGTTCAATCTAATGATTTAATCGCTTGTTGCCGGAGGATGGTGGGAGGAGCTGAGCCTGAGAGCGGAGCTGACATGGGGCAGAGTTACCCGGCCGGTGCAGTGCATAAATTAAGTTGCGCGGCGTCGGTGGCGTGCGTGCAAGCCGCGGGGGTGGAGGAGAGGGCTGAGGCGCCAAGCAGGGACGGAGGAGACCGCAGCCAGCGGTACAGGTAAGGAAGGGCAGCGCCGAGGGCGGTGTGTACCCCGAGTCCTGACAAACGGATTCCGTTGGATAACTGAGGACTGCCTGTACCTCCTGCTATGTAAAGCAGAAACCAGGTGAGCCAATAACCTAGCCCTATGACGCAATGTATCAGTAACACTATAATTAATGCTCTTATGGAGTATGCAGCCAGGAAAATAATTGGCCTAACATTTGTGGAAGACCGTACATATTACCGCGCTCCTCCCTTTACGAGTTTGCTGCTGGTAAAAGAATTGGCCTTACATATATGGAAAACAAAGAACAATTCCTGCTCTCCTACCAAATTGGGCTAAAATATACTAGTGACATGTTTACATTTAGTAAGTCTGTGGGATAGGAGTAATTTGGTTGCATCTATTGATCAAAATATGATTCATGCCTGCCAACCGCGTCAAGGTAGACTCTGTTTAGCAGGTACCTATGTATATGTAAGGCCAATCGTATACATGTTACTATATATGTAAGGCCAATCGTTTTACCATGTTACTAGTATATTTTAGCCCAATTTGGTAGGAGCGCAGGAATCATTCTTTTGTTGACTGTTAGGTGTCCAATAAAAAGATTTACAAAAGATAAAGCCCCAACTGATGATGTTGAAGCTTCTCATTGGCTTGATATCTGTAAGCCATTTTGTTTCCCCTGAGACAGATTTAAGCCTGGTAACTTCACCAGTAAATATCTCAAGAACCAGGGGGAACAGGGAGCTGAAAATAATGGTGTTTGTCTAAGGGGACCTCAGCTCTCATCCTGTTTAAAAAATAAATAAATAAATTTAAAAAAAGGAAATACTCCTTTAATTGTTGTACTGAGGAAGAACTAAAAATTAGCATTAAGTACCCCTATTTGTGTTATATGCCTATTGTATTGTGTGTATGAAAGCTTCCAGCACTGAGACATGGAGTGCACAAAACAGCATGTAACCAGTAAGAGAAATAAAACAACTACATTTCTTGGAAATAACCCCTTTTAAGATTTGTAACCAGATTCCCTTAGTAGATTATGCAAAGCTAAGCTCATATGTTACCAATTATGAATGTGTTAACGTGTCTTCCTGTTTAGCAAATATTTATTCATCAATGTTTTCTCGAGTAATTATACATGCGCAACCCTTATCTTTAATTTGTATATTTTGACAGCACAGTTTTAATGTAAATTACAAATTAAAGACGTGACAGGATATGCTTCCTGTTTTTTCTTAAAGATATGTTCCACATAGAGTGAGTGAACACAATCGAATATGTCTTAAGTTCACTGTACAGTACTTGTTTTTTTTTTTTTATCTTTTATTATTTGCAGCTGGATTTAATTAATTAATTAAGAGTATTGCTGGCAAATTCAGTTTCTTGCTTCCTGAAATACCAGAACTGATTATGATCTTGAAGTTTCTAATTCACATGTAGCACATGTACCCCCACCCTCTGTGTGATACGTGTCTATGGTGTACGTGTGGTGCAATACCTGTGTCTCACAGGAGGTCTGAGCCTCCGCTGCAGGGAGCCTGGGGTGTACTCTGGAACAATCTTCGTCAGCGTCTCCCCCTGTAACGGATCCTACAATGTGGATTTGCCCATTACAGGATCCATATACATATATAGGCATACGATCACACAATGAACAGACAGGGTAACACAGAATAACAGTTTACTGATAGAAACTTATATGTAATGGCTACTGGTTACAGCTACCCACTTGCCACACACGGCTGTAACCCACCCACCAATGGTCCCACTCTGTGCACAGTCCCCACAGTACCTTATGAGGCCCTCGGGCACTCTACCACCTAAGTGTCCCCAAAATTATAGCCCCACCCTCTATGTGGTCAGCACTGCCACTATACTGTGTGAGTTGGTGCACTTTTGGAGAAGGTACCTGCCTGGTGTGTCTGCACCCGGGCGCACTGGCTAGGTCTTGCGGATGATGGGATCCACAAATCCAGTACCGCAAACCACGAAGCCTCCGCCTCTAGTTGGGTGGGTCCCGCGTGGATGGTACCACCGTTAGGAGTGTCCAGGTAGTGGGTGTCTGGTCCCAGAACACCATTGAACAAAGACCGCCGTGTCCTGTCTGTGTCCCTCACTCACACTGGTACTACAGGAGCAGTGTCCCTATACTATGGGCCAGTCCCTGCAGCAACCACATGCTGAGGGGAGTCGGGGCCTAGGGGGAATCTGGCCTAGTGGAGTGGGTCACTGACCCCTACACACATACCTCCTACCCCTATTCTGTCCCAGCACCGACTGACTAGCGTGGGCTGAGCGAGCGAAATGCATATTTTCCCCTAGCAGGGAATCCGGCCGCGCGATTAGCTCCCTGGTGTCATGTGGTTACATGCCCCTATGCTTTCTGGGGCTACAGTCCCTTGCAGAGCCTACTCTAACTAATGCGCCTTGTGCACCTGTACTGCGCATGCGCGGCATCTTGCGCATGCGCAACGTAATGCAAGATGGCGGCGCCCTGCACAGGGAGCCGCCAGAGCCTCCAGTGATGCTCTCGCCGGTCACGTGCCGCTACAACCTTCCCCGTTGCCGCTGCACGCCCCTGCAGCAAAGGTAAGGGCTAGGGAAGCCCAAGGGTGACCGGGGCTACACTCATGGATAACATTTTTGTATGTACTGTAAGCAAATACCTCTTTAGTGATGTTTGCATGATTATGGTTGGGTTTAAATGTCTACTTGGAACATGTCTACTCGTTTCTCTGGAGGAAATCTAACACTCTCGCAGACTTCCTTCACTACAAATGTATGCTATCCTGTTTCAACTCTGCTCTCTCTCAGGTAAAAAAACCTACTTTTCTTCATTAATCAACACGCACAAGTCTAACCCATGCCGACTCTTCTCTGTCTTTGACTCTCTAGTCAAACCACCCTCAACTGCCTCTTCTTCCTCCATCTCACCTCAGGACTTTGCTGACTATTTTAAGGAAAAGGTGGAATCCATACATCAGAACATCCCCTGTGTTTCCTCCTCCAATACTACACTGCTTCCTAACGCTCTTCCTGCCTTCCTTGACTCTTTTTCCACTGTCTCAGAGGAGAATGTGTCACTGTTGATCTCCTCTTCTCCCTCTACCACTTGTCCTCTTCACCCCATTCCCTCCTATCTCCTAAAACTTCTTGCTCCTTCTATTATCCCTACACTCACACACATTTTTAACTCCTCTCTCTTCTCTGGTGCCTTCCCATGCTCCTTCAAGTATGCAACAGTTATACCATTACTCTAAAACAGCAAGCGTGACCCTACCTGTCTTTCTAACTATCGACCTGTCTCCCTCCTGCCTTTTGCCTCTAAACTCCTTGAACGTCTTATATTCTCTCGCTTGCTCCTCTTTCTCAACATCTATTCTCTCCTAGACCCGCTGCAATCTGGCTTAACACAGTGCTTACTCGACTGAAACAGCCCTCACTACTGATAACTAATGACCTCCATGCTGCCAAAGACAGAGGTCATTACACTCTGCTCATATTACTCGACCTCTCTGCAGCATTTGACACCGTGGACCACCCGCTTCTCCTTCACATTCTCCATACTCTTGGTATTTGTAACAAAGCTCTATCCTGGATCTCCTCTTACCTCTTCCATCATACTTTCAGTGTCTCTTCTGCTAACACCTCTTCCTTTTCTATCAATCTCTCTGTGGGGGTACCCCAGGACTCTGTCCTGGGACCTCTTCTCTTTTCTCTGTACACACTTTCTCTAGGTGACTGTGACAGGATGAAGTCAACCCCTATCAGTTATGCCTGGGAGACATACATCTGAGTGCTTCATCCAGCACTCAGAAGGTTAACTCAGGTGGAAAAGCTGGGTAATCAGGATGTAAGCAGACACCTGATAACCAGCAGGGTATATAAGGATGTTGTTACTGGTAGTAGCGGCTACCTCAGACCACATAACTCTACTATGTGAGCTGCTAGCCAGATGGATTCCCAACTAACTCTTTCAACCAAAGTAAGAATTGTTCATTTGTTTTCCTGACTGCTTAATATACATTTACGGTTTGGTAAATGGTTTAGCCAGCCAGCCTGCTAGATATCCCTGGAGTGTTAGTCAGTTCTGCCAATGTGGAGCAGGTTTTGTTTTGGTGATTAAAGGGACAGTGTGTCCACATGTTATGTTATGCTGTGGAGAAATAAAGCCACTGAACGTTTTCATTATCCTGAAACTACACGTGTGGACTATTCCCTGATCTAGGCTACAGGCCAATCCTGCCACAGTGACCTAATCACATCTCTTGGGTTTAAATATCACCGCTATGCTGACAACACTCAAATCTACTTTTCAACCCCCGACCTTACACCTGCTGTACAAACCAAAGTTTCTGAATGTCTCTCTGCGATATCATCCTGGATGGCCCTCCGCCGCCTTAAACTCAACATGGCTAAAACAGAGCTCCTCATACTTCCAAATGGAAAGTCTGTCCTGCGCTCAGGCAGTTAGTACCAGCACTCTGTGGTGTCAATGTGAGCCATAAGGAATGGAGCAGGAAAGTATAAACAGACCAAAGGATAGGTCAGAGCTGGGATGGGAAACCTTACCTATGTAAAGCTCACAGACCTCGGTCCTGCTCTCCTCTGAGCTCCGGTTCCAGGCGTGCAGCCTTCTGAGTATACAGCATGGAAATGAAAGGATCCGGTGCCACAACCTGTGACAAACTTCAGGGCACTTCCGGGTTGTAGAAATTTTTTTTATTGGGACCTCACGAACACTTTTCTACACCACAATCTCCCCCTCAACGCGTTTCACGCTAGAATCAGCGCTTCGTCTTGGAGTGGGGAGACGTGGTCTGAGTTAGAAAATGGAATTAAAGTCTAGCCCCAGTTGGTCGCTCATTAGCAATTTTAGATTAATGGAGCAATTCAAGAAATACAAATTGTTAAAGTGTTTCTTTTGTATTTATTTTTTTAATACAGAATTGAAGCAGGGGGTTTCCAGAGATGATTGTTAATTTTAGCTCCAGGGACCGCCTACTTCCAGGGATACTTACCTCCAAAGTAGGTGCCGGTAGCTTCTCTGACTCAGCAAGCGGGGACTTAAGGTTTGAAGCTCCCGTGTCACATGGGCCAATAGGAAGCCACACCGCTGACATCACAGCTTCCTATTGGCCTGCAGGCTGTGAACAGCGGGCCCTGGCAGCCACGAAGAGCAGCTACCGGCAACTAATTCGCAGGTAAGTATCTCTGGAAGGAAGCAGGGGGTTCCCTGGAGCTGAAATTAACTGGGTTCAGCTCAGGAGACCCCCTGCTACAACCCTATATTTAAAAAAAAAATTAGATTTGCAAAAAAAATCTGTTGCCTTGGATTGCCTCTTTTAAATGGAGAAAATACAGAGGACAAAGATTATATTTAATCCCTTTCTACTCTATCATCAAAACTCCAGGTTTTAGAGATACTTTGTACTTCCAGCAGAGTGCTGCCACACTCTACAACAGTTACAAGTTAGTTCAGTGTGTTACAAGTTAGTTCAGTGTGGGGTTTCTTCTTTAAAGACAGTAAGGAGCAGCGTGAGAAGAGGAAACGGATAGGAAGCTATTCGGATGGCAGACAGTAAGAGCAGGAAAGGAGAGACTGAAGTAGGAGAGTAAGAGAAGGGAAAATAGTTGTGAGAATAGTCAACAGAAAAAGGCAGGAGATTAGTAACAGAAAATAAGTGATGAATACAGGGGCAGACAAAATGGGGAAACTCATCAGGGCTGCAGACAAAGGGGAAGGGGGGGGGGGGCACAGCTGGGACTCCTGTTCCGGCCCGGTGAGTAAAGGGTCCTGGACCCCTTACCAGCAACACTAACATGATGTGTCCTTATCCGCAGAGGGGCCTCATGGGGGATGTTGCAGAGAAGGCCTGCGAGGAGGATGTCTGTGGAGGTGCCTGACTGAGGCAGCATGCTGTAGCCTTGGAAGGGAGGCTCCCCTGACAGGCACCTCCTTGGGGACCTTCCAGGAGGCACCTCTGCTGGCCCCAGTAGCATAGAAGTCATCCAGCACTCTGTCAGAAATGGTGATTACTATTGGAAGCTCTTACAGAAGGAAGCCAAGTGGATTTACAAATTTAAGACACTGACTCCACTAGGACTTAAAGAAGGATTCACCTTTAGCCCCATCATCTTATATTTGTTTTAATGAACTATACATATTTACATTTTATACTAAAATAGACCTGCGTATGCTCTCACAGTAACCCGCACTCAAACAAGTCAACTATGACAAACCGTTATTTTCAATCAATATATTTGACATCAGTCAAAAAAATGCATACTAGGTAAAAAACTACTGTACTATCAAAGTGACAAAAATAGACACGGAAACACACTTGTCCCCAGAACTGAGACTATCCTTAGTATTAAAAAAATGCTAATCTATATGAAGAGGAGAGAGGCAACATTTAGCGATATCCTTAACATAGAGATATGTCTAACAACATGAATTACTGAATAGATGAGATACACATCACATAATTTCTACTAGTACGCAAAAAAGTACAAAAAAAAAAAACTCAGTCATGAAGGGGGGCAACGTTTCAGGATCTGACATCCTTTATTCGGGCCCATTCCCACTAATAAAAATGCAGTACTTCCCTTACGATGTGTCCCTCCTCAGCAGTCTCAAAATCGAATTTGTGACAGCCACACTCAGCCCATCTGGATCTCTCGTTCCCGTGTGTAGAATAAAGAAAAGCGGCTATTTCAAATGTGTGGTGCTTATTATTCTACACACTTGTCATAGTTTTCTTGTTTGAGGGTTACTTATATTCTATATTGTGATTATATTTGGGGTTTACAGGGACCCTTATTGTTATCTGCACCTAGTTCATCTTTGATAGTACTGTATTCTGTTTTCTCTTTGGTGATGCTGGTTGTCATTTGTTTAGACCAGTGGTTTCCAACCTTTTTTTGGTTAAGGAACCCTAAGTGAAATTCTGAGGAACCCCCAACCATCTCTAATAGCAACTCTATGATCAGATGCATTGTAAATTCTTCTGTATTTGAAACAATTTTCAAATGACCATAAAACTGCAGTGAACCCTTTATTGATGCCCGGGGAACCCAAGCGTTCCTAGGAATCCTGGCTGAAAAAAATCTTGTTTAGACTATAATTTTGATTTAGTTTCTTAGAATGATTTGAGTCACCTGATATGCTGCTATGAATGTTGAATAAACAGTAATACTGTATGATAAGACACTGCTTCTCAAACAGAATAAAGTATTTCCAACAGTTGTGACAAACAAATATAAACATTTGAACCTATCATAACAACTGTTACTATTTTAACAATCTACTTACTAATGTACACAATCTTTTAAGTAGTTTTCTTAGCCTATACTAGCTCTCTGTGTATCCCTATTACCGGTCCAGTTATCGAAGAAACAATTATTTTAATGATGACCAATGTATCTGAAACAATACGTTTACACAAATTGGCACAGGTTACCATGGTCACTGAAACGCTATGTATACTGGACCTTGTACCAGCAGGAGGAGATCCATTGTTTTGCCCTTGAGAAAGCTTTGTCTGCAGAGGGAAATGTGCATTGCGCCAATAGAGGCTTAGGAACCTGCTAGGGAGGGTCACTGTGAGAGGTCTGCCCGTACACTTTGGCTGTTATTATTCTGTATAAAATCGGCCGGTGGTGTGACGCCGCGTGGGTCAAAAGCAAATGACAACAATCCAATGTAAGCTAATATACAGTACCTCGAGCGACATGCGCGCCGCCTGGTACTGTAGGGTGGCAGACTGGAGAGCAGACATGAGAATTTGTTCTTGGCAGGCGACGGCCGCATCACGTGAACAGTTCATCCAATAAGGATGAACTCCTCACCGCCATGCCTTTGCCACACCACCCTATCTCCTCCTTCAGTTCACGTGCCGCTTTGCCGGATAGCAGCAGTAACATTACCAAATCGCGCTGCCGCCCAGCCAGAGCTGGTATAATCATACCAATTGTCAATGTGTCTGTCTTGCGCTTCCGTGTGCAGGGCAGTGTTCTGAATGCGTCAGACACTGGGGCATCACACGGGGGAGCTTCGTATCGCCTCAATAACAACCGGTGCAGGGGGAATGAAGATGTCTTACCTCACCTGCACTCCGGTCTGGGGTCTGCTCCCTCGGCTGCTCCTGCGTGCCACCGTCTTAGTTGAAGGCTGAAACAATGGTGGATTCGGCGCAACTGCGCATGTCCGGATCAGAGAGACTCCTGGGTACTTCAAAAAACTTTATTGGAACACACAAGGGCTAGCACCGCATTCTCCCCCTTTATGAGGGGGAGAATGCGGTGCTAGCCCTTGTGTGTTCCAATAAAGTTTTTTGAAGTACCCAGGAGTCTCTCTGATCCGGACATGCGCAGTTGCGCCGAATCCACCATTGTTTCTGGTATAATCATAGCCTTAGGCTGTCACAGCGTCGGCTCCATGCTGCTAACAGGGTTATAGCGGAGGTGCAGGGGATCATACATGGGGGAATTGATCTCTGCAATAGTGTTCTGTCTTCACTAAGTCACCTCCAGAGGCTAATATTGCCTTACACAGTTGAGGCAGGGCGATTCTTCCCATATCATACTGCAGCTTGCCTCACGGGGGGGTTAATGGATTGTATATGTAGCACATGTACCCCCCACCCTCTCGTAGACACATGTTGCGGCTACTAGATGTTGTGGTGCGGCGTACCTGTGAGGGTCCAGGAGAGCTGAGCCATCTGCATTGTAGTGGAGACCAGGACAGGCTTTTGATGTCATCTGAGATTCCTCGGGTGTTCAGCGCCTCTAGTTTTGGTGAGCTCCAGAGTATCCAGTCAGCCTCCACCAAAACACAGATCTTTCCCCCCTGCTCAAATGTACTGAACACTCAAGCAGGAGTATATAAAAGCAAAAGGGTTTATTGTTGTGGCAGTCACTGCAGTTGATCTCATACAGCGGTGAATGATAACAGAGGATCCCAGGCCTCTGGATGCTGCATGCTCAATGAGTCTGGACCTTAAGATCTTTCATGGCCAGTCAGCCATGAGGTCTGACTGGCCTCTACCACTCCCAGTTGGGAGGAGAGGGCACTCACATACACTCCTTAGGAAAGAGTGAAACAGACTGACTAACCAATTTTCACTTCCTCCCTGAGGACCAGATAGGGAGGGCACAGGATCTGTACCATGATAGGCTACACACATATTCATATGTCACCACCACTTCTGTCACTCAGGGAGTCAGAATGAGGGGGGTCAAAAGTAAACAGGATTGCCTGCCACAGCCTGTAGCTATCAGGGCTTACATGACAGGAGGCATAGAGGCAACCTGGACCAGCCCTGTTACATATATAACACGAGTATTTATCTCTGTATAGCACCCTGTTAGAATTGTATTAGTCCCTGCATGTCAGCCCTGGTAGCTTCAGGCAGTGAGGGGTTAAATCCCTACAAGTCCTCAGTACAAGTGAGTTGCTAGACGGTTGTGTCTATTATGTTGCACTTTTAAAGGTTAGAGTTGGCCCTGCCATAGTTTGGGAATTGATAGATGGTCACATGTATATGGTGTGACCAGGTTGCAACATATATTCTGACCAGATACTGGGGCAGAATGTTGGCCACACCCCATGGGTATAAAAGGTGGGGATCCACCATTTTGTATTCAGACCCCATTTAGCATCATGAGATCCTATTCCACACAGAGAGACTCGGGGGAGGTCTCCAGGTGACCTGCAAAGGATATCTGTGTTTGTTTTTAGCATAGGGACAGTATCCCAGTTTAGGGGCTCCCAAGAAAGAAAACTGACAGAGAATACTCCCTCCAGTAGTGGAGTCACTATCTGCAGGACCAGGAAGAGACCTGGGTGAGCTGCTGACAATTCTTAGACTAAAGGATTTAGGCCTGTGTCAGGCATGGCAAAAGGCTCTTAAATGGGATGAGCCTCTACGTGACTCGTAGTACGAGGAGCTGGAAGAAATACTTTCGGATATGCTAAAGCTGTAATTCACAAGAGTTATGCTCTTCATGTATGTATGTCTACGAAGCGGATGTCCTAAGTTTAATAAATTCCGTTGAAGAGTTCCTGGCGCCTTGTAACAATTATTGATACTCCTAATACAAAGCCAGCATGGATCCAGCTGCCCTGAGAGGATCCTAAAACCTGTCCTGTTGACACAATCAGGTGAGTCGCTGAGCAATACACCCTTTATTCAGGCGCAAACCTGTTTAAAGCCATAGAGACTGTTTCTATCTACTTATTTTTCACTGTACACCCTATCCCTAATACTGGGGTGAGGTAAGGGTGTTACATCGCAATAGTGTTCTGTCTCTACCAGTTGCCTCCAGAGGCTCATATAGCCTTTCACAGTTGAGGCAGTGGTATTCTTCCTATATTATACTGATACCAGTCTCACTCATAGCCACCCGGTTTTCCTGATTAACCCTTTGACAGCTGCAGCCACTTTCACTCAGTATCAGCGAGCCTCACGCTATACTGCTGGTCTGAGGCAATAGACCCTATCCCCAAGCCTTAGCACCTCCGTCCTCTTACTAGATACAGACTTCTGGTTTTACTGCTTTTACGTTTATTTTGTGTACAGTATTTTAAGTGTTTATTAAAAGTTACTTTTTTAGTTTCAGTACCACATACAATCACTGTTTCTTGTACCAATTTTTTTTCAAACTCTGAGTGCACACCATTAATAGGTATCTCTTATATTGGGGGGGGGGGGGGGGGTGTTTCATTAATGCCTGCCTATACTAGATAACATGCATGTTATGTTAAGTTAAATGTATAAATGAGGAACTCTCCTTATTAACCATAAGGCAATCAAGGGGTTAATGGCCTTACAACCTAACACTGGCCTATCCTCTCACCTACCCATCCAACTCTTACATGCCTAGGTACTACAGTAGTAAGTATTGCACCGTGATCAGTTACTATGCTATGCACCATGTCCCAGCATAGTCCTATTTTATAAACAACTATCTGATACTATTTCTAAATCTATTGCATTACCATAGTAAAGCGGGGCAGAGTTATTGACCAAGAACCCATACTTTTCATTTGCCAACTTTCTCTTGTTTGAGGGAGACCCAAAACACTAGTTTGTGTACTTTTTCTAATGCATATCTGAGTGGTGCATTAACAAACCCAAGCATGTTTATTCTATCCTCCATTTGCTATATCCTCATGAGCCACAAACCAGGGAGGTTTCTCACATATCTCTACTTAAGACTAATTTGCATACATAAGTGCTTGTTGCAGTGCAGCAAATTGGCGATAACATGCATCTGTAGTAGTTTGCACCATGTCTCTCCAGCTAATAGAAATAGATTTGACCCAGTCTGCATTTCGCAGGGAAGATTTAAAGTATTAATGATGTACAGTAATACCTGCACTGACAGAGATTATCACTGATAAAATGGAGATATTGTACACTGTAATTGCATATTCTGTGCATAAATTTTATTAATAATCCCTTTTTTCTTTTTTTTTAAACAAAACTCCTTTTTTCATAGTACTCAAAATATGATCCGGAGGCAAGTCAAACAGGCCATATATCCTGCATAAACCATACATCCAAAGATAAGCGCTTTGATGCCTCTTAAATATCAGTGAACTTGAATCCTATATTTTTAAAGTATAATTATTATGAAACCTATATTTCCTTGGCCCCGTGTTTTGCATCACTCTCTTACTTGGTCAATTCATGCTTAAAATGTATATTTGAACAAAGTTAGGATGAGGGGGGTGGCGAAAAAAATCAGCATTTTTAAGAAAACAAAAGATAAGCACTACCGACGCTAATAGATATATTATTTTCCAGTGAATTTTGCCCCACGATTATCTTAATGCTTCATAACTCTGTGCCCAGGACATACTTCATAACGAGAGGTAACTCTCAGATTGGAAAAGGTCCAAGAGGGCATGGAAATTAGGAAAGTTGATAATACGATGGAACACAAAACATTCTATAAATGTGGAGCTAAAGGCAGGAGGATACAGGACAGTAGTTGGTAAGGGGAGTAGTGTTGCTTTTGAGAATAGGTGTGACAACTGCATGCCAAAGGATGATGGGGAACAGGGAGAGGGAGTGTCTCAGTGAGTAAAGACACTGGCTGGCACTGAGTTTAAAGCAGGGGAACCTGGTTCAATTCCCGGTGTTGGCTCCTTGTGACCTTGGGCAAGTCACTTTATCTCCCTGTGCCTCAGGCACCAAAAACATAGATTGTAAGCTCCACGGGGAAGGGACCTGTGCCTGCAAAATGTCTCTGTAAAGTGCTACGTAAAAACTAGCAGTGCTATACAAGAACATGTTAAAAAAAAAAATAGCCAGAGGACAGGAAGGAGTTGAAGATATGGGCGAGAGTGGAGCAAGAGTTCTGATTAAGGTGTAAGGCAATCAACTAGAGAGGGCATGTGGTAGAGGGAGGAGAAGAAATCAGCTTACAAACTTTCAACTCTTAACAGGAAAAAAGGGGTCGAGTGGAAGGAGGCTTAGGTAGAAGTGGAGAGGAAGGGAAGGGACAGAAGGAATGTCATTGTGGATACCATGGACCTTTCATTTAAAACAGTTGGCAAAGACCATGAGGAGAAAGTCCGAAGACTGAGTTAAATATATATGCGGGTGCGGTTTGGAATTGTGAGTATCAATGTGAGAGTAGTGTTTCACTACAAAACAACAGGAGAGGAGAAATATATAGTGTAGAAAATCAGCATGAGTGCAAGACTGCCTCCATAGGCATCCATGGGACCGAGTGCAAGTGCGAAGGAAGTGTGTTTGTGAATTTAGCCAATGCCGTGGGTTAGAGGGTCCGGTGTACTGGAGCCGAAAACAGGCATACAGATGAAGTGAGGAGAAGATAGAGTTGTAAGAGTTGACAAGATAATCAGGTTCAGAGGAAGGAGAGAGAGGAGAGGTTAGCAATCAGGTAGATGCCAGAGCTGAGAGGTCAATGGAGCAAAGGTTTAAAGAGTAGGAGGGGGGTGAGAGAAATGACTGGTGGAGAATGACAGGAGGTGATGGTAAGAAAACAGAAGGGGAAACAGTTTAGCGGAATCAGAAGGGAACTGTTTTTTTTTTTTTTTTTTTTAAAGGACCAGGTTGAAATCGTGATCACCATGGTGGGTGCTGAAATCGGTCCATTAGTGGAGGCCAAAAGAGAAGGTAAGAGAGAGGAGGCCTAGGAGACTGGGGGCTCATCAATATGGCAGTTGCAGTCTCCAGTAAAAGTTTGGGAAAGTCAGAGGAAAGAGAAGGAAAGACAGAATTCAAAGTCTGAGAGCAAGGTGGGAATTGAGGATGTAGAGGTTGGCGGTCGGTAGATGACAGCCACATGCAGACAGAGGGTGGATAGATAAGCTGGTTTTCATCCATCAATCTGATTTAGGAAAAATGCTATACAGTAAACAGTCCTTTTCTCAGAGTTCCTGCTGTAAACAAAAACCTTTTATCTTTTAATAATGTTGGCCTTTTTTATATTTTGTAGATGGTGTCAATCACCACAGCTCGAGCCCAAAGTGAAAAGGCACATTGATGGGTTTTATGAGTGATGTGTGACTGTTGCTTTAAATTAAATTTCATCTCCCATAAGTGGAATCATTTAAGGTCTCCTAGATATTTTTCCCTTTACCATTATTTGTAGCTTGTAACTGGCAAGTTCTTAACACAGCAAACGGATTGCATACGACAGTGAGGTTGGCCATAAAATAAATTGCCAAACGTACTGAAAAAATGGAAACAGAAACAATCATCTAATTAAGGTAGTAGTCAATAAGCTCTATATAAATACCTCCGCATAACTTCTAATAGGGTGACCACAATGGTGCTCCAACATGCTGGGAACCAGCCCATTGTCAAGAGATAATCACCCATTACAGTATGTACTCCTTACTTATTATCCAACCTATTGTGTTTCCCTGGTCTTTGATGACCTTCATGGTCCCCTTCAGAATGCCATCAACTTCTATTCTGGTAAAAGACCCTGTGGCACCAGCATCCTGAGTTTCTGTACCCTTTTTGAGCCAGTTTGCAGCACTGCATGGATTAAGGTAACTATTATGGGGTCTTTTTATTTTATTTTTTTACTGTGCTTGATTGCCTGTCACAACCAAGTTGCAACCCCCTTTTGTAGTATGGAGTTGATTATCCCTTATCCACTTATTTTGTTCTTTCTGTTGCTTAACAAGACATATAACCTTTCAACTGGATCCTACTTTGGCTGTTTTTTCACTTACCTCTTCTAGTTTATACATGGACATCTTTCCATGATGTAATTTAGCACTGATGAAGTTTCCCTAGGGACCAAAACATATTTGGACTACACTATATACTTTTTTGCATCCACAAACACCTGGTATGCTGTATTCTTTCACCAGGCATGAGACGTTTTCACCAGAACTCTACCCTATTTGGATTCTGTTTGTCCAATCTTTCATCAATGGTCATGCACTACGTCTGTTTTCCCTCTTTTGCAGACCACAAACTCTGCACTAATATGCACTAATCTGCAACCTAGTCCAAGTCACAGAACCACATTCTGAAGCGTTTCCTAACGTTATAATCTTCCCTGCCTTCCTTGTGTCTCTTCTTTTATTCCCCTAGATCTGCAACTTTTTGTGCCCTTTCATCTATCCCAAGGGCCTCCAGTTACTCTTCTCCCTCTCAAAGGAGCCCTGTCCATTTCACTTTCTGTACTCCTGCCCTGTTTATTGGCCCTGCAGTGTCCGTGGTCTCTCAAGGCCCCTGAAGCATTCCCTGCTCTTTCTGCTTTGTGGTTCTGAGTCTGTATTTGGCTGTATTCTTTTGCAGTGCTACCTTGCGGGCAGAGAGCCCTCTGGCACTCAAAGAATTGGGCCATACTTTAATCCAAGAAAAAGAGCCATGTTACATGTACTGTACCATGTTAATGATTACTTGAAGCGGATTTCAAAGACAGCCTGATACAGCTAAAATTAAAACAAAAATCATTTATCTTGGTAAATGTATCCCTACTTAAAGTTAGTAGAATAGAAGCAACTGAAATATATTATGGCAGCATTGAGCCAGGCCAGTTAGTAGAATAAAAACTGACCAACTGTTTTCAAGTTAAAAGGACATTGCTAGTTTGTTTTGCAAGTGACCATATTACTACGCAGACTGGATGATTATCTGTCCAACGTGCAGGGATGTTATGTGGGTTTGCAGAAATGGAAATTCACATTTTCTAATATGGTCAGCAGAGGGCACAAGGAAAAAGAATGAACATTGATAAAATGTTAGAAAGTCATATTTGAAAGACGTTACAGTGAGTACGTCATCCGAAAATAGAGTAGCACCAAATTAAATGTATTGCGAACAATTTTTTTCGGCATTAACTAGAACGCACAACAAATCATTGTGAAGTTTATTCTTTAAAAATGATCAGAACATCTGTACACACAATCTTTACTTTATCATACAATAAAGCACTAAACATATTCTTATTGATTTATAAATTATCTTAATCTTTCAATAGCATATCTACATAGTTGGCTGCGATGTATGTATGTCTTTATATAGTGCCATTAATGTACATAGCGCTTCACAGCAGTAATACACGGGACAATTATATAGATAACAAATAATATAGATAACACATCATGAGGAGAAGTGCTTCAGACATAAAAGTAACATTTAGGAAAAGGAGTCCCTTCTCTGAACAGCTTACAATCTAATTGGTTGCTAGGAAGGACGTTCAGAGACAGTAGGACGGTGCTCTGGTAAGTGCATCTGCAAGGGGCCAAGGTTTATGTATGCGGTGTAAAACTATCACTCATATAGCTACTCATATGCTTCCTTAAGGAGGTGTGTTTTTAGTTGGGTCTTAAAGGTTGACAGAGAGGGTGCTAGTCGGGTACTGAGGGGAAGGGCATTCCAGAGGTGTGGGGTAGTCGGTGAGAAGGGTTTAAGGCGGGAGAGGGCTTTAGATACAAAAGGGGTCGAGAGAAGACACCCTTGAGCAGAATGCAAGAGTCGGGATGGTGCATAGCGAGAAATTAGGGCTGAGATGTAAGGAGGAGCAGAAGCGTGTAAAGCTTTCAAAGTGAGGAGGAGAATTGAGTATGTGATACGGGTTTTGATAGGAAGCCAGGAGAGTGATTTCAGCAGAGGAGACACTGAGACAGATCACTATTTTCACTGGAATTTTATACCAATTTCAATAGAATAATGGAATTAAGTTTCAGGAAGAATCTTTTAAAATAGAATATATAAATGGTGTGAGGGAATTGGGAAAGGAGTTTGCATCTGCCTAACAAAAGAAAACATACTGTATAAAAATACATTAAGGTAGGGCAAACAAGGATACATTGGAAAGGAGAGAAAGTACCCTACTGAATGCACTCACTGTGATGTAGTTTGCAATATTAGTAGTGAATAAAAGCCTTTTATTTGCTTATTAAAAATAGTATGAATAAAGGGATCAGGTAACAATAATCCATGAAACGACAGAGAAGCCCAATGCCACATCCAATATGACAAAAATACACAGTAAAATACTTATATAGTCTCTTGAAAAAGGGTCATTTAGTTTAACCCTTTGGCCAAAGCGTTGTAAGTTTGCGAGCCACGACAAGGCAGACACCTGTTTACAAGTCCTCACATTACCTGATAAAATACTAATATACCTCTATTAGGATTACAATTCTCATTTACCTCTATTAGGAGGGTGAAAGACCACCATTGGATCTGTATCCAGTAGAATGAAAGGACCTACTCACTTGGGAACTGGGGAGGGGCGGGCTTAAAACCTGGGAAGGAGGGGTCACTAACCTCCAACAGCTGAGACAGCTGAAAATAAATTAACACACAAAACCCCAGCAAGCTCTTTTATAAGTATTTTACTGTGTATTTTTTGTCCTATTCTATGTAGCATTGGGCTTCTCTGCTGTTGTATACATATGCCACGCTCAATAGCTCTCCTTTTTGACACTTATATACATACAGTATATATATATTTTGTGGGGGCTCAGGGGTTCCCAAAAAGAGCTTGCTGGGGTTTTGTGTTTTGTTAACAATAATCCATGACCTGTCCCTGAGAACCACTACCTTTCAAAAACTCCTATTAAAATAGGTAACGCATCAACGGGAAAATAGCATATTGTATTTCACATAGAGTCCCTCTCTAATCTCTTAAGGGCTACTATCCATATAGCACAATCGCTTATAGTCCAATAAAGCTCATACAGTCTGTATATACCTAAATAGGGCAACCGACACAGAATATTTATTTTTACTAAAACATATGTGGTGTGGTAGAAACAAGTATACCACTAACCAAATGCAATGAATGCACTAATTGTGCACAAGCTAAATTATGGCAGTAAATACAAATAGCTATAGTTCATCTGATTAATAGAACAATATATCTTGTAGATGATATATAACTCCTCTCTGTATGGTAGTAGCGTACACCATGAGTATACAGTTAATAAGTGTCTATCAAAGTGCTGATGGTACTACTGATCGCTATAAAGTGATCTAATTAGGGTGTAATATTAATATCAGGGAGATAATAATGTTCATTACTATCTATCGCCACATGTCAGCGTGCTAGCACACTCGGTGATAGAGTATGCAATATGATTTTACAAATACCCTTTAAGTGTGGTTAAAAGGATACGTTCAATAGTAACCCTTAGATGGTATAAAGACACCATGTGTTCAGAGAGTTGGGTTAAGTATACAAGATAATGCACTCTAACTATGTGGGGATTTCCGCTATGTTTCAGGTAATATTTGTTGGCAACAGGTGAGTTCATCAAATATTCAGTTCAATAATTCATCTGTACTGTTAAACAACATGCATGTTAATCAATCACAAAGTTTAATTCTTCAATATTTCTGGCCATCTCCATAGTGAGCCTTAAACGCATGTATTTGTTCTATGAGTGGAACAATGAAACACTTTGTCAACCTGACGGGAGTTGCAATCCATGTAGTTACTCTCCTTGTAATAAATAGACGCATATACTGGTACTTCCGCATGGTGACGTCACTCCGTCACGACTACCTGACGCACGTTTCACGCACTGTTGCGCTTTTTCAAAGGTAAGTTTGATGAGTAAGTAGGGAGTATTTATTGGGCCGTGGTTGTCATGGTAACCGTTGCTTATTCGTGCGGTATACCTATCGGCTGGTCTATTAAAAGATATCCACACAGTTAACCCAGAGGGAGTAGACACAGTTCTTAACCTTTCATTTGCTCAATGGTGACTAGCTTAAATGCTTACTTCCCGTATATCAAATTGTGTAGTATCAATCCAAGTTGGTTGAGGATACTTAAAGGGCCAGTGTTATTGATAACAATGATGGTCCATAGAGTAGAACACTAAAAGGTAGGAATAGGGAGGTAATTGAATTGCCGGCTCTAAGGCTGATAGAGAGATGCCACACAGTATAGTCCACAGATGGTAGAGGACTCTTAAATGACCAGTCATATTAACACTAGTCTACAAAATAAAATACTAAAAGACTCAGATACAAGTAATATATAATCCGGATATCGGGATTTGTAGTAGTGACTGCTTAATAGATTTTGTTGGCAGTGACCATAACCCTGTCTAGGTGTCCCCAATAACCTAATAATAGCATACAGATGGAAAGAGAGGGATTAGTGTGTAATAAGAATCATATTACGCTGCCACAAGACTCAGACTGTAATGTGTAAAAGAACACGTCTGTTAAATGAAGGGTGAAAACATGAACCCCTCGTTGATACCTTGAGGGGACAATGTCCCCAAATGAAAGATCCAGCGGGATTCTCGCTCTAATATCTCGGTGTCCCAGTCACCTCCCCGGATGTTCTTGTCGACCGACTCTATTCCCATGAATGTCAAGACTGAGCAATCTCCATTGTGCATGCGATGCACGTGATTTGCCAATGGAGTATCCCTATTGTTTCTCACATCCCCAGATGTTCAAGAATTCTGTGACGGAATTGGAGAATGGTTTTGCCCACATATTTCTTATTGCAGATACATACAGTTTGATACACAACTCCCAGTGTCTTGCAATGTATAAAGTGTCTCATTCTGTGACTGCGTGTATCATTCCAATTGTGGAATACCTTACTGACACTCACTGCTGCACAGGCCTTACCATTATTGCATCTAAAGGTCCCTGTTGAGCGGTTAGCCAACCAGGTATCTCTGGTCGTTGGTTGAAAGTGGCTGTGAACCAATAGATTCTTCAAATTGGCCGTTCTCCTCCTCACCATAGTTGGTCTTGGTGTTAGGACTTGGCCAAGATCTTCATCTTCTAATAAGATATGCCAATATCTGCTAACAATATTTTGTATCAGTGTCCATTGATTGTTATATGTGCCGATGAAACGTACAATGTGTTGTTCATCGCCTCTTCTCGTCTTAACCGTCAGTAGACTATTGCGGTCTGTGGCCCTTGCTCTCTTGTATGCTCTTTTAAGAGCAGTTCCTCCGTATACGGAGAAACTGGCCAACAGGTATACCCCTTGTCTGATGATAACGATGATGGCTGTCCGCTTTCAACAAACTGTTGGTGGCAGTTTCTTTGCGATGTAAAACTGTTTCTAGTTTACCTGATGGTGACCTATATATCATAAGATCCAAGAAGGCAATATTGGTAGAACTGATCTCTGATGTTAATCTTAAATTAAGCGTGTTGGTGTTAAGGCAGTTTAAAAATTCTCCAAATATCTCTTTGGGACCCTTCCACAGGATCAAAATAGCATCTATAAATCTCACCCACAGTAATATATGTGAGGTGTACTGTAGGTATTGGTCCTGGAAGACAAGATCCGCCTCCTACCAGCCAAGATACAAATTGGCATAGGTGGGGGCGCAGGTGGTCCCCATGGCGTTCCTTCTTGTCTGGTGATACATCGTGTTGTTGAAAATGAAGTAGTTGTGGGTAAGTATAAATTGTAACAGATCCACAACCAATTTGTTGTGATTGATGCAATCCCTACTCCTTGTCTGTAAGAAATATTCAACTGCCTTTATCCCATTGCTGTGTATAATGGGCGTGTATAAGGATTCAACGTCCATACTGATCAGTAAGGTGTCAAACTCTACTGTAATGTCATTCAGTCTATTCAGTACATCAGTTGTATCACGTAAGTAAGACGGTAATGATGTAACAAAAGGTCTAAGGACCTGATCAACGTATATGCTGGATTGTTCGGTCAAGCTGGCAATGCCAGATACGATCGGGTGGCCTGGCGGTGGAATACCTCCCTTATGTATTTTAGGTAATGAATAGAAAGTCGCTATTCTGGGCATTCTACTGAGGACAGCGTCAAACTCTTTTTTGATAAGAACCTTTTGTTGATAAACCGGAGTCAAGAATACTTTTCAGTTTTTTAGTGAACTTAATCGTACTGTAGGATCTGTTTTAAGGACTGAGTAACAGCTTCTGTCAGACAGTAATCTTTTATTCTCTTTAACATAGTCTATTGTGTCAAGTATGATGACGTTCCCCCCCTTATCTGAGGGTTTTATGGTTATTGTTTGGTTGTTTTGTAATTCTCCGCCTCAGTTAGATTATTCACAGTACATTGAGGTTGCAAATGTTCTAAATCCTTAGTGACCAGCCTCATAAAATTTACCACATTATTGCTGGTTTCCAGGGCAGGAGTGAATTTAGATTTTGGTTTTAGCTGGGAAAATGATCCCTCACCACGGTTCTCATACTCTCCTCTTGTAGGGCCAAAATATCCTCATATTACTGAGATGGAACTCTTCTAGATCTTCTACACCAGCTGCCCTGAGTTGGAAAAATTTCTGCAATAGTAGTTTTCTCCCAAATAAGTGTACAACTCTTACCCAGTCAAATAATTTTAAATTGACAGAGGGTGAAAACGTGAGTCCCTTGTTTAAAGCCCTCTTTTGTTCGTCGTTCAAAGTATAACTGGATAGATTGACTGTATTATTGGTTTCATTGGTCACTGTCTGTGACGTCGCTGTTGGCGTCTCGGTCTCCCCCTGTGCGCCCATTGATCTCTGATTCTTAGCCCAGCCCACCTTTCCCCTTCGGGTCTTCCCCTTTCTGTGTATAATGGGTAGTGTGGGCCCAAATCTAAAAAACTAGATCTCTCTGACGCTCCCCTTCCAAAGTTACGTGTCTCACTCTCGTCGTTAGAGGTGTCACAATCAGTAGATGAATCCTGATGGTTAGCCCTTGTCTTTTTTGGTACCTGGTTATGTCTATATACCTTCCCCTCCTTATATAGTCTTTAAAGTCTCTGTGGTATTTTCGTTGTTTTCGTTCTTTGAGTTCATTTTTTTATTTCCAAATTTTTATTAAGGTTTTACAGGGAAAAACATACATCATAATATAGCGCGTACCCAAGCTGATGTAGATAGACATATACAGTACTGAGTAGAACGTCGAAAGGAGTACATATAACTCGGGCTAATCAGACTCCATGTTCACTCCTGGTCTTAAAGGCTGCACCCCCAGGCCATGCACCCCCCCAGTCGGGAGGGTGAGCACCCAAGGAGCAGGCCCGGCATTTTCCCATAATTAGAATAGAAAGTGGGGATAAAGGAAAGAAAAAGAAAGAGGAGGGCAAGAAGGAGACAAGAGGGGGGAGGGAGGGGGAGAGGGGAGAGGGCGAAGAAGGGGGGGGGAGGTGAGAGAGGGAGGGGAATCCCCCCCTGTTCTTTGAGTTCTTTAATGAACTTGTCTACTCCTTCTTTTAATTTGTTCTCACTATTAACTAATTCTGCATTATCCCTCCATTTATCAGTTTCTTTGAGTTGAGTTTTAAGTTCTGCTTGTGTAGATTTCAGCTTTTCACTCTCAAACTCAACCAACAGTTTCGTCAAAGAAGCTGGGCAGAGGCTTAGGTTGGTGTCCCATTTAGTCAATAACTCTGGGTTAGTGCATTGAAATGCTGGTGCCAAGTTGAGTCTTAAACCCCTTGGTATTAAACCTGTTTTTAAATAGTTCTCTAAGCTTGCCACCTCCCACCAGAGTCTAGCCTGTCTCTTATATAGTTTGCCCAGACCGATAATGAAAGCTGAAATGCTATCCGTAGTATCATCAATTGGATCACCATCAGATGCAAATACCATAGCTGCTTCATTCAGCCATTGTGAGAAATCTGACTGTGTGGATAAGAACCCAGCCATATTAGGTCTAATAACCGAATATATATTATTAAAGTGGCGAGCTGGACTATAGAATGGACGTTGTCCACTGTCATGATAACACCAACTTTTATCAACACATTCATATTTCTGGGTACTTGATTGAACAGAACAAGTTGCAAAATAAATTGTGATTTATTTCCTTATTAGACAAACACACGACATCTGCAGAATACACTTAAAACAACACTCACGGGAATCAGGGAATGAAAGAAATTGTCCTTTGAAACAAAAGAAATTGTCCTTTAAAACAAAAGAAATTGTCCTCTGCTTGCAAGCGCAAGAAATGCAGCCTTGGTTTTAAAAGTCCTGTGGTTATGTGGTTATTAACCCCTTCACTCCTGGACTGGTTGCTGCTGTACTGGAACAAAGTCTTGCATCTTTACATCATGGATTAAAATTCAGGAATCATCCTGGGAATAATTGGGAAGCCACATTTATAGACTGCCCTATCTTTAACATGTGGATCCAGTCCCCTCGTGGGAACAAAAAAAACCACGAATAGCCAAGTGACCCACAATTCATAAGACCCGCCAAAAGGGCTGTCCGGTGGGCAGGGCGCATGGGTCAGGTTGACACCCATGCCACTTAGCATACCTGGGCTACACCCAGTTCTTGGGGCCACTGTGTCTGGTCTCTGTCTTAAACGTGTCACTAGCCTGACATCTGCTGTGCATCAGTATGCCAGTATTATGGCCTCTGGGTCTTGTCTTGTCCAGTATTATGGCCTCTGGGTCATTATGGGCCTCTGGGTCTTGTCATAATTGACACTCTTTTAGACAGGGGGACTCTAAATCTGTGGGATTCTTTTGAAGCTCCATCATAAAAATAATTACAACCCTTTGAGGCTTGGTCATAAAAACACTGAAGCTCATTCACCCATATCACAGCTGGAGGTCCAAGTAATTCCTGCTTGGACTTACAAAAAAATACACCCTGCCTTACATTTAAGATCTGCTATCATGTGTTGGTTAGAGGGTATGGCAAGCAAGGCATCTTGTCTTTTACCCTCGCAGACAGGGAATGGCCTGCACATGGGGAATAAAAATGGCGGGGACAGGGCAACAACAGTAATGCATGGCAAATCAGGCATTAACCCTTTCCTCCCCGTCACATCCACATGTATATAAATGGGGTAAGGGAAGTGGGAAAGGAGTCTGCATCTGCCTAACAAAAGAAAACATATAAAAATACACTAAGGCGCAATGTAGGGCAAACAAGGATACAATGGAAAGGAGAGAAAGTACCCTACTGAATGCACCCAACTCTCTGAACACATTGTGTCTTTATACCATCTAAGGGTTACTATTGAACGTATCCTTTTTACCACACTTAAAGGGTATTGGTAAAATCATATTACTGTACATACTCTTTTACCGAGTGTGCTAGCTCGCTGATATGTGGCAATAGACAGTAATGAACATTATTATCTCCCTGATATTAATATCACACCCCAATTAGATCACTTTATAGCTATCGTAGTGCCATCAGTACTTTGATAGACACTTATTAACTGTATACGCATGGTGTACGCTACTACCACACGCAGAGCGAAGTTATATATCCTCTACAAGATACATTGTTCTATTATCAGATGAACTATAGCTATTTGTATTTACTGGCATAATTTAGCTTGTGCACAATTAGTGCATTCATTGCCTTTGGTTAGTGGTATACTTGTTTCTACCACACCACATATGTTTTAGTAAAAATAATTATTCAGTGTCGGTTGCCCTATTTAGGTATATACAGACTGTATGAGCTTTATTGGACTATAAGCGATTGTGCTATATGGATAGTAGCCCTTAAGAGATTAGAGAGGGACACTATGTGAAATACAATATGCTATTTTCCCGCTGATGCGTTACCTATATTAATAGGAGTTTTTGAAAGGTAGTGGTTCTCAGGGACAGGTCATGGATTATTGTTACGTGATCCCTTTATTCATACTATTTTTAATAAGCAAATAAAAGGCTTTTATTCACTACTAATATTGCATACTACATCACAGTGAGTGCATTCAGTTGGGTACTTTCTCTCCTTTCCATAGTATCCTTCTCAAATAGAACTAAGAGATTCAAATTATATTAAGTGCTTTACAATTTAACTGATTGCTTCATAATATGCACTACAACGTTTTATAAATTGGCACACACAGTAGCAAAAGTGGGGCAAATGCTAGATATGAATGCAAACAATGTGAGTTCCTGTTTGCAGATCTTATCTAAAAAATGTTCTTCTTTCAACTCCTACTTACTGTATACTTCCTTATTAAAGTCTGCTTGGTTATAGTAGCACACAAGTTTTTGAGCTCTAACATTTGTCTATTGGATATATATATCTATATATATAGATAGAGATACTGTAGATAGATACTGTAGATAGATAGATAGATAATAGTACAAGATATGAGTGCACAATCAATCAAAATATGTAATTAAATAAAGGTCCCCAAATGCAGCCTCTAAATTGTAACCTCACACCAAGATTTGATACATATAAAAAAACAGGAAATGAATAAAGGGCGCAAATAGGTTCACCAGCAATTAATGAATAATATAACAAATAAACGGAAGGTGTCCAAGATAGTAACAAAGTTCCAACTTCTTGTAGTCCTAAAGAGAATGAAAAGAAGCCACACTAGTGAAGTACTAAAAGGCAATTTTATACGCAATAGAAAATTGCCTACTTACAATGTGCTAGATAAAATCAGGCATTGTGGATATATGTTATCACACAAACAATCTGAAGGTAACTCAGCAACTCCCTCCTGGCTTTGGAATCATCGGTCAGTGGAGCTGCTGCTCCTGTATTGGAATCCCAGGTTTGTGTGCCATGTTGTTACTCAATCTCTTTAGCAAGTCAGCGATCAAGATCACTTGTGAGCTCATTCACATGTCTTAGGCTAAGGCCCTGCTCCCAGAGTCAGCGCGCCCGCACTGCAGACAGGCGGGGTGCTGACATACACAGACCGCGATATGCGGTCTGTAGGGAGCGGGAGCCGGAGCGGGAGGTGGGCGGGAGTGGGATTCTTGAGCGGAATGTGGGGCGTGGCTTGAGCGGAGGGACCCGCTACTCTCCCTCCCACCCCCCCCTCCACGGCTCGGGCGGCTGATTGAAGGTAAGTAAAGCAACACACACACACACAGACAGAGGCAGGCACTCACGCACTCAGGCACACACACACAGACAGGCACGCACGCACTCAGACACACACACAGACAGGCACGCACGCACTCAGGCACACACACACAGACAGGCACGCACGCACTCAGACACACACACAGACAGGCACGCACGCACTCAGACACACACACAGACAGGCACTCAGACACACACATACACACACACAGACAGGCACTCACGCTGCTTTCACTCCACACTCCTCCCTGCTCCCCGAAGCCAATCCTCCTCCCAAAGCCTCCCCTCCTCATTGGCTCACAGCCACACCACGTGACGCGTCAACGCTAGGGATCACCATTCTCTTGTATCCCATAGCGGCTGATGAGCCACAGCATGTAGTAAGCTGTGCAGCCAGGGGGGACCGGGACCGGCTCCGCAGGATTCCCCTGCTGGTGGGGAACTCGCGTGTGGCCGCCCGCGCCACCGAGCGCAGCGGGACCGAGGCCTTAGGCCGCGCTTATAGTGCTGGCGACGCGACCGATGACGTCGCCACTGGCGAAAGTTGTAATTTGATTTTTAGCGATGTCGCTGGCAACAAGGCCAGTGATATCACTAAAAGGGGTGGGTCGCGCAATTTTATTGGTTTAGAGACAGTCACATGTGGCGACTGTCGAAAAAAATCAAATTTACCCGTCTTAAAATTTTTTGGTCGTGACATCACTCTGTCGCCGTCGCGCTTATTATAAGCGCTTGCGATGGAGTCCATGTATTTGTTTCAGAGCGACGTCGCATCGCTGTCGCAAGGCACTATAAGCGGAGCTTTAGACAGGTCTGCAACCCTGCCTTTCACCATTATCACCTAGCATACAGTGCTTCCACTGTATCAAGGGATTATGGGAAATGACAGGCAAATGAGTACACTGTGTCACCTTTTGCCTGAAATCCATTTTTACATGGAACCCTTATAAGCTAATGCTCGCTGTACACCCACCATAACTTAAAATGTGTATGATAAATCCTACTGCCTTGAAAATTGCAAAGCTAGTACAACCAACCACACACTGATGAGACTGAGTGGTTTCTCTGGCTTCACACCAGATTCCCATGCTGTGCTTAAAAGCTGTCAACAGCGAGCATTAGCTTTATAAGGTTTCCATGTAAAAATTGATTTCAAGCAAAAGGTGACACAGGGTGCTCATTTGCATGTCATTTCTCAGAATCCCTTGCTGCAGTGGAAGCACTGTATGCTAGGTGATAATGGTGAAAGGCAGGGTTGCAGACCTGTTTAAGTCATGTGAATGTGCTCACAAGTGATCTTTTTATTTGCTATATGCAATACGGTGGAGGTTTCTTTTCACCTTTTTCACCCACCATAACTTAAAATGTATGTATGTGCTGTATATGTATATGTAAATATATATATATATATATATATATATATATATATATATATATATATATATATATATCTTGTGAGGCCTCCAACAACAGTGTTCAACTACATTGAAAGAACGATCACGTTTGTTCGAGAAAAGGGATCAACCTGCAACAATGTTCTTCTTTTCACAAAGTCTAAAGGGGCTACAGTATGTACAGTATAATGTGTCACTACAAGGGATTTTGTTGTAAAACGCATGTAGAACATAATAGCGCAATTATATAAAACCAATTTTTGTGTTGTGTGTGCGGCAACTTCTTTTTCATGAAGAAAAAAATTACTAGGAGTTGGCGTTGTAGGCGGCGTTTGTATGTGCTCGGTGGCGCACATGATTTGTAATATTAAACTTCAAGTATGCGTCACTTTTTGTGCGCCATAAATGTGTAAATTTGTCTCCAGTTTTACTTATGTAAACAGTGGTGCTCAACACCAGTCCTCAAGCCCCCCAACAGATCAAGTTTTCAGGTTATCCCTGCTTCAGCACCGGGGGCTCCATCAGTCCTAGTTTCAGCACAGGTGGCTCAATCAGTTACAGCTTCCGCACAAGTGGCTCAATCAGTCCCGTCCTCAGCACAGCTGGGTCATTGAGTCACCCCTGCTGAAGCTGGGATATCCTGAAACCTGACCTGTTTGTGGGGGGAGGGTGGAGTAGAGGACTGGAGTTGAGCACCCCTGGTGTAAAAAACAAATGCAGATTGACACACACCATTCTTAATGTGTTCAGATGTATAAACATGATGCACAACATAGCAAGAATAAGAAAGTGGGCGCCACAATGTTAGAACATATACCGCCAATGATTTTAAGTGAAAAATGATTGTTTTTTTACACAATGCACTATTTCAATTAGTTTTCAAAAAAAATCTTTATACATAGCCCTCCATGTCTTCTTTCCTGCGCTGCTACACTTTTTGTGGTAACGCTGAATCCTTACCCTTAAATGTACAACAAAATGCCCTCCACTTTTTCTTCTTCTTCTACACTGTTGTTATACACTAAGGACGAGAGTCCTTAGTGACGAAACGCGTAGGGCGTTTCCCAGAGAGGCGAGTTTGTGGCTGACACTATTGCACGAACGGAGAGAGTACTGTGAAGCTGTTGCTATTTTGCTTGGGACTGCCGTCGTTTCCGGTTCTGCGGTTGCCTGCTGGTGAGCAGTGAGAGCTGTAGGAGGTGTATCTGGAGGGAGTCTCTGACCGTAATGCTGATTTCTACACCATCTGGCTGCGTGGCTCCAATACATCTTGCTGAACCAACGGATACACCAGAGGTGGCACCAACGGGACAGGCTGATACATTCCCTTCACAGCTTCAAGGCGATTGAGTATATCTCATAATTGCTATATTTTTTACTCTGTTTGTGAGTGCGCTTTTTATATTTTATAACCCCATAAATACCGTTTTATACTTTATTACACTAGGAGTGCGCCTGTTTTTTCTTCTTGTTTTCTACAGATATCCTTGGGATTTGGTGATCCTTATATTCGGGCAGCAAAACTCCAGTGGACTAAGTACATTTCTTGGATTTTCAATTGACATCTGGTTTTTATTTATTTTTTATTTTTATTTTTACATTTTTTTCTATTTTTTATGTTTTATGTTTTATTATTTTTGCTTTAGATTCCAGTTCACAAACAATATTAAAGTCCCCAGCGCTAAAGTCCAAGATACCGTGATCTTCAGATAGTCTCTGGTATTAAAGATGGTAACTGGGCTCTGTTGAAAATGTTCCAGATGGGATGTGTCCTAGGAATGGACGGATGCACGTCTGAAATACAGATGAGAGGCACACCTGATTGCGCAGCGTTTTCTAGCAATCAGATCCCTATCTAAGACAGTGATGATTCCTACTCACATGATGAACGCCAATGTAGTCAGTGGAGAGAATCTGTGCTTGTTCCTCTTCTTTCAGCTCCTCTCACGACCCCACGTGCAGGCAGCTTTCTGGAGGAGACCTCAATCCACAGTGGCGTCGGGGGTTGGCTCCGTTGCGAAACCCCCACCGAGGGAAGGAATGGGCACAATATGGTGTAGTTTGAAACACTTTAATTAGCTAATACACTAAAAAACACATTAAAATACACTCACATGGTGCAATACCGGATTGTATTGCTCAAATTGCCGTCCGCAGCTTGCAAATCCTGCCCGCAAGATACAGAGAATCCCTGCACGCAGACACGCTGTTGGTACTAAGCGTGTGACGTCACCGCTGCCGGGAACTCTCCTTGCAGAGGCTACGGTGGCTGGGTTGGCTCAAGTGACTAGACTCCTCCTCCTCCCTTCAACGTTGTCGAAACGCGTTGGAGTGGGAGTCTGTGGAAGGGGACCCCTGACTGTTTCCATTACAGGAGGCTTTGGCAATTCGTTATTTGATCATACAGTACCAACCACACAGACTCTGGTGATGTATCTGAATTTAACATCAGTGTGATACATGCTTTTATACTGGATTCTTGATGATACTCTAGACAATTTTGCACATATGCAACCTAGAGTTATATTACAGGCATACTTCTATCTTTAGTACACAGTTCTGCAGTAATGTGGTACTTTACAGACTAGTGCCTTTTATCCACTGGTGATACTTTTGACCAATTAATGTGCCTTTGTCCTCATGGTATATTTGTATTGTCAGTTGTGAGTCCCCCTCCTCTTTAATGTTTCTCCCCTTGTTTTTATCTTTGTACTAATAAATTTGTTACATTTATCACAGTTTGGCATGCCCGTGTGCTTCATTATAAGGATACTTTTTTTTGCGCTATACATACATGTGCATTTGAAATTAATCGTATATTGCAGGGGTGCTCAGCTTCAATCTTCCCCCACACCAGGTCATGTTTTCTGGACATCCCAGCTTCAGCATTGGTGGTTCAATCAGACTACCAGTCGAAGACAGCCTCTGATTGAGCCACCTGTGCTGAAGCTGGGACTGATTGAGCCACCTGTGCTGAAGCTGAGATATCCTTAAAACCTGACCTGTTGGTGTGGGGGTTTTGAAGACTGGATTTGAGCACCCCTGGTATATTGTATTCTTTTCTCTAGATGCAAGTTTGTAAATGGTGTCCAGACCTACAGTATGGACAGGCTCCCTTTTTATAAGGGGATTTTTCACTGGGGCCTAATAATCATCAGCACACTACCATGTCATCTTTTGGAATACCCCATCTGATGGGGAAGTACTGTAATCATCTTTTCAGCAGACTTGGGCAGGATTCCATTTTTTTTTGTTCCAGTGATTAATCTGTGTGGATTTGAAAAAAAGAAGATATTAACTATAAGCCAGTCGCTCACAAATCCATTCTGGGGGACCCCCAGCCACAACACGTTTTAGAAATAACCAATGTACTCACACACCGGGGAAGATGGCACACCAGTTGCAGGTGAACAGAATATTGAGTGGTTGCCTTAAAAACCTGGTTAGGCTCAGGGCCCTGACGAGGCTATAAGGCAGGCCAGACCTAATGAAGAGGAAATAGTGGTTCCTAAAAGCTTGACAATAAAGTTGTAGCCTGCCTGTTAACCCTTAATGGAACAATCCACCTAGGGTTGCCAGGTGTCCAGTATTGAACCGGACTGTCCTGTATTTGGATACTCTGTTCAGTAAAAAATGAGAGGTACTGTAATACTGGACATGTATGTGTCCGGTATTTTCCTCCCTGGACATAGTGACCTGACGCAACTTTCACCATTGAGTCCAGTATTTTTGGAAAAGCCATCTGGCTTACCTAAATCCACCCTAACTTACCTCCATTGTTTTTTATTTATAGATATATAGTATTGGAACTGAGGGGTCCTTCAGAGCTGAACCACACTATTTTCAGCTCCTGTGATACGTACTCGTGAAGTTACTGTTATTACTGTTCTTTCTGGTTTTTAAAGGGCATTTAAATGGCCATCCAATAGGAAGCCACAACCGATGATGTTGCAGCCATACATTGGCTCGATATTTTGGCAGCTTTTGCTATTTCGTGACAGATAATTTTTTAGCTTAATGGTTGATTCATTCATACAGTCAGATTTTTGTTTTCAAGATGAATGTGAGAAAAGCATGGTTACACTTGTAGCCTCTGTAGTTGTTGCATTTCAAAAATGCTTAGTTCCCATTGTGCATGTTTTTTTTCTGCCACTGCATATCAGCTAGATAAATGTTTACTTAATACCAAGTTTGACCCCATTCCTTTAGTTCCATATTTCAATGCTGGTTGATTTAGCCTGTGTCCTTTTCGTGTGTGTGTGTATGTGTGTGTGTATATATATATATACTAATATACTGTATATATTTATTTATTTTTTAAAGCCTTGAGCTCTGATTATATGAGGCTATGCTCCTGTCCAAACTTTCCATGGCAGTGTATATGATTTGCAAATTGTTCCTTTAAACTGAAGGCATCTGGTTTGCTGGGCAGTAAAATCAATTATTACTATTAATATCATAGGCCTTCTGGAGTCCTCCGGACCATGGCAATGTGTAAAATCCATTATTGCAGAATACATGTTTCTCCTGTTAAAATAATAAATTGTGCCACAAATAAAACTTTAGCTGTAGGGTAAATGTTATGCATATCTAGGTCTAGGCTATGTGTGCATGCTTCTTGACTGCTGAAATATCTGTTTATCACATGAAGCATGGATAGCTTTTATAATATTCTTTGCAGCATGTATTCTTTAATGTTAATATGAACCTCGACTAATTTTTTGGATTTTGATTCCTAGTGAATCCGACATAGCTTGGAGCCTAAACAGCTAAATGTAATGTAATTTTTTTTAGATATGGATGTTTTGCTAGCTTGTTGTGGCTTAAAATGGTACATTAGCCAAGAAAGCATAATATCATACTTGTAAACTTTGTTATGCCTTGAAAAAGATAGCAAGGTTATCTAAACACAATTCTAAAGTAGACGTTTCTGTTGTTCCTCTTCACATTTGGATATGTGATCATACTGAACAGTCATGTCACCCTTATCAATTAGCGTTGACATACTTTGGAATAATCTTTGTATTTGGGAGTAAACCACAAGAATAATGTTCTGCAATAAAACTATGAATTTTTATCTGAGCATAAAACATCATAGGTTTGATATTCCAAAATAAGAGAAACATGTAAGAAGCCTGCTAAATAACATTCACCAAAATGAAAATAAGTAGTACAGTAAATGATAAAGAAATCTGCGTTAGTTTGCATATGGCAAGACAAGAATGTTAATGTTCATGACAAATATCCTATTGGCGATGACCACGTTTTGTCATACTGGTTCCTTGAAATGTCGTATCTTACTTTCCTTAACCCTTTTGACGGCTAGTGAGCCCAGCAATGGAATCCCATCTCCCAGCAAAGGGGTATGATCTCACAACATAAATATTTGTGAACGTCTTCTTATGTATTTCACTAATTCAGGAGCCTCTTTCTATAGTTCATGCTTAATTAGAAAAATCACCCCCCTTTGGTATTACAAGAGCCTTTAGGGGTTAACTGTTGGGGCTCACACAGAGTAACGCCCCTTTCCTATCACAAGGTACTGGGGTGACTCAGCAGAAGTTAAGCCCCGCCCTCCCCCTTCTGTTTAGAGACAATGACATCATGGCAGGCTATAAATAGAAGGGGGAAACTTCTGGAAGGCAGATTCCAGGAGTTGAAGAGGGTGATAGGTTCAGCATCCCCTTTATATTAACAGGGTACTTTCCCTAACTGAAAATAATAGAGTTCCACCAAGATGGTCTTACATTGCTCCCAAGAAATACAGAGAGACAGTTTACAGAGCCGGCTTGGAATAAAGAAGGGCTTGGTGCCGGGGTGAGCACGGGGCCTCTTACCTACTCTGGCATCTCCTCCTCATCTCCGCAACATAGCAGCGTCATGGCAACGTGATGCTGCGATGTCACAGAAATTAGGCGATGCCGGAGACGCTGGATGGAAGGTGAGTGGCAGTTACAGAGACCCCACGCTCTCCCCCGGCAATCAGTTGAACTATTGTGGGGAAGAGCACGGGGCCTCTGTAAGCTCAGTTCAATGGCTCCGACGGTACCATCATCAATCCGGCCCAGGAGACAGACTATGTCCAGTGGGAGCTCCCCAAACAGCAGCCCCTAAGGATAGTTGGACTAGCCCCACCAGAGGGTCCATCACTAGCTCTCACCCAGAAGGCCACATAGTGGCAGGACGTCCTGAAATAAGGAGGCTGTTCGATGACGGAGTACTATAGTAATAGATCTGTCAGCGGCCCTGTGGATTTGGAACGCTGCAGAGCAAAGGGATTCTATAAAGCCTCAGTACCTTCCTAGCGGGCCTAGATGGGGGCAGCTAAAGAAGCTGCACAAACATTATAGGCCAAGGACGCTCAATTGGAAATACAAGATAATTTATGTTTATTAATTGTAAGACTGTGCCTACAAGATAATAAAGCTGCTGTTTGAATGAGTAAAGTTCCTGGCACCCATCGTTACTTATCAACACCCAGCCTGCACAAAGTCTGCACCCTGAACAAGGTAATGCACCTTGAGTAGCCATAACACCGACACTGCTATAAACTTCCTGTGAGCCGGGCAGAAGGGTTATACTTGTAAAAAGCTTTAACAAATATCCATCCCCATGTACATGTATAATTTTATGCATTAATCATTCTCACACATTTTTTTGTAAAGATGCTGGTCTACTTAGTCATTCGCAAAAATCTTTTTTTCTCTCTGCATCCCTCCTATGTCAGAAGAAATGAATGGGGAATTGAGCCCATCCCAGTTTAGGGTAGGTCAAAAGTTTTAATGAATCAGGCGCCATGTGCCCCTAGAACAAAAGACAAAAAACCTCAGGGCTACATGCAACATGACAAAGTTTATAGTTTAAAAATGTTTATCTTCTCATAAGCAAGGGTTATTTAGTTAAATTATTTGGCCAAAGTATTTTAAGCCTACAACCATGTAATGGTATGCTCCTTCTGTAGGTCCAAACACTACTATACCTACCATCAACCCTAGCAGATGTCCTGCTCTCCTCATAGCAGTTACGTTTGTCCTACTGGTCAAGGTAGGTTTTCCCCTCACAGGTTTTGTCATGTTTATGGCATATCTTGGTACAGGGACCCTGGTGTTTCCATTTTCCCAGCCAAAAGAGAAGATTTGCCCGGTGTCCCCAATTGCCACGGTTTGCTAGTGTGTTCAGTAGGAAGCACATCATTGTGTGCTTACTTCTTATCCTAGTCACTGTGCTAAAATGATGCCCCCTGGTACTGTATTAAGTGGCAATTTATGCCCTCCTGCGTAATTGAAGAGGATCTCACTACAGTTGGAGGATTTAGCTGCTGTGGTTTGATGCTACTCCAGTCCAGTGTGTAAGGGTTACGTGAAAAGAGGGAATAGAGTATTTTTGCGCCCAGGCAAGTTCCACAAACTGTACCGTGTCCATTACACTCACATTTCTCTAGTCCTTTAACGTGTTTAAAACATGGGGTAAAACAGGATCATCTGGGAAGGTCTCACCTGCGCCCACTTCTCAGCCTGTCTGGTTTGCGCCGTCTGTTTCCAAACGGAGTTGGCCCCGGGTCTCACGGTCTTTCTAGGTGAGATCTCACAGTCTCCAAGTTGAGCTGCTGTTCTCGTGGACTCTCCGGGTGACAGTACACCGCTCCTCAGTCTCTGTTTCAATCTCCCAACAAACTCAAACTCGCAGGATTCATTCATAGGAATGCTTCCTCAGGAGTACTCAATCACATCAATGAATTGGCAATTGCACTTTTATACTATTAAATAAACAATCATATTAAAATACCAATTTAATTAAAACAAATACATATTAAAATCCTAGGTGTGTAACCATAGTGGAATCACAATTTAGTTTAAACATACAATTGAATAAAAATATTACATAAAACCTTAAATCTTCTTGTGGACAAATAATGATGTCCATCAATAGCTAATACTGGTTATAACACAAGTCTAAAATTAGTCAGACCAAGATGTACATTCAAAAAAATCCCTATTAGTAATTAGCAGATAATACATAAGTAATAACTTATACCTGGAATCCCTTGACAACAAATTCAGTATAGGGACAGATTTAGCCAGATCTATTGTCCCTAGCGCCATGTAATAAAAAGCCAAAAGCTGCAGCTATGGAGACCGTAAAAGCCGTCCCTGCCTGTGGGGGGTTCTTCCGAAGGGACCCCGTGTAGAGATTCCCCACTGCCTCTAGCAGCACAAACATTATGTCTAACTACATCTATATTGGACCTCTGTGGAGAGTCCAATGGAAACAGGAGTTGCATGATATCTCTATGACGGTATGTGGACATCAAAGCAGGCAAGGGCCTTTTTTGTACCTTTTTTAGTGTTGCGGGTAAAAGTTTTGCTCCTTTCTCTGAGCCTGGGTGTGACTTCTTTTGTTGCATGAGACTCAGGCAAATTGACAATTATCTTAGAGTGATTTATTGGGCCTCCACTCTGCCAGTGAACAAGGCTATACACCCTGATTGTGCTCTGCTGTCTGTGCAGAGCTTGAGTGCTCTGTGGCCTGTCCTTAGCAGCTTTTTTTTTTAAATGTTCCTATAGCTCAATTCGATCTCTGCTGTGAGGAGAAGACAAGGAAACATTGGTGCCTGATTTTGTTGAGTTTTGTCCTACCCTGGCGGGGCTTAACACCCCTTTCATTTGTGCTGGTATGGAGAGACTAGAGGAAATTGAATCATTGTAAATCAGTAAGAATAATTCCACTTTTGTTTTACAAATTACTATTTTACATTTTGCTTAAACATGCTTAAATTATCCAGCATTTTTCTATATGTAGCCATGTGTAAGATTGGTGTACATATCTCTTTCTCATGTTGGCAGTAAACCTGGTAAGTATGCAGGATTGCCAGCAACAATCAATGAGGTTTGCCCTCACACCCTGGTGAGGTGTCATATATCCCCAAAGGAAGTGACAACAGGCAATGTGCCCCCACTTAGTGGTACAGAGCAGGTTTGTTCTCTGGGGGGTGAGATAAGACACAGCACTGCCTAAAGTTAGAAGTCAGTTTCCTGTTGTTGTGCTGCCTCTGTTCAGTTAGAGGCAAGTGAAGGTCTGCAACAGTGTTGCAGTGTCTCATGCTAGCTGTGAGTCAGTGAGCAGACGCAGGACATTGGGCAGAGTTAGAGGAGCTGACAGACAGAGCAGCTCAAGAGAGGAGCTGAGAGAGACAAAGCAGCTCAGGAGAGGAGATTACAGCAGCCAGAGAAGCTGGGGAATCTATTTGAGAGTAAAGGTGGAAAGCAGCTCTATTAGGGAGAAGGGACCTTCCTAATGGAGTGCTGCACAGAGATGAGCGGCTGAGTTGCTATCTGTGAGGGACAGCTGGCCCATGCCATGCAAATAAAGATGTCTTGTTCGCATATACATCCACTGTGTGAGTGTGAAGTTACTCAGCAGTGGATGGCACCACCAAGAAGGAGTTCCTCGCCAGGACCATCTCCCTGCGGAAGCACAGATCCTGATGAGGTGGTGGCGCTGCACATGAAGTAAGTTGGACTCGCACCCACTACCTCAGCTACCTGTCCTGATGACATCCCCTAATACCATCAAGCGGGAGACTGAGGAGTCCTGTTACTTGCAGGTGCACCACCATACACGATCACGTAATGGGGACCGGTTAGACCACACGGGCCAATGTGAGATTGGGGGGGGGGTCAGACAAGGGGGTTCACCCATTACATATATATTAAGGATAAAGAAATAAAAACATTTTTTGTGGGGAGCCTAAACAGTGTACAGAATGCCTCAAAAACCTTTTCTCAAGATCAAAAAAAGTTCCCAAAATGATTTTGATGAACCCATTCTAGTATACTGTAGAATCAGAAATTGATTAACACACATTCCCAGCTAGCTCAAACTCCCACACCCACCACACCATGAATATATATTTATGTCAACAAGAGAGCTACTGAGCGTGGCAAATGTATATAACAAGAGAAAGGGTGCCCAATGCTACATCCCATTGACAAAACATATATGGTAAAAAGTATAAAGTTAAATACTTCAATAATAATATTAAGACATCCTGCTATCAGCATATCCATTGTGCAGTACGGCAGCCATCAGCTAGGCAGGCTACAGGCATCATCATCACCTGTACAAAGGCAATCACAAGAGTTTACTGAAGTCCGTACCGTTTGCAGTGTGCGCGCACAAACATTGCAGCTAATTGATCATATCCTCTCTCCCCCTTAATTACCAATTTATGCGGCTCCTTTGCATTTAAGGACCACTATACTGTAGGTATTTGATGAATCATTTATTCATCATCTCCCGATACTATTAGGATCCAGAGTGTATATTACACTTGACACTTGAAGTTCCGATATCTCTTGTGCGTTTAAATCTTCTGGTCTCGTCACCGGGAGATGTAAACATTGCAGGGATAATTTCCCCGAGTATGTTTAGTTCTTCTACACAGGAACACATAGGCAGTATACCACATGGGTTTCACAAATGTGGTCATTGCCCATTGTGTCAATACGTAAACCTATTCACAGAATCACTACTATTCACTCTGGTTTCAGTTATAAACTTTCAATGTTTATGAATTGCCACACTAGTTACATTATTTATGTTTTTGTATGTGGATGCAACATGAAATATGTGGGGCGTACAATCAGGCCCCTGAAAAATAGAATAGCAGAACACACCAGATTAATCAGGAAGGGTGATTCTGAACATCCAGTGCCTAGACATTTTTCTTCCGGTCCCAAGGGAGGAATTAAGAATTTCAGATTCTTTGATATAGAACACATTCCTATGCCAAAGAGATGAGGTGGCAGAGAGAACATTCTCAATCAAAGAGAGATGTTCTCGGTATTTACTTTGGATACCCTTCACCCAAGAGGGATGAATGTGGAGTGGGAACTCAAGCACTTTTTGATTGGGTAACCACCATTCATCTGTTCTATATACATAAAATTTCCCTTTAATTATATGTTTTATTTATTATATATTATTATCAATTTTTTTCATTTCCATCTCCCTTCCCCTTCCCCCCCTTCCTCTTCCCTCCTTCCCCCCCCCCTTCTTCCCCCACCTCCCCCTTCTTCCCCCACCTCCCCCTTCCCCTTCACACACACCCTTCCCCCCCACTTCCCCTTTTATCATTATTTCCAAGTTAATATTCATCTGTATATTTTGTTCTCTGGTTCTTTTCCTGCTGCTTTTCAGTCATGAGGTATTTAATAATTTGAAAGGTTATTAGACATGATTTTCATGATGAAGTTTTTTCTATTCTTCTTATACTTACCAGTTCTGATCCAGTTATGTGTAATATGCTTTATGTTTATTTGTTTGTTATGGCTATTTGTTATCCACACAAGTTATTTATGTTGTAGATTTATGTTTTATTTAGTAAATCCAATGTATGTTTCTCACATGTCACATTTGTGTCATTGACTGAATAGAACTGCTATTGGAGCTTGGTAAATGACACATAGCTGCATTCACTTTCAATTCTTTGATTGATTTTTAACAGCTGTATTTCCCCTGATTGATTTGTAGTACCATGTGACAGCTTCCTTTGAAAAAAAAATGGATGTGACATCATCTTAAATGGAGGGACGTCACATCCTTTTTTTAAAATTGGGGGTGTACCATTTGACACTCAAATGTGATGTCACAGGCCTTATATAAGGCCTGTCCCATCTCATTTGAGCTTAAGAAGCCGACAGGACAACATCTGCCCCATTGGATTTGATTACAATTAAAAAAGAGAAGACTGAAGAAAGAAGAAAAGAACTTACCAGAAGTTGAGGAGCATTTCGACGAGGATCAAGAGGTTCCTGCTGCAGTCGGAATCGGAGGGTGAAGACATCAATGATAAGAAAAACATTGATTGTATGTTATTTTTGTATTTCTGTATTTTTGGTATTTGCATTATATTTATTTCTCTTTTTAGGTTACCCATTGACTGCTAATGTTTGTATCTATGCCCCTTTAAGGGTATAGAAATGCACAGTGACAAGCAATGTATTTTTTGGCAAATGCTTGTTTTTATTTTATTGTTATGTATTGCATTTTTTGTGCTTGTTTTTTTAGGTTACCCATTGACTGTCATAGTGGCAAGGCATACTCATATTATATGGGCTTGGTGTACCACTGTGCCAATCAATTGGTTTATTGGTACAGTATTTCTAATTATTTTTTTTAATGTAATGTTTTTTTTATTTAGGGGCTGTTTTTTTTTTTTTTTTTTTTTTTTTTTTTTTTATAGCTTGCCCATTTATTGCCAATGAATACTGACAAGATTTACCCCCACATCTGCTCTTTATTAAGGGCAGTGGATATTCAGATCCACATTTTTGCTACTAATAGGTTATAAATTTATGGTATCCTACACTAGTAGCTTACTTATAATCCAGAACACTTACCATAATGTTCATATATTAGGATCACCTATGCATTTAATTATCATTTTAACACTCATTATTTTAATTTGGATACTAATAAAGTTTATTTTTAATATTATTCATTAATCACGGATGAGTGCCCATACTAGGTTACTTTCTCGTGTTCAGTCAATTTATTGCCATGGTGGCAAACCATGGCCATAATATGGCCATGGTTTAACAGTGTGCCAATCATTGGAGGTTGAGGGTAGTTGCCCCAGGAAGGGTGGTTAAGCCTCCAGGGTGGGTAGCGGGGGAGGGAGGTTAACCCCTTAATTACTATAGTTTTTACTAACCGCTAAAGTGATTAAGGGGTTAGTGGCCATTAGTTTGTTTTCTATTGTAATGTTCCTGTCAACAGAGGACAAGGACAGGGAGGAAGATGAGGACAGCCTTCATCCTGGCAGGGGTAGTAGAACTTTCTACTTTATATCTGGATAATAGTAATTTTGCCCATTACTGTACTATATGTATTGGGGTGTGGGGTCCCTGTGGATCTCCAGGGGGTTTCCCCGCTGGCCTCCCGTATCAATCCTCTGCAGTATAACTAAAAGAAACTGCTTTTATGCATCTTGCAATATCTTTAGCGCCAGCCTGTAGATGGCGAGAAAATATTGCAAGTTTTTAAAGTACAATATGCTTATCACTGTTCGTGAATTGCAGTTTCTGGCAAACAAAAATGCGATTTCGGTAATTTTTTAGCTTATGGTACGGCTTTTTTTTGCCAGAGTGTTATAATACTATAAAAAGCCATTTCAGTGCGATATTGCCCTGTTATCGGAGCTTTGTGAATAGCAACACATGCAATATCAAAGTTTAGTGAATGGGCCCCTGAGTTTCTCCTCAACTTGTGGCAACTCTCCTCAACTGGTGTCTTAAAGTACACTTTGACTTTTTAAAAAGCCCCTTAATGTATCACAATAGAATTATTTTATAGTTTCATCATTGAGATGTCTGGTCAGATATAAGCGTACTCTATTGAAACAACTTCTTTCCAAGAGCAAATTGACACAAAATCTCATTTTTTTACCAATTGCAATTTTGGCAACTGTATGTTTTGTAGTCATTCCCATAATGAATGTTTGCAACTAATTGGATTTGGGTATGCTGTCCCTTGGGCTCTGTGAGTTATCTCATGTTGCTATGCGAGTTTCATATAACTGAATAGGCACATTGTTTATTCCCCCAATGACTACTGGTTGCTATGAAATAATCCTTTTGGCCACATACTCACTGCCTCTTCTTCGGTTATTTGCAGCAGACAACTCAATAGCACTGATGCATGGGGTAAACATTTTCTTACGTTTCTCCTTTCATTTTTCTTTTGTTTTTGTGTCGGCGATCTGTAAGGCAACACAAGTTTCACTTCGCTCCACGGGTTGAAATTAAGCTTCGCAGACCGCCTCCATTTGCACAGATGCTATCTTTACCACAAAGAGGTTCAGCTTCAGTTAACAGTGTGTTTCGCTGTCACATGGATAGCTTCCTCAGGGTGAAGTATTTTATTTATTTTTAAGAATGTTTTAACAGGAAATAATACATTGAGTTACCGCTCGTTTTCAAGTATGTCCTGGGCAGAGTTATGATCACAATACAGGGATTCATTAAATGAACAGTGGTCATACAGTACATTATATTTAAAGACCTTTCATAGACAGTTGGAGATAATATATGATTAAAGGAGTATGTAACAGCTACATATGTAGCCAGGTTCCCTCCGGTCCCCCGGTGTCATTGTGTCTTCTCCTTACCTCCGCTGACACAGGGGGTGATGTGGGAGGTGTGGGGCTGCTACTGGGGCGAGCGCTTTGCCGGAGGCTCCGGCGGCTTCCTCTGCAGGACGCTGCCAGTTAGGTTGCACGCGCACGCACTCACGGAGGCTTGCGAATGCACAGAGAGATTAGCGGTGGCCATGACAGTTGCTCATCCGCAGAGATGGCACACGTGGCTGCAATAGAAAAGGGCTCAGTGGGGAACTACAACTCCCATGCTGCATAAGGAGAGGGCACCATGTGATCCACGACAGCCAATGACACTGCTGTTTCCCTGGAAGGAGAAGGGAGACATATTGCATTCTGGGAGTGCAGAGGTCAGTCAGGATCCAGACAGAGAGGGTGCAGGTAGGGTCGAGGGAGCTGTGCTCTTTTGGACTAGGCCAGATGCCCCCAAGGTCCCAGTTAGATCCCCTGAATCCCAGTAGATACTGTGTGCAGTGAGTACTGTAGGGAAGGCCTCAGATAGGGACCTTTTCACCAGAGTAATAGTATGAGATATGCTGCAGGATATTGTCTGAAGAGAAGTGCAGCCTGTTGCAGGGGAGCCTACCAAGACTCCTTGCTAGAGACTATTTATAGGGGTACACTCCAACGGGAAGCCGCTCCAGAGGCATCCGCCTAAGGATCCACCCGGGAGAGGAGCAGACGATTCCTGCGTGGAACCTCGTCGCGGATTCACTGAGTTCCAAGTATTGTCCTGGTCTGGACTGAGACCAGAAAAGTACTTTCCACATGCACCAACGGGCCCCAACACACAGGGAAGCGCGCTATCCCATACACACTCTTTGGGGAGGGAATTGCTTGTGGACACTCAGGGGTTAAGTGCCCAGGCACTACAGTATTTTGGGGTTTTCCATCTGGGAGGTGTTATTGTGGGGTGATAGTCTGCTCGCTATGTTATGGTGCTGGTGCATGCATAAGGTGTGTTCAGTAAATACCGTTTTATATAAAGGTGTGTAATTATTGTGTATATCGGTTCCAGTGAGGGGCTCCTCACACTACGCTGGGATCCCTCGCCGGTGGAGGCGTTGCATCAAGATAATAAGTATACCCCAGGCTCCCAGTGGCGGAGGCTCAGGCCTCTTGTTAGCCGAACTGGTGACAGCAGCACAGGTAGTTTCAGTACCCAGGGGGGTACCAGGGCAACACATACAAAATTAAAATGTGAGACAGCTGAATTCTTGAAATAACTTAGTCTGGTGGTGGTTTTAAGAGTCTCTGGTAGGTTGTTCCAGTCGGGAGGTACAAGGTAACAGAAGGAGTGACGAGATTCCTTGTTGAACCTTGGAACCGTGAACAGTCTTTTGGAGTCAGATATCTGGTGATAAGTGCTGGATATGGTAGGGATGAGGCGCTTGTTCAGATAGGTGGGTTGCTTGCACAGAAAGTTATTGAAATCAAGTCAGGAAAAATGTACTTTGTGCCTGGAATCAAATGACAGCCAATCTAGTCCTTTGAGCATTTCGGAGTGATATGTGTTGTAGTTGCAATCTAGGATAAAGGGACATATTGAGTTGTAGAGGGTGGCTAGTTTGCTAAGGTGAGTTTGGGGTTCTGTACCATATACTATGTCTCCATAGTCTATAATTGTCATTAGCATCTGCTGCGCTTTCTAACCTGCTGGCTTACGGAGATTTGTTGGATGTCAGAGTATCAATTTGCACTCCAAATGTTAATTGAGAGTCAAATCATATGACCAGATATTTAAAACTAGTGACGGGCTAGAGTAGTGTTAGAGTTGGTTCTGATCTGTAGCTCTATTATTGGTAGCTTTAGCCTTAGTCCCTAATACCATTGTTACAGTTTTGTCAGTGTTGAAAAACAATTTATTTTGGGAAATCCAGTGTTCAAGTCTTGATAAATCAGATCGAAGTACATGTCCAAGGTCAGAGAGGTTAGAACTGTGTGCATACAAGATTGTCAATCACATAAATGTGCATTGAAGCTCCCTTACAAGCTATAGATAGATCATTATTAAAGACTGAAAACAGTAGGGGTCCCAGATCAGAGCCTTGCAGGATCCCACAGGTGACTCCAAGGGGTTGAAGCTAGAGCCTGAGGGACACATATTGGGATCTACCCGACAGGTAGGACTGAAACCAGTTTAAAGTGTGTTCCCTTATTCCAGAGCATTGTAACTTGTTTAACAAGATAACATGATCAACAGTATCAAAAGCCTTTGCAAAATCTAGGAATATTGCACAAGTAAGTTGTCCCAGTTCCATTCTACACTGGATCTCATTGCAAATTTTTTGGGGCGGTTGTTACCATGGAGTGCTTTGGGAGAAAGCCAGATTGGAGTTGGCTAAGGAAATTTGTCTTGGTATAGTAATCGCTTAATTAGGAGTGGACATATTTTTCCATGACTTTGGATAGTGTTCGTAGAAGAGAGCTTGGTATATATTTGGAGACAGTGGTCTTTGTCCCCACTTTTGTTGATTGGGACAACTCTGGCAGTTTTCTAGTTTTGTGGGATATGGCTTGTAGACCAAATAGAGTTGATTAGGGAGGCAAGCACTGGGGCATTGACTCGTAGAAAGTTTGATTGCAGTAGGTCAGGTCCACATTGGCTCTTTTATTTTAATGTGGGGAGCGCTTGTGTAATCTCCTCTTTAGATACTGGGACAAATTGAAATTTGTAAGCACTGTTGAAAGGGATTCTCACAGGTTAAACTTCATGATTGTAGTTCAGGTTGCACTTTGTTAGGAGGGAACTAGCACACCCCACAAAGTATTATTTGAATATGTTTGCTATGTCGGTGTTGTTTGTCACTGTAATATCATCCTTTTTGATATTAGATATTGTTGATGGCTAGAAGGCTGGAATATATTGTTGATGTCCTTTCAGATGTTTGCTGGATTTTGTGTTTTGATGAAGATTGTCAAAGTAATATTGGGCTTTTGCGTGTCTTGTTTGTCTTGTGCGTGTATTCTGCAGGCATCTGTAGCTGTTAAAATCCATGGTAGTGGGGGCGGGGCCAGGACACCAAACAGCTAGGACGTGCGGCAGAGAAGCTCTGTCCCAAAGAAACGAAAAAGAGCGGTAAAAAATAAAAATATACCATACAAACAAAGATTCAGGTGGGAGAAGACCCTCTTCGTGCGTAGAGGAACCCGACCTAGCAGAAAATAGAGTGGGACGAAGCCCAGAGGCGTAAAACCGGGTCCCCGGCAAGCACTGCTGAAAATGTAAAATGGCTGCTTGGCGCCAAAACAATTGTGAGAAATAAAAGACTATCAAAAAAAAAATACCTACAGTGCGGGGAAGAGGCGAGACACGCGATCTTGTAAAAGGAGGTGAGGAGAGCTTCCCTGTCCATGAAAGACCTGTGGAATCCCAGGGGGGAGGAGGTCGGGGCATGCACGAGGGCAGCCATTTTGCCCACAAGCGCGGCTGTTGTACCGTGAGGCAGTGAGACCGGCTTTACTTGGCTTGGTTGCGCCTCTTGTTTAATTCGAAGAGTGCCGCAGGCCTACCTCAGGGCAGACTGGACAACCCGTAAGCGGTGAAGGAGAAGGGGGACCCCAGCGATCAACCGGCTCATCCGGGACCTACCACAAGAAGGCCGCCGCTGGCCCGCGGTGTGTGATCCCAGCCTTGCCACAAGCTCGGCTATAAGGCATCCAAGTTGGCCGCCATTGCCCTGTGTCCGGGGGTAGAAGAAAGAGGGCTGTGCATCGGGGTTTACCTTTATCCCGGTCAGCGGGTCCATGGGAGCCCACCGCCCCTTCCCTTCTTGTGCCCCCGCTGCCCCTTCTTGTGCCCCCGCTGCCCCTTCTTATGCCCCTGCTGCATGGAGGACTGAGCAGAGCTGCCACCATACCCGGGGCTATCCTGCTATGGGCGTTCCAACCTGCGTTCCAGCCAGATCAAAGATGGCAACCGCCAGTTGGAATTAAAGGCACAGTTACTCCAAAAATAAATAAATAAACACAACAAAAATTAAAAAGACACTGACCCACAGTGCGAACAAGGGAACCCTGAGGGCAAACATCCCTTCGGTGGTGCCTGGAAATCCCCAGCTGCGGTCAATCATAGCCGTGAGGCGGTGCCCATAACCAAATCTCACCTGCAGGAAAGGTCAAAGTGGGAACCTGTAATACAAAGACTGTTTTTGACTTAATTCCATTCCTCTAAAAATCTAAATGAGGGCGCGTACATGACATGCAGCAAGATGGCCGCCTAATCCGGTAGCTTCGCCCCAGGATTCCACATATTACAACTACACAGTGACATACGGGCAACTCTCCAGCCTGAATCTCACCTGCAATAATCAACTTCACCTCTAATAATGCCATACAACTCCATGCCCAAGATTTTACCTGCCAAGGTTAAAAGAACCCGCTTCGCGACGGTGCACCTGACTTCTTCCATCGACAACGTGGACAGTCTCAAACAGCTCAAGAAGGCACTGGAGTACAGGGCTAGTGGAAATCAGAAACTGAGGAGATTCCTGCCCCTGTTCAATCCACCAAACAAGATATAGACGAACTCTATGTGAAACTATCCAAAGATAAAAGGGACAAAGGCGCTTCAACGCTGGATCCTTTCAATATGATGGTATAGGTGATATACAAATAAACAGGATAGGACAGGGGAATATTCTGATTGATGCTTGTAGTAAAGTCCCCAGATAGACCAATGATCCCTGAAGGGTAAGATAAGGGCCGTGAAACCCAGTCAAACCCTCATTGGGATGGATCCTGGACTCACAATGAGTATTAAAGAGAATAATAAATGATACTCACAGATGCCCCTTTAGTCCCAAATCCTGATAGGCGTGCAGCCAAGTGGGATGAGATGAGACAAATCTTCAAAGACAAACAAGAAAGAAACTGGCGCACAGCCAAGAATGGGTCCCAAATGTATGAATAAAAAATCTTCTTTATTGAGCCATCTTAAAAATGGAGGTGAACAACCTCCTATGAGCACCTCAAGGTGCTCAAAGGAGGCACACAAGTCTCAATCAAAGATCCTGGAGAAGTTCCCAACTATGTGGCGAAATTAGGGCTCCAGGTGCAGCCCTCGGAAGCGCAAAGAGAGGAATCAACTTCTAAAAGAGACCAGTTGAAATGTGTCAAGGTAGGTTCTCAGAAAAAAAGGCACACAGCACCCATCGGAGGGACCAACTTGGATTCTGGCCAAAAGACTTATTGCCACGAGAGGATCTTCTCTCCCCCATAAGGTGAAAATGAAAGGAAAAAGAAAACCCATAAGATAAATAGAACTATACATGGACTGCTAGTATGATGGATAAAGGGCAATCTGGCTCCATGCTGAGCACCCTGGGTTTTGTGGGGTTAGGGGGTGGTCCGGGCGCATGGGCTTGGCAGGTGGGTGTTTGGTTTGGCTTGGGGGTCATTGTTTTGGGTGCAGCGCACTCTCTGTTGGGGTTGGGACCTTTGCCCTGGTAGGGGGTGCGTTGCGCTCAGAGCGCTGGTTTCTGGGCTTGAGTGGATCTCTCATTTGCTGGGTCTGTGTGCCTGGATCATCCTTTATTCTTGAGCAGGCCCTTAGGATTTACAGGACAATCCCAGAAACCGAGAGCACCGGCAGCTGACAAATTGTTTGGAAGTGAGGTGTGTGCTAGATAAACCCCCTTGGATTAATTCTCACTGAATCGAGAACATGAACAGATTGGGGCAGTGCTATAAAATGTTGCCACTGTAGGCCGGATTGACACATATTGCTTTTATGCTCTTGCAACCATGTAATTAGTGGGCTAAACCTCACAAACACTAAAATATGGGTTATTTTACTAAAAGTGGGGGGAGGAAGTTAGAGTAACAGGAGTAAGGAAGGTTGGCAAATGTTTAAGACATGAGTTCCTGGGGTTGCGGATGGGCGGCCACAGGTGTTACAGTACGGGCGTTTGACCAGAGTTTTTGTTTGACACATGCCAAAAAGTTGGCACAGGATGAGTCTTGACTGTTTGGGCCACCCAGTGAGCCCAGTTTTTTCCCCTTTATTGTGTTAGTTATGTGCAGTTATTATTGTTTTCTCTTTCCCTATGTGTTTCCCTATGTGTTTCCCTTCACCTTCAAACACAGTAAGGCTATATGGTGCCAGCGTAATGTTCTTGAGGACATGCATTTCCCAGTTCCTGCATCAGTTAGACTCAAGGTACCAGAAAGGAGTAAGCTATTAGCTCTCAAACCACCATAATGATGGGTATCCTTAAAATACATAATGTTAAAGGGCTCAATAGCCAGGCTAAATGCCGGATGGCCGTCTCGAATTATAAGAAAGAACTTGCAGATGTTATCTTTTTGCAGGAGACTCACTTTCCCAGGCGACACCAACCCACCTTTTTACATAAACAATTCTCCCAGGTATTTTACGCATCTGCGGTAGTTAAAAAAAGAGGTGCGGCCATAGCTTTCAATAACAACACCCCTTTTCAATTAGAACTCAAGAAAAAAGATAAAGAATGGCGATTTATTCTTTTGACTTGACGGATAGAGGGGTCTGAGGTCACCCTGATCAACATTTATACCCCAAACTCAGCAAGCATACATCCTATTACATGGTCAGACTATGCATTAATAGATATCACAATTCTAAACTTAACTGCGGCTAAGTCAATGGAGACTCAATGAGTCTCTTCTTAGTGTCCCTGATGTGGTTATTCCACTAAATGAGGACATCAAATTTTATTTTGAAAACAATTATTCCCCTGAGGTCTCGGTTTCCACGGTTTGGGAGGCTCACAAAGCCGTCATAAGACGAGCACTTATGAGAGTAGCCTCGTATAGGAAAAAAAATAGGATAAAAAAAACTGAGGCGTTATTTCTAGAATTAGAAACACTAGAAAAGAGTCACAAATCTAGTCAATCGGCCGAGATACTGGCAAAAATAATCAGAACTACCTGTAGAGGGGAATTAAACCTTTGCTTGGTAAATTAAATAGAGCAAGCCAGGAGACGGACGTCTCAGAAATACTACAAGAGGGGAAACAAGAAACTAAAGAATGGGGTCTTGTCGCATGATCCTGCCAAAATAGTAGAAGAATTCAGAATATTTTACCAAGATCTGTATGGTAGGACTAATACGGTTTCACCCCCACCCCCAAAACCAGTCTCTTCAATTTCCTACGGTCAAGTCACCTTACCACACTAACACCAGAACAGGCATTGAAACTTAACCAAGGAATATCATGTGAGGAAGTAGCGTCGGCAATTAAAGGCCTTAAAAACCTTAAATCTCCTGGGCCGGATGGTTTTTCCGGTATATACTTCAAAAAGTTTGCTAAAACTATCGCCACCCCATCTTACCACCCTATTTAATATATTTATGGAGGGCGAGCCCGTTCCCGACACTATGTTTACAGCCAATATAGTGGTGATACCTAAAAAAGGAGAGGACCCTTCAGACTCTTCGAGCTACCGCCCTATCTCCCTAATAAACTGACAAAGTTATTTGCCAAGATACTGACCAACCGGTTAAATGAGTACATGCCACACCTAGTGCACCACGACCAGGTGGGTTTTGTTCCTTCCAGACAAGCAGCAGACAACGTGCACCGTATAGTAGATCTGACTCCCTCAGCAAACGTGGGAGGTACCCCTCTTCTCTGCCTATCTCTAGATGCCGAAAAGGCCTTTGATAGACTTGACTGGGATTTCTTGTTCTCTGTGCTAAAGTATATGGGTTTTACAGGTCATTTCCTACAAGCGGTCAGGGGTCTCTATCAACACCCTTCAGCTATAGTTAGATGCACCGGCCGTGTGTCCGAGAAAATCCAAATAACTAATGGCACTAGACAGGGCTGTCCCTGATCCCCTCTACTGTTTGCACTCCCAATAGAGCCTCTGGCAGCCACTATTAGACTAAATCCCAACATCTCTGGGATAACCATAGGTAAAGTTAACTACAACATTTCCCTATTTGCGAACGATGTGTTTTTGACCCTTACACGCCCCTTACTATCCCTCCCAAACATCTACCAATCTCTTGATGACTTTGGAAACTGCTTCTCAAACTTAACTTTGATTTCTCATGGCAAACGCATTATATCCCCTATCTCTAAATTAAGGTAACAAAATCATATGAAACCATATACAAATGTAATTATCCGAAACGAATTAAAAATCTGAAGAAAGATTTTGAATCCTGGAGCAAATACAATATCTCATGGATTGGCAAGATAATATCTATTAAAATGAATCTCCTTCCACGCATATTGTATTTTTTCACTCTCCCCATTAAGATACCACTTAAAGATCTTGTGGAGCTCCAATTCTGCATTACCAAGTTTGTTTGGAATAAGAAATGCCCAAGAGTCAAGAGAGAGGTGCTATATAGGCCCACAGGGTTGGGAGTTTGGGGGGGTTAGCCCTCCCCAATCTTCTGAAATATTATCAGGCCTCCCAGCTAAGTCAGCTGCTACTTTGGAACTCGGATCCGCAATCTAGAGGATGGGTAGATATAGAGAACGCGGAGTCCAAACCAGTGGACATCAAAACCCTTTTATGGCTAACCAAATCCAATAGGCCACTAAACACCCTATCCCACCCAGTGATCAGACATTCCCTAACACTTTGGGACTGTCTGAAATTTTAATTCAAACTCACAACAAAGAGTTCCCCAATGATCCCGCTCTTCAACAACCCAGACTTTGACCCAGGTAGAGCTACAGGTGCATTCCAAGCATGGTGGGCTGCCGGCATTGTCTCGGTAGGAGTTCTGTTTTCTTTTTGTAGGCTTATCCCGTTCCCAGATTTACAACAACAAAAAACCTGCCCCCTCAGAGATATTGCGCTACCTGCAGGTAAAACATTTCGTCACACAATATTACAGGGCCGGGGTAGTTCCCCGCCTCCACTTATTTTGAAACACTTTATAGACACAGAGCTCTGGAGAAAGGTATGATATCTGTCCTGTACCATATTTTAATTAGCTCAGATGCAGGTGGAAAATGTCTCTATATGCTGAAATGGGAGGAAGAACTGGGGGAGGTCCTCGAAGACGAAGACTGGGCAGATATATGGGAAGCAAATATATGCCGCAAAAAACTCGATATGCGCGGTGGTAAAAGAGAACTCCTACAAATTACTGTATTGCTGGTACATGACACTGGCTAGGCTCCACACAATATTTAACTCTCACTTGCCATCTTGTTTTAGAGGATGTGGACAAAACGGTTCGATGTTACATATTTGGTGGAGATGCCCAAAATTGGTCCCCCTATGGAAGCTTGTCTTCCAACTGATCAATAGGCTGTTAAACGTTAAGTTGAGACCCAATCCTTGGGTTGCCATCCTGGGAAGGCCAATTCCAGATATACTGCGTGCCTCAGCCAAGCTGATAGCCCATGTCATGTCAGCCACAAGATGCTGTATCGCGGGGTCCTGGTAGGAACAGGAGGCTCCCTCTCTGAACATGGTTAAACGTAGGATATGTCATATCTCTGTTATGGAAAAACTCACTGCATTCCTGAGAGAGAGCTGCCATAAGTTTTCCCAGGTCTGGGATCCCTGGTTTGCGGGAGATGGGGGACAAGGGGACAATAGAGAGTTATCCTTTATATAGAGAGGAACATCCACTCCCTCCGAAGTCGTGCGCATAAAGAACATGGGTACTGGAGAACTGACAAATTAAAAACGTAAGGAGTCTCTTCACCCCACTCCACCTTTCCCTATGTGTTTGTCTGGTTTGGTAATTCTTTAAATGTGTTAGTGGTAGTTGTTGTTAATTTGACCCCATCAAGACTGTTCAAATTTGACTGAAAGTTGGGCTGGACTGGCCCATATGTTATTTAATGTTAAAACTGCTAGATGTGGTCCTAAATGTTCCCTTTTTCATTTTATGTATCCTATTGAAAACTGCAAATAAAATAAAGTTTAAAAAAAATAAATCCATGGTAGTGCCAGTTACTGTGTATCTTTTCCACAAGGCATCCCTAAAATGGTAAAGCCCAATAAGGTTGGTTGTAACCCACGGAAAGTGTGCCCCATACTCTTAATCTGCATAGTGGGGGCTTGGGTATCACAGTTTTAAGAACTGTGTTTGGAAATATTCAAGCACAGAATTGGGGTCAGGTATCAGGTTGTTTCTGTACCAAGGGCAGTTGGTAAGATCAGGCAGAAACTTGTGTGGGTTAAAGTTTCTAAATGTTCTAGTGAGTAGAACTTTAGGACTTGATTTTGGTGGTTTGATCTTCCTTACACAGTACACTATTACATGGTCACTGAAAATGTCAGATAACATACCAGAGGATTGGATTCTGTTCGGACAGGAGGATAGAATCCAGTCTAGCAAGGAATGGTTGCCAGATTTTAGGTTTGTAATGGGTCAGCCACCTCTCTGGGTTAATGTATTTCAGACTAATTACCCCTAAATAGTTAACATGTGTCATCATACTCTATATAAGCAAAATAATAGGATAAAGGATAGGAAATATAATATAACATACATATGGCGTATTAGTTTCCTGCGGAATTTGTAACATTTCAGGTACAACAAATGGAAGTGAAATTCTTCAACTGTTTGTCCCACATGTAGGAGATGAAAATAAATCTAATTTTACAGACTGCGAATTAATATAATGCTTAACTCTGTAACTAGAATCATTCACGTTCACATATTAAAGCTGGAAACCCTTTTACCAAATTTTCACACTCCCTAGTGAGCACAGACAGTAGGTACCGTGCAGTATTTTATAAGAATCCACTTGAATATGTGAACCTGAGTAGTGACTATGGCAAGTACTTACTTGAGATTTTTCAACCAAAGAAATGTAATCCTACTGTTGGTCTTTGTGAATGACTGTTTAATATATTAATCTAATTAAAGGATGTACTGGTATTTCTGTTTTACTTTTTATTTCGTATTGAGTTTTGTAAACGTCCAAGTATTACAATCTCCTGTCTGTGCCCCTTAGGGTGCTCTTGTTAATACTCTCTTTATAACCTCTGTACCTGATTCTGGAACAATTCATTTTGTCCTCCTGCTAAAAGAGTGAATCGTTGGTGCAATTACATCTAGCCCTTAGGTCAGGAGTGGCCAATTCCAGTCCTCAAGGGCCACCAACAGGTCCGGTTTTAAGGATATTCCTGCTTCCGCACAGGTGGTTCAGTCATTGAATGAGCCACAGATTGATCTACCTGTGCTAAAGCAGGGATCTCCTTAAACCCTGACCTGTTGGGGGCCCTAGAGGGCTGGAGTTGGCTACCCCTGCCTTGGGTAGTGTCCCACTGGAATTTCATGTATCAACGTTTGTGGGTGGGTACTGGTATCAATGCTACCTAAAGCTGATGAGATCCAAAACAATCTTTTATCATTATTACATTTTAAGATTCATTTCAAATTGAATTAATTGTCTATGAACAAAAGTTTCCAACACATTGACTGGTGTTATCAACAATATAAAAAATATTGTGGTCCTTATACAAACATCAAGAGCAACCCCTAATCCTTATTTTTCTTTTGAGCCTCTTAAAGCCTCTAACGCTTTGTGAAAATCCGTCATCACTACATTTTTGGAGCTGCTGCTACTTTATTTCCTCTCATAATCTCTAGGGAAAGCAGATTGTAGGTTCTTGGATACAGTTTATTGTGCTTTTTTCAAGTTAAGTGGCTGGGTCCTAATTTTAACTGAATACATAACATGTCATATTATTTATGCACTTTATGAATACAATATTCTTCAGTGCAGTACCTGAACCAGTCTCTACATGCCCTTGTACACCCTGAGCAGTGGTTACGGGGCTGTCGTGTTCAGCATCCTCCCACACTGTATTGCACTTACAGTCAGTGGTTATGCTCAGGCATTCAGGACTCCTGACCTTCAGAAGTTGTAGTCTGAGCCCCTCTGATATACACAAAGAGGTTGAAACCTGTCAGCCAGAAGGATCTTCATCTTCCCCCTGACTGTTTTAAAGTCGGTCAGTATAATCCTCACTTGACTGTCAGTCAGCCTTGTCAGTCAATATCATTCACACTACTACCTTGAACTCCAATATGGTCCAATATGGCAGTGATAATTTTTGTCTGTTTCCTGTTTGATATGTTCTTTTAATATTTTGTTACCTTCATTTTTGTCATCAGAATTTACATATTTGACATCCTGGGGAATAATTGCAAATGTTGACGACTGCAAGTGTTGAAAGACCAATATTGGCTTGTTCATAAAATTGCACAAATGTTTTGTACATCTCTACTTGTAGTGTTGACCTTTGGGTCCACATTATGTTCTTTTGGTACCCACTAGATACTTTTTCTATTAATGTTGGTAGTTCTGTAATAGATTTGAATACACTATATACTGCATTTGTTATGCAGTGACCTTTTTGCCTTGGCAGGACAAGTGACTCCATCGTGGATATTTGTTTTTAGATTAGATATCGTCACATTGTGCATAAGGTACTTTTATTGATATCTTGAGCATGACGTCTTTCTACTATTTTGATTCAACTAAACCCGGTAAGCATTTTGCAAGAATGAGTTGAATATGCTGTATTTCTGTGTCTGTGCTCAAATTATGTTATTTTCAGTAAATAATTTCAAGAAAAAATTGCGGAAGTAGGCATATTGTTCACAAGAATTTAAGTAAATAATTTGTTTATAAGCTTATTTAATATTTGTAATTGTTGAAGAGTTTGCTGTGAGTCCAAAATGCTGAAAGGTTTGCACAGCTCCAGTGGTGAGTGTGATCATATAACATAGCCCATAATGCCTGCCTCAAGCAGATGGAAAACAATTGACTAATAAACACAAGAGAGGTATAGTTAACTCAAAATCCATGTAAAGACAAGTCCAAAAACCTTGTCAGTAGTGTTGGAACTACAATGTTAGCAGCCATTGCTTGATTAATCACTGAAGGGTTCAAGCACCTGTCCAACCCACTGGGACATGTCTTCATAAAATCACAGTGAAAGGTGCAAGTTCCTTAAATAGCGATTGTTGTAGGAAAGAAGTCTGAAGCATCAGCAAAAGCTCACAAAAAAACAAAAATAAATGGTTTTAAGCAAGGAAGAAACAGTGACAAGTCTATTGAACCGTAACAAAGAATAGAGGCAGAAAAAATATATATAATATATGCTAATAAACCATTGTAACAAGGCAAATGGGTGACGCGCAGCTATAATACTATGTAAGTACTTGCCTATGATAGCGTTGCTGCGCACTGCTTGATTGAACCCCTGGCATTTTTCTTTATTTAGCATATCAGAAGTAATCGGTAACGAAAACAAGCTCTTTTATTTTAAATGAGAGAACAATCATTAGCTTGGGAACTGGGGACATAGATATAATGTGATATGTATCAGTCTCCCTGCTGCAAAACCAGAGTAAAAATGGAGTTAGAAAGCCGCACGTAAATTGATTTTAATGGGATTCCTTTCCTTTTGTTGTTCTACTCTAGGCCTATATTTTGCCTTGGTTTTGTGGCTGGGAGACTGATGCACAGTGCTTGGTTCTTTAGACTATGATGAATGCACAATGTGATATGCCACTGACATTGAAGCTAGCAATACAAGGCTGTTTTTTTTTTTTTTTTACTATTACCGTACTTGTATAGCTCAAAAACTTATTTAAAACAATGTTTCTGTAGGATAGGATATAACTCTAAATATGTTCTCTGTAGGGATCTAGTGTTAATATAATATAACTATTTGACAAAGCACTGTAACCATTGAGGTTGATTACTCATGCCGATTGCACAGATCTACACAGATCTTTTATTTGCCAATATTTTGTTAATCTGAAAGTGTCATGCAGCAATGTTTTATTATTGCACAAAGAACAAAGCACTCCAATAATCAAACGCTGTGTAATGTATACAACACATACAATGGTACATGGCAAAGTGCATGAGCTTGGCATATTGGAGATATTGTTAGACAGACACACTTAAATCTTTCTGCTGAAGTCTCCCTCCTTTTTTACCATAGATTGGTAATCCAAGAATTCATTCTAATACATAATAGCAATTATGGTATTGATGTATTATTATCTAAAGAGCTAATCACATTTTTTTTTACCAGTATGGCCATCTGTGTAGCTTGTGATTTGAAATGCAGAGTGCTTCTTTTAGAGTTTAAACAATACAGTAGCTCTGTTATGATTTTGTGTTGTACAACAACATCATTTAAACCATCCATTCTTGACTATGGCCTAAGGCCTTTTGACCTCTCATTCATTCTGATTATTTTGAAATAATGATACCATTGTTTTATCTTGTGGTGTGTTCCATAGTGTCCAATATACTGGTAGCTGGGCATGTTGAGGTATCGCGCATACACAACATAAATATCTGATATATGCTGTAGGTAAAAAAAATGAAGGTGTAGTCCTGTGGTGCTAGTTAACCCAACGGTTGCCGTCCATGGCCAAACAAATATATATAAAAACAAAAGAAGGTAACTGCATATTCAATGAGTGTTTAACTACATTTTATTATGAAATCATACAATGACAAAAGTACAGCGTTTGATTGGAAGGGGAGGAGGAATCTTCTTGGTGAGATGCAAAGGAGGGGCTGAACAATATGGTAGGCCAGCCCTCTTTGTAATGTCATACTAGTGCTTAGTGCTTAGTGCAAATAGTCACACTGACACTCACTTGCAAGTTAAAGTAATGTATAAATAAATATATAAATATATATATATTTTCCTCCCGAGAGGTTTGGGGGAGACCCTCTCCTCTCGCTCATCAGACCCCAAGCCACTTCAGTGGCTCGGGTGCATGCCCTTGGACTGTCCAACCGAAGTCAGACCCGCCCTCGGTACGGTTTCCCTGAAGATTTCAGCCCGAAAGCCTAGGTCTCCAGGGACATTGATGCCTTCCTCCGTTGGGATTCAGGACATCCGTCTCTTCCTCCCTCTGGCCCGAGGCCCGCAAGGGAGTTCGCGTCATCTCCCCTCTTTCGAGGGTTGTGCGGGTGCACCCCAGCCCCGAAGGGCTGGTTGTAAGGATACCATCCCTCCTTGTCCCGAAAGCATAGGAGAGATGTGGACCTGGGGTGTATCACCACTTTCTTGACTGGCTTTCAGACCAAGTGCGTGCAATGACCATCCTACTTGCAACCCCAGATAGGATTAGTCTGCACTTGGTCCTAGCCACTAGCCAAGAAGTGAATCCTGGATCTTAGCCAAAAGGCCGAGAAGCGATCTATATATACTGTATATTCAATAAAGAATATCACTTGTGAGCACATTCACATGTCTTAGACAGGTCTGCAACCCTGCCTTTCACCATTATCACCTTGCATACAGTGAAATGACATGCAAATGAGCACACAATGTGGCACACAATTGGCTATATGCTAACGGTGGAGGTTTTCTGTCGCCTTTTTCACCCACCATAACTTAAAATGTATGCATGTATGCATGTATGTATGTACAGATGTTCATAAATGCTTGCACACTTGGAATAGGTAAACTCAAGTCTTTAAATAAATCTAAAATTATGTTACAATAACTTTTGACCCTTCTCCTTATTCTAAATGCTTTCTGAGCTGGCTCCGTTGGACAACTATTTGAAGACTTGCAATACCACTTGAACAGCACCAATACTGTCACAGTTGACATCTTACAAATGGAATATTTTATCAGCACACCACTATTGGTTGGGCCATTGTGTACAGATAATTAAGAATGTATGCATCATGTGACATCAGCGCAATGTAAGCGTAAGATTACATAGAGCAATGGTTACAACAAGAAAATAAGACATACTGATGCACAGAAAGACACAAAGAATAAATATACACCATTAAGACAGATAGCGTGCAGTACCAATAATATATCTAAAAAATACATAGAGTAATCCGTTTAATAAGGTTCGAATTGAAAATAAATAAATATTAAAGGACCGAGCAACATACTTTAGAGAAGATATAAACATAATGTCAGGCAGGGAAACAGTGCAAAAATGGTAGATAATACCTTGGATTTTATTCATAAAAAACAAAATAACAACAACATTTACTCTGTAAACGGGCAGAGAAATTACAAGATGATTAGAAAAAATAAATACCCAGACAATATAACAAGGTACAGATATCGCAGACGTTACTGCTCCCGCTGGCACGGGCAGCGGGACACACAATGCGCTCTATAAAACAGCCGCACGTGAGAAGGGGGCAGGCTACCCCACTATTTGACCTGCTGGCCTTTTTCAAATAGACTATATGGTTAAAGCATTTATGGCAGTTCCAATACACTAATTGCTGGATACTAAATAGCAAGACTTCAAGGAAACTTACAAAAGCACAGAGAGAATATCATTTTGGCAAGGTAAGCAACAGGTAAAACACAAATAAGGAGGGGATCATTGAAACTAAACCCAGGTTGTATATTCCACTGGATACGAGAGTATTAAATGTGCTATTATCTACATGGCGAGTATCAAGGCAGGTACATAGAAGACAGATATGTGCCGAACCAGAATGACAGGATTGATAGTGCAGTTATGGACTCTATGTAAAAAGAGTAGAAGAATGCATACTAGGGTAAACATTTAAAAGTAAAAAAAAAAAATAAGAAAAAAAGTGTTTATTTAAATTTTACCCCTTTTGACCTGTCTCAAAAAGAGTGTCACATTGAGGTGTGTTATATGTAGTGGTGCTCAGCGTCTCTATTTACCTTCTCAGGATGCTGGCATCCGGGCTGGCTGGGCGTCTATGTTAGAAGGTGGTAATAAAGGGCACCAGGAACTTTATTGGTACAAACTAGAGCTTTATTCATTCCATGGATTAGACTCCACATGTAAGAACATCTCTTCAGACAATAATGAGTGGCGAATACAAATGCATTTGGTATGCTTCCCCTGGTAGCTATCGCTACTATTTTAGGGTGGTTCTGGACCTGGTACCCTTAGCACTGGGTTTGTGTGGTAGAACCTTCCCTGCATTTAGATTTTCCTGCTTCCCGCCAGGATCCGTGGTAGCGATACTCCTATCGTCAGAGATACTGTACATATCCCATCAATCAGAGGAGTACTCTCCTTATCCCAAGGCATCAGAAGGGGCTCGCATGCAGAACTGGTCAGTATGGGCCTATCCCACAGTGCTCCGAAACCCTTTATTTGAAAGACTTCCCACCTAGGAGTAACCTGCATCCTCCTCTTTCAGGGCCGACGACTAACCTCGGACCATTGCTATGGGCTATGACTAAGAAGGAGCACGTACCCTAACTATAAAATAATAAAGGTGACCACACATCCTTAACCATATAGCTCTACATAAACATGACACAGCTAGATCCTCCATCTCTGTCTCCTCCTGGGACCTGAATTTAGAACTTGGTATCCCAATTATATATACACCTACTAGTGACATCATTGGTCATCATGCCTACAAGGGAAATGGTTTGGAATATACTTTGTATACTTGGTGACAGACTAAACACCTAGAAGGTGGGCTTGGCTAGGTTTCTGCCTATTCACCTTGTACAATGTGATGGGAGAGGAGCGTTACACTTTCTAAGAACAGTTAACCCTTTAAGACCCTTAACCTTTAGTAGTCCCTTACAGGGGGACTACATAAATATTTATATACAAGGAAATACAGTTTTATAAAGCGGAGATCCCATACTGTACATATGATTATATCTCACACATGCTTTACAAGAAACAGGACCGTCATCCACAGGAATCTCACATGAACTCAGTCTAATATCAGCAACCTCTATGATTTTTATTATTTATTTATAAAATATTTTAACAGGAAGTAATACTTTGAGAGTTACCTCTCGTTTTCAAGTATGTCCTGGGCACAGAGTTAATAATATATGTTTACAAATATACATATTATACACATAGTTTACAAATACAGTTACATAATGAGCAGGGTATACATTATATACAAGACATTGCATGCACAGTTAAAGATAATTTATATTATGGGCGAGTGAAACAGTTACAGACCAGATTAAAATGTGTGACAGCCTTAGATTTGAAAGAACTTAGACTGGTGGTGGATGTAAGAGTCTATGGTAGGTTGTTCCAGTTTTGGAGCGCACGGTAAGAGAAGGAGGAGTGGCCGGATACTTTGTTGAGCCTTGGGACCATGAACAGTCTTTTGGAGTCAGATCTCAGGTGATAGGTGCTGCATGTGGTAGGGGTGAGGAGCTTGTTCAGGTAGCTGGGTAGCTTGCCCATAAAGAATTTGAAGGCAAGACAGGAAAGGTGAACTTTGCGCCTAGACTCGAGTGATGATCAATGTAATTCTTTGAGCATTTCGCAGTGATGTGTGTTATAGTTGCATTGGAGAACAAAACGACAAATTGAATTGTAGAGGGTGTTAAGTTTGCTAAGGTGGGTTTGAGGTGCTGAGCCATATACTATGTCTCCATAGTCAATAATTGGCATTAGCATCTGCTGTGCGATACGTTTTCTGACCAGGAGACTTAGGGAGGATTTGTTCCTGTAAAGTACCCCTAGTTTGGCATAGGTCTTGGTTGTCAGGGTATCAATGTGCATAACGAATGTTAAGTGGGAGTCAAACCATATGCCCAGGTATTTAAAACTAGTAACGGGAGTTAGGGTGGTGTTAGTGTTGGTTCTAATCTGGAGCTCAGTCAGTCAGATAGATATAACAAGACTAATAAGATCTGACACAAAAGATTTTAGCATACTGTATTATAGGAAGCATTTTGGACTGTAAGCCTCATTCGCTTTGGGTACAAACTCTCAGGTTTATGTATCCTTTAGGCCTATCTTCTTAGTAACTGCTTTAGTACATTGCCTGCCCTCAAAAGTGATTTAACATGTTCAAAGAGAAGGAATCTGTCACTCTAAGTGTGCATATTGCATGACATTGTATGTCACTTGTGCATCTCGGTCTTTGTTGCAGATGTCACTCTTGTGTTTATATAGTCTTTCCTTGCTGGGATTCTTCGTCTGTCCAACATTTTTCCACATGGGCATTCCATGGCATACACCACATTGATGTATCGCAAGTGACAAAGTGAAACTGATATTATTTTTATTATATTTTTGCCACTTTAGGTGCCTATTTTATATTTGTCAAAGCTGTAGTTTGGGTACGTTTTCAGAAGAAATTCCCCATTAACTTCAATAGTAATTTTGGCTGCTCAGGCTGATATAGAATAAACCCCTTGGAGTCGGTTCATTTCTTCTTTTGTGGATCACCTTCTATGTGATATATTGATCGTATCATTACTTTATATAGCTGTTTTCATTTATTTATTTTTTAAATTTGTGCACCTACATTTTGTTCCTAATATATCTGATATTGATACCCCACCTGGATAAAATGTTTTGTTATCTTGTTAGCAAACATTCATAGTGTGTGCATCTTTAGTTTTTCTATGGTTCTCAATATACTACATAAAAATACAATGTTTTATTATGATTAATGAATGCCTAGTAGCAATCACCAAAGAGAAGGTCCCATCTTATGATTATATTTCAAAGTGGTCTACTGTGGATGTACAATTATTAAAATGAGCATGATCTCAATATATAATCTTCATAGCCCCCTTTTAACATTTACCTTGGTGATGCGGAAGCAAGGCCAATTTAACAACACATTGCTTGTGCACAACATTTACAGAAGGAGTGTAAGGATGGGTACAGATTTTAGTTTTTACCTATTGTACCAACATTTGAAACTGTATAAATGCAATGACCATTTTTAATATGCTTTTTAGCGTTTGCTGGGTTTTAAAATATATTTCAAGTTTTTATTACAGAAAAAGTCTTTATTAGCACAGAGCTGACAAATGGCTGTATTGAATAATTGACTCTTGGGGTTTTTTTTTTTTTTTTTTTTTTTTTTTACTAAACTGGTCATGAATGCTGAAACCATCTGTTTCTCTGGACGTTTGTCAGGGTGAGTGTGGCAGAGGCAGCTGTCTGAAATGGGACGCTTTGGATGATGAACCAGTCCATTGTTTCAAAGCAATTCACTTGCATTCAGAGGCTCTACCCAGGCGTAATGTACAGCAATCAAAATCAAACTATTGTTTATACCAATCATATTGATCTGAAAAGAAGGTGGTGGGGTGACCCCGTTGTACAATCAAATAGTTGTGTGGAGCAGCTGTATGTCTCCCAATCCGTGTTTCAGTAAAAAAAATACATTTGGAAGCTAGAGGGCTCTCTCTGCCCTTTTGGGGAAAAGGAAACTTGAACTCTGACTTAATTCAGTATAGGAAAGACACAAGTGTTTTAATACCATTACTAATATGCTCTCGCTCAATTTGTTGACATTCTTTTCATGATACCAAAGATAATAATTAATTAAACCCGGGATTAGTTGATGCGAACTGTAAATTGAGGACTTGAACAAAAAGCGTAAGCGAGGAAGGAATCCTTTTAGTGTCGTTCCTGTTTTCGATGATTTATTCATTTGACAGGGGAATAGATATTATGCGGTGCTCTGTAGTTTCTAAATGCTTAATTAAGCATTTTACTGTACTTTTTAGATCTATGTTATACTTACATTAATTTTTCCCCCTGAAAAATGACTCTAAATATGTATTGTCTTTTCTGCCATTCAAAAACTGGACATCGTTGTTTTAATTAGGCACACAGGAATGGATATGTTTAGTGCATTTAATAAAGATTATAGTCTTGAGTCTAGTGTAAGTGAGAATGAGACACTTCATCTTTTAACATGAAGGCATTTTAGTTGTCCTTGTCAGTTCATCACATGCATGCTAATATCTTCACATATAAAATGTAATCTGTCCTACTAAATGAAGGAATTAGTTTCTGGAAGACATCTTTCATTAAGCAATTAACGAATCTCTCTTAACCAATCGACATAAGCATATGTGTTTATATTTAATAAGTATTTGTATGATCAAGCAATTATAGTTGATGCATCCTGACTTTTGTGGATATTAGATCCTTTTCCACTTTTGGTATTTAAATATTTAAAAATGGTAACATTCTTCCTTGACCTCTAAAATTACAGGTCTAAAGAGGGTGTATTGTTTATCTCGACTCATAATATGTCAGAAATGTTCTTTTTACCAGGATAAAAGGATAAAGATGTAACAAATAAGTGTTTGGAAACCACTCAACAAAGTAAATGGATACTATTTTATGACCGCAAATACAAGGGCTAATGTTGGTGCACTTCTGTTTGCTAATATTCTTCTGTGGATAGGGTAATCCTCTGGTAAATAACCCCCAGGGTATTCTTTCAAGGTCTTAGGACTGCCTGTGTGGGGCAATACCAATGTGAGGAAAAGCATCCCATGGAGCAATACTTTAAAGTACCGTTTATAAAAATATATATATATAAAAGTATAATTGTTATTGCAAGCATGTGTTTAACATCTTAAGACGCAGCATGGGTATTGTTTGTAGTTGAATTGTTACCCTAAGTAGTTAAGATATATCACGATCTCGTGTGTTTTGGGTGTTGCTTCTAAAAAATGCTTGTGCTTTGGTTTTGTCTAAAGTGTGTGTGTTTTGGATAAAAAGGAAAATATTAATTCAAATGAAGAACAAAAAAAAATCACTTTGAATTGATTGTGAGAAACGGATAATGAAAGAAGGTGTGTGTGAATATATATATTAGCGGTGCACACTGTGAGTATGTTGTGATTCTAAAAGAAAACCTTTCAGATTTGCAGGACTTGATTTGGATTTCTTTTTTAAAAAAAAAGGAAACGGCAAACTTTTCTAAAAAATGTTTTTTAAGTTTCTAAGCAGTTTACAAAAAAAAAAAACAGAAACTGAAAACACAAATCTGGTTTTTCAGGTTTTTGACTTTCGCACTGAGACGAAATAGTTTGTCCTGAAGTTTGACTTCAACGCCAGATCACAGTACTGTATTTGCCCTTCCCTAATGTGTAGATAGGTGTGTGTAAAAAAAAAATATATATCTATCTATTATGCGCCACATCCTCCCACTGTCTCACATTAGTAGACTTGCAATGACTGACAACTATAGAATATAGTTGTGCGTGTGTGTGTGTATACTTAGTTAAGTTATGGTGAGTAAAAAAAGTGACAAAAACCCTCCACAGCAAAGCATATAGCAAATGGAAATATAACTGTCCGCTCATTTGCATGTCTTAGGCAAGTCTGCAACCCCGCCTTTCACCTTATCTCCCAGCACACAGCACTTCCACTGTAGCAAGAGATTCTGGGAAATGGCATGCAAATGAGCACACAGTGCCACTTTTTGCTTCAAAACCATTTAAAACATGGTTCCCTATAGGCTTACCTGCCTAAGACATGCAAATGAGCAGACAGTTATATTTCCATTTGCTATATGCTTTGCTGTGGAGGGTTTTTGTCACTTTTTTTACTCACTATAACTTAACTAAGTATGGTAAAACCCAACTCCAAATGGTTGTCAAAAGAATATATTGCATAAACAAGACATCATCCCAACGTTTCAGTCCGCGTGTGGGACCTTTATCAAGGTGAGATATATATATATATATATATATATATATATATATATATATATATATATATATATATCTCCAATAAAGAATATCACTTGTGAGCACATTCACATGTCATAGACAGGTCTGCAACCCTGCCTTTCAACCATTATCGCCTAGCATACAGTGCTCCCACTGCAGCAAGGGATTCTGGGACATGTGAATGGATATTCCAGGCAAAAGGTGACACATTGTGTGCTCATTTGCATGTAATTTCCCAGAAACCCTTGCTGCAGTGGGACCACTGTATGCTGGGTGATAATAGTTGAAAGGCAGGGTTGCAGACCTGTCTAAGACATGTGAATGTGCTCACAAGTGATATTCTTTATTGGCTATATGCTAACGGTGGAGGTTTTTTGTTGCCTTTTTCACCCACCATAACTTTAAAAATATAAATAAATATAATGAATAGACGATACCATTCTGTGGCCAACGAAATGCTTTTATTTGTGTGAGCTTTCCAGATACACTGATCTCTTCTTCCGGCGGTGTTACAATGAATAAAGCAGGCAGGTTTACTTAAAAACAGTGCATCTTGGAATGTTATCTGTGACTAAAATCTATCCATCCCTCTGTGCAGTATGCGATTTATGACTTGAAGTGTTAAATTGTCCCTGAATGTTAGTGATGTAAGAGTGTGTCTGTGTGTGTGTGTGTGTGTGTGTGTGTATATGTATGTATGTATGTATGTATGTATGTATGTATGTATGTATGTATGTAAATATAAATGTATACAGTGCTTTACAAAAGGTGTGTTTGGAGTGGGAATGTATATCAATGGTGTGGGCAGGTGTGGAAATGTAAGGGGGTGTTGCATTACTAAAAGAGTGTGTAGATAACTATGTGGTCCTTATTGGGATGCAATTACATAGAGTATTTGTATGTTTTAGAGACAGCTGTGTTTGAAATCATATAGCGCAGTATGTATAGGCATGGCCTTAAGCACTCATGGGAAGAGAGTTCTCTTGTGTCAGTGGTGACTCATGAAACTGTGGTCTCGGTTTAGACTACTGCTAAGTGTCCTGAACAGTTGCGTAAATTTGTATTCATGCAACCATCTCTCGTTCGGTGTTCAAAAATTTACCTTTTGGTATGGCCACCTTCAGATCTTTCATCTTATGGCCAGAGTCAGAGAAATGTTCACCGACAGGACTGTATCTTGTTCCGCGTGTGATGCTGTGGCGATGCAGATTCATTATCTTGTTTAGCCCCTGTCCCGTCTCCTATGTAGTAGCAGCCCCCTGGGCATTTCATGCACATGATGAGGTACACGATATTGCTGGAGGAACAGATGAACCTTCCTCTGATTTTGTACTCCAGATTCCTGTGTGGTATTTGTATTGTGCCCGCTGTGTGGAGCATTGCGCAGGTTTTGCATCTTGTGTCCTGGCATGGTCTTGTCCTGTATTCAGTTGTACTGGTGAATACTTTACTCCTCACCATCATTTTCTTGATATTATGAGGCTCTGTGTGATAATAAGGGTGTTTCAGGGAAGACCTGTTGCAGTCTTGTATCTTCCTGGAGAATGGGTTGTAGTACCCTGGTGATCTTGCGTAGGGCTTCTAGGTGTGGGTTATATGTGACAACCAAAGTTACCCTGTCGCTTGTCTCTTTCTGTCTGTATTCAAGGAGATCACTTCTTGGAATTCTGGTAACTTTGTGGATTTGCTGGTCTACAATTCTGTGGTTATATCCACGGTTTATGAAATCCGATCTCAAGGCTGTAATCTGCTGGCCTCTGTCTGCTGTGTCAGAGCATATTCGGTTGTATCGTATGATTTGACTGTAGATGGTTGCATGCTTAGTGCGTGTCGGGTGGAAGCTGTTGTCCCTCAAATAGCTGGCTCTGTAAGTAGGTTTGCGGTGTACAGAAGTCTGTAGTTGGTTGTTCTTTATAGTAATGTTGGTGTCTAGGAAATATACTTCGTCTGGGGAATGGGTGAGTTTGAGGTTGATGGTCGGGTGGAACGTATTGAAGTTCTCATGGAACTGTAGGAGGTCCTGTTCACCAGAGATTCAAATCAGGAGGACGTCATTGACGTAGCCAAGGTATGTATGGGGTTTCAAGTGACAGGTGGAAAGAAAGTCACTTTCCAGTTTTGTGCAGAACAGATTGGCATACTGTGGCACCATCCGAGTGCCCATAGATGCCCAGGTTGTCTGGAGGTATGTGTAATTTCCAAATGTGAAGTAGTTATGGGTCAGAATAAATTTGATGCATTTAGTCATTCAAAGTATCTGCAGGCTGAAATCCCATCTTTGTGGGGGATGTTTGTGTAAAGTGATTCTACATCCATGGTTGCTAATAGTGTTCCTGTTGGGAGGGGGGCAATGGCATTTGTAGTTTGTTTAGCAGGTTGGGGGTGTCCTGGATATAGCTGGGTGTGGTGTTCCTGACAAGTGGTTTTAGAATGGCTTCCACCCAGCCAGAACTATTCTCAGTCAGTGTGCCAGATCCAGAGATGTTAGGGTTAGGGTTATAATTCATAAATCCATCAAAGATACAAAAATATATATAAAGAATGAAGTTTCAGACCAACACGCCTTTCTCAAGATCCTAATGTAGTCCTAATGTATTGCTTAATATAGTCTGTAAAGGAGGGGCCAATAAAGTTTCGCACAAAGTACTCACTTCCTACATAAGGCTGTGTCCCTGGTGGCCGTGGCTGTGCGTGCGATGACATGCGTGCCACACACAAAGTACAGCCCTTTATGAGGCAGGCCTCAGTCGCGACCACTGGAAAGGAAGACAATAATTTTGCCTTTCTGTGTGTGTGGCTAAGCGATCCCATGGTTGACTGACTAGTGCATGTGACGTCATGGCCGTGCCCCCTGTAATGGCCGCACCCCTCCTCCCCCATCATGACCGTGCCCCCCCCCCTGCGTGCGTCCTATCGCTACCCCTAGACCGCAGATCACAGCTTAAACTGGTGCAAGTGCCGCCAGGTGCTCCGCGCGCGCATGCATGCAGTGACTGGGGCCGTAGCCTAATGCAGGGGTGCGCAAACTGGAGGATCCAAAAATCAGCGCTGCTGAGAAAGCGCCACATAGGCGTGAAGCGCATGGGAGGGGTTTTTTTGGAGTCTGCTAACTTTTTGTATGTCAAAATAAAGCTTTTTATATTTTTCCACACCTGGGTTGCCGTGCTGTTTTTTAAATGCTATCCAATTTGTTGTTGCTCCGGATTTCCACTCTTTCTATTTCTTCCCCTCAGGCTAAGTTGCTATTGTTATTGTGTTGCAGGCAGCTACTGTAGTTTACTTGTAGCAGCTTGTTATTTGGTGAACGTAACTGCAACTATTTAGCAACATTGTACTTTCTCCTCCAGGCTGCAATGCATTGTATCTGCAGTGTATATATATTGTGTCCCCTTGTATCTTACTGTCTCTACTAGACCGAATAAAATGTTATTTTAACCAATATCCATTTATCCACTATCATCTTCCCTCAGGGCACTGACCATTGATTGTGGTGGATTATATGTATTCCATCGACATCACTCATTTCTCATAAGCTTTGTGTTCCACCACTCAATTTCCCTCTAACAGGATTGATTCATGAGTGCACAACTGGGGGCTTCCCTATACCTACACTCTATGGAGTGCTTCTCTGGCTTAGGACCCTTCTTAACTCAATATTATTCCCCCAGTGCACCCATCTCTCCCCCCCCCCCCTTGATCACCTAGAGGTCAAGCAGGTGCTCTAATATGATATTAAACATCAGCATAGTATATCCATAATACCCTAATAAGGGGAACATCTAGATACTCCTAAACTAATTATCCAATTCTAGATTATGATAGCCCACTGTATCTCGCATCGCAGACGGCTGCTGACGGCTTACACAGGACCGAAAGGAGCATGTGCATTAAAGATCAAAAAAGGCAATTGACGTACGTCATGCCCAGCATGTAAGATGTGTGCAGAAACCGGTTGGTCTAACACCTTTTGCCTAATTGTTGACTTATGTTGACTGTCTTGTTCCTTCACCTTTCTTATTGTTTCCCCGACATAGGCTAACCCACAAGGGCATATAAGGCCCGTTTTATAGTGCCGTGTGCGCGCGCACGGATTTTTAGTGGGCTGACGTCAGTCAGCCTTTCTATAGATGTTCCGCGCGTGCGCACAGCAGGGAGAGGGGAGCCGACAGCGGTGAAGATGAAGAAATTCATCTTTTCGCGCCGCTGTCTGCGCTCAAATGTATGTATTGGTGTGTATGTGTGTATGTATGTGTGTTTGTATGGATGTGTGTGTGGGGGGGGGGGTAAATAATTGCACAAATAAAAAAAAAATTATTAAACTTTTTTTTATTTAAAAAAAATCTTACTTAAGACTTAATTTCACTCACACAACATATACACACATATACACTTACCTGCAGCTCCCGGCACTATACAGGAAAAGCATACGGCGTTGCACGCGCGTTCGCATAGGAACGCGCGGCCACACGGCCGCATCCTGTATATAACAGCCCTATCCATATATGCTACATGATCTGTATTACATGTTGTTTCAGTTCTCTTTGGCGTCAAGAGTTCCATAAATTCAATATTCTGTATTCATTTTCTCTCGGTATCCAATAAATCAAATGGGAATCCTCTCTCCCTAAACTGCACTCATTTGTATCAATTTTGTGTTTAAATTTGTCTCATTCCCAACAATGTGTTTAACTCTATGAAATTGACTACTTGGAAGAGATCGTATTGTTGTTGAAGGATGAAAACTACTAAAATGTTGTAATGTATTTCTATTGGGCTCTTTGGTATAGAGGCCTGTAGCAGATCTCCACAACATTTATACACCCTAGTGTCCAAAACGTAAACTTCAGTCACACTATTGTGGATACAAAAGTGGGGTGCAAACATAATGTGCTGAACCTAATAATATATCATAATTGGTGCAATTCAAATGATGTCATCGGTAAACCAGTCCACCTTCTAAGGAACAGGAGTTCCCTATTGGGGGAAAGGCGGTCTGAAGGTTCTTCTCCAAAAAAAACAAAAAACAGTACTTGACAACGTAAAAGTCCACCATGGTGCCAAAAGCACTTCAAAGGAAGTGGGATTATCAAGGGTTAACCATAGATGTAGATGACATTTGCGTTGCTAGTAGAATGAACTAGAATGAACTACTAAGTCTCTGGTGTGGAATGTGACTGCTGGATATGTGCCTTTTTAAAATGCCATCCGCAGCATGTGCAGATACTGCTGGTTGGTGTCGGCATTCTTGTCAGAGTGAGCGCGATGTCTCTCACCATGATCAATTTTTAACAGTGTTATCTAAGTGGCGCTATCTAATTTAAATATCTTTAAACATAATGAGTGAATCAAGTGAAGATATATATATACATATATATATATATATATATATATATATATATATATATATATATATATATATGTATTTCCATTGGTGAATATTGAATTACTACTTAGTGCAAAAAATCAATGTGCACGTGAAATCAAATAAGTGACGAAAAGTAAATATACAGACAAATTGGATATGCAGCTTCAACCCAAATGTGGATTGCTTTCTCAATCCAGGTAGCAGTTTTTCTTCGATCTCCAAGTGATGGAGAGCACAATCATGGAAGAGAAAACATATATCTGATGGTGCAATAAGTTTCAAATGTTGTTGTCAAGGATTGGACTTCGGCTGAAGTGGATCCCAGTGGCAGGAACAGCAGGGAGCGAAGTCAGGAAACAAGCAGGGGTCTGAGGTAACGAGTAAACTGGAACAGGATGATAGCAATAGCTAGCACAGCAGTAAACACAGGAACCTTGCAGAAGCTAAGAACCAGTATAAACAGGCAAAGAGGAACAGGAAAGGGAGGTTTATATAGGCAGGCTGGGAGGTGGAGCACAGGTGCAGAGGTGTCAGGTATCAGAGTCTGGAATGTTCCTTAGTTTAGCAGCAGCACTCCCGGTGGGCAAGTATAGGTACTGCAGGCTAGAACCAGACATTGAGAGTGGCAGCAGTCCCGGTGGCCAAGCATGGGAACAGCAGGCTAGAGAATATGACATTACTCCCCCCTCCCAAGAGCGTTCTCCCGACGATCCTTGCTAGGCTTGTCTGGATATCTCCAGTGAAAAGCTTTGACTAGTCGCGGAGCATGTACAAAATCTTTGGGTACCCAAGACCTTTCCTCTGGGCCATAGCCCCCCCTGTGAACCAGGTACTGTAGTTTCCCTCGGTGTAACCTGGAATCCAAAATTCTCTCCACAGTGAATTCCTCTTCGTTATCAACGAGGACGGGTTCAGGGGGAGGAAGTCTCCATCCAGGAAACGGATTCTCACGGAAAGGTTTCAGCAGAGAAGAATGAAACACAGGGTGTATTTTGATGGTCTCAGGAAGCTCTAATCTGAAGGACACTGGATTTATTAGTGCTGAGATGCGAAATGGCCCGATGTATTTTTGGCCCAATTTAATGGTTGGAACCTTTAGACATAGATTTCTTGTAGAAAGACAGACTTTATCCCCGACTTGAAATTCTGGGGAGGGTCTGCGGTGTTGGTCTGCTGCTCTTTTGTACTTTACTTGAGTCTCACGAAGTGTCTCTTTGAGGGTCTCCTGGATGTCTCACAGAGTCTCCAGTTTCTCTGTAACTGCCGGAATGGGGCCCGAAGATGGAAAACGAGGAATAAAGGTTGGATGAAATCCATAATTTGAGAGAAAGGGGCTCTTCTGAGTCGAAGAATGATGTGAATTGTTGTATGAAAACTCAGCTAATGGTAGGAAATCAATCCAGTCATCCTGGAGATGACAAACAAAACATCGTAAGTATTGTTCCAAAGTCTGATTGGTCCTTTCTGTCTGGCCATTGGATTGTGGATGATAGCCAGACGATAAATTTAAACGAATTCCTAGAGAAGAACAGAAGGTCCTCCAAAATTTTGAAGTGAATTGTACCCCTCTATCGGATATGATATCATCAGGAGCCCCGTGAAGCAGAAACACCTCTTTCACAATCAACTTGGCTGTCTGGTCTGCAGAAGGAAGATTCAGTGCTGCAATGAAGTGAGCCATCTTTGTAAGTCGATCCACCACTACCAGGATGGTATTATGTCCACTTGATCGGGGCAGTCAACAATAAAATCCATTGATATGGACCCCCAAGGACGAGTTGGAACCCACAGGTGATGCTCGAGGGGTCTTGGTCCTAGCACAAGTCTCACAGGAGAGGACATAGTCTTTAACATCTTGTGCTAATTTAGGCCACCAAAAAGAGCGAGACAACAGTTCCTGTGTCTTGAGGACACCTGGGTGACCAGCGGGTCAGGAGTCGTGCATTAATTGGAGCACCTCTAATTTTACCTCCTTAGGGACGAACAGACGATCCTTATAGTTCCAGAGACCATCACATAGAAATAGTTCTGCTTCCGGAGGAGGGTTTTTAAGAAAAGAGTCATTTGAGTAGGCTCCCTTTATTCGTGTGACGAGATCGGCGGAGAATGTGACGCCCAAAAAATTTATTTTTGGAAGAATAGTTTCTTCTTGCTCTTTGTCTGAACTAGGATTAGGAAAGGACCGTGACAAGGCGTCGGCTTTTCCATTCTTGGAGCCAGGGCGGTAGGAGATGTGGAACTGAAATCTTGCAAAGAAGAGAGCCCACCTGGCTTGTCGCGCAGACAGTCTCTTTGCGGATCGAATGAATTCTAAGTTCCTGTGATCCGTAAAGACCGTAATTGAGTGATTGGCCCCCTCCAGTAGATGTCTCCACTAAGAGAATGCAGCTTTTATAGCCAAGAGTTCTTTGTTTCCGATGTCATAATTTCGTTCAGCTGTTGACATTTGGTATGAATAAAAGGCACATGGATGAAGGAGCATCTTGGGTCCAATTCTTTGTGACAGAATGGCACCAACAGCGGAGTCGGATGCATCCACTTCCAAGATGAATGGTAATTCTGGATTTGGATGGATGAGGATAGGGGCAGATGTGAAGAGTGACTTCAATTGTTCGAATGCCGCATCCGCTTTAGGAGACCATTTGAAGGGGAATTCCTTCCGTGTGAGTTGGGTGATTGGGGCAATAATGCCAGACAAATTTTTAATAAAACGTCTATAGAAATTGGCAAAACCCACAAATCTCTGAACGTCCTTTTCATTCCGAGGGATTGGCCATTCCACCACGGCTTGAATCTTGCCTGGGTCCATACTCAAACCCTCGGGAGAGATGATGTAACCGAGAAATTGCATGCTGGTTTTTTCGAATTCGCATTTTTCTAACTTGATGTATAATTTGTACTTACGGAGATGCTCAAGGACAATTCGGACATGTCTCTGGTGATCCATGATGTTATCTGAGAAGACTAGGATGTCATCCAGGTATGCCACTACGAATTGGTCCAATAACTCTCGGAGGACATCATTGATTAAATGCTGGAAGGTAGCAGGGGCATTACAGAGTCCGAAAGGCATCACCAGATATTCATAGTGCCATAACGGGTTCGGAAGGCTGTTTTCCATTCGTCACCGGGTCGAATGCGGACCAAATTATACGCTCCTCTGAGATCTAATTTGGTAAAGATTTTGGCTGACCGAATTCTTTCCAATAGTTCAGGAATCAGAGGTAATGGGTACCTGTTCTTCACGTTATCTTATTTAGTTCCCGATAGTCAATGCAGGGGCGTAGAGAACCGTCTTTCTTTCCCACAAAGAAGAGCGCAGCGCCTGCTGGAGAAGTAGAGGGTCGGATAAAACCCTTTGATAGGTTCTCCTGTAGGTAGTCATTGAGGACCTTCAATTCCGGTTCTGAGAGGGAATAAATTCTTCCAAACGGAATAGCAGCACCTGGTAATAATTCAATGGGGCAGTCATAAGAGCGATGTGGGGGAAGCGTATCCGCGTTCTTGTCACACACATCTAAAAACTCAGAGTAAGGAGCAGGCAGAAGATTTTCTTGAGACGAGGAAATCTTATGTATTCCTACACACTCTGGTATACAGTAGGAGTTTTAGGTAGACAGGCTAGCTGACAGTGGTCCGAGGGAAACGTGAGTGTCTTGGTCTTTCAGTCGATTAGTGGGTTATGGATCATGAGCCATGGAATTCCCAGAATCACTGGAAACAAAGGTGATGGAATGAGACCAAATGAAATCTTCTCCTGGTGATTGGGCTCCATGATTAGTGTTAAGTTACTGGTTTCATGGGTAACAGGTCCAGAGCTCAAGGGAGAACCGTCAACGACTTCCATCCTTTCTGGCGATTCCTTGGCTACAAATGATACCGAATTGTTCTTGGCGAATTCTATGTCCATAAAATTGCCTGCCGCCCCTGAGTCGACCATTACTGTGGTTGAAAAACGATGTGTTCCTTCCTCGATGATAATAGGAACCAGGAGGTGAGGGTGTAGCGAAGGAGGGTTATCTTTCCTTTGAGAAGCAGAGAAAACAGTTTTTGAAATAGCGTGCAGCTGATTTCTTCTAGGGCTCTGGAAAGAAGACCGCCTGGACTTGTTTGGGCAATCAGCGAGATAGTGCCCATCGTTTCCGCAATATAAACAGAGATCTTCTGTTCGGCGTCTATTCCTTTCCCCGGTTGAGATGGGTCCCCGCAGTGTATTTACTTGCATCGGCTCCTCCTCAGTCTCCCTGGAACGTCTTTGGGTATTGACATCTCTAAACCCGGGGTTGCTTGGCATGAACCCCTGTCTCTCCAATCATCTTTCCGTAAGCCTGCGATCAATTTGGATGCATAAACGGACAAAGTCCTGAAATCTCTCTGGCGTCTCCACCCGGACTAGTTCGTCTTTAACTTGTTCCGAGTGACCCTGCCGAAAATGATATTTCTGCGCGGCCTCATTCCACTCAGTATCGTTAACCCATCTGCGGAATTCAGTAGCGTACTCAGCTGCCGAGCGTTTTCCTTGACGAAGATTGTTCAGAGTTGCCTCAGCGGTTGCACTACGATTTGGGTCATCAAAAATAAGACTCATGGCATCGATGAACTCCTCCATGTCCCTTAGTAGTGGGCTATCCTGTTCTAACATAGGGGAGACCCAAGCAAGGGCCTCATCCTTGAGCAGGGTTATGATCAGTCCAACCTGGGCTTCGTTGGTATTATAGATGGTAGGCTGAAGCTTGAACACATGTCTGCATTGATTAAGGAAATCCCGAAAAGATTGTCTTTTTCCTCCAAATTTTTCCAGAAGGGTTATACGGGGCGCGATTTCCACAGTCAGAGTCTTTTGAACAGATGCGGTGATTAAAGCTGCACGTAGTTCACGGTTTTCAGCTTCTCCGGCGGCAGCTCGTTCCTCCTAGCGGAGGGCACATCCTTCCGCGCGGACGACACATTCTTCCCAGCGGGCATCACGTTCTACCTGGCGGGCATCCCGTTCTTTCCGGAGGGTATCCTGTTCTTCCACGTGACCAAGACGTTTGATAAGGTGTCCTTTTTGTTCTTGGAAACCAACCATGATACGTTGTAAGTCCTGCAGTGTCCGAGCCTGGGCCACGTCTGTTCCGGCGGAATCCATGGTAGAGCCTGTTTATTCTGTCAAGGATTGGACTTCGGCTGAAGTGGATCCCAGTGGCAGAAACAGCAGGGAGCGAAGTCAGGAAACAAGCAGGGGTCCGAGGCAACGAGGAAACTGGAACAGGATGATAGCAATAGCTAGCACAGCAGTAAACACAGGAACCTTGCAGAAGCTAAGAACCAGTATAAACAGACAAACAGGAACAGGAAAGGGAGGTTTATATAGGCAGGCTGGGAGGTGGAGCACAGGTGCAGAGGTGTCAGGTATCAGAGTCTGGAATGTTCCTTAGTTTAGCAGCAGCACTATCGGTGGGCAAGTATAGGTACTGCAGGCTAGAACCAGACATTGAGAGTGGCAGCAGTCCCGGTGGCCAAGCATGGGAACAGCAGGCTAGAGAATATGACAGTTGTAAGTTTAATTTTTCCCAATCCCTCAATGGATGGTACTTACAAATCCCAACAATTTTCAATACACATAAAGGTATCTTTAACGAATTTCCCAGCGTCAGCCTCAGGACAGGGTAATCAGGAGACACACATGGATGGAACCTTCATAAGGTAAATAAAGGACCGAAAATAGAAATAAACATCTCGAGTGGCAAGCAGTGTAGGGGGAAGACGCTACATGCTACGCTGTTTGCCACCGAGAGAATCGTTTGCCGTTTGAACATCCAGGAGATCACCGCCCGGAAGCACGTAGATGCGAGACGCCGACGGAGCTGAACTACAGAAGGGAGGAAACACTCCAGGTTCCAGTTGTTGGTGTAGATCATTAGATCAAACTGCTTTTATTGTTCAAATACTATGTGAGTTCATTTCAACATTTATTCACTTATATAAAGTGTCACAACAGGCTATACTATGTTCGGTCCTTTATTTACCTTTATGAAGGTTCCATCCATGTGTGTCTCCTGATTACCCTGTCCTGAGGCTGATGCTGGGAAATTCGTTAAAGATACCTTTATGTGTATTGAAAATGTTTGGGATTTGAGAGTACCATCCATTGGGGGATTGGGAAGAATTAACCTTACAAAAATTTGAAACATATTGCACCATCAGATATATGTTTTCGCTTTCATGATTGCGCTCCCCATCAACTTGGAGATCAAAGAAAAAAACTCACCATGATCAGTCTGAACTCGCCGAATCCCACAATGATGACATCACTTATAAATCTATACTCCCAGCCCTGTCTGTATGCCGCGACATAGGTTTACTACTACGCATTTCGTGACTATTTTTCCAATCCTATTTTTTGGTATAAATATGTTTTTTAAAAAATCTTCATATATGATTATGCAGCAATTAGATATAATATTCATTAGTTGCAGTTATATATTTGTTTTACAACAGACGACAGAGAAGCCCAATGCTACATCCAACATGACAAAAATACACAGTAAAATACTTATATGTTCTCTTGAAAAAGGGTCATTTAGTTTAAACCTTTGGCCAAAGCGTTGTAAGCTTGCGAGCCACGACAAGGCAGACACCCATTCGCAAGTCCTAACACTACCAGATAAAATACTAATATACCTCTATTAGGATTAAAATTCTCATTTACCTCTATTAGGAGGGAGATAGACCACATTGGATCTATATCGAGTAGAATTTTATGATCCACTAACTTGGGAAGTGGGGAGGGGCGGGCTTAAAACCTGGGAAGGAGGAGCCACCAACCTCCAACAGCTGAAACAGCTGATAATAGGTTAACAAAACACAAAGCCCCAGCAAGCTCTTTTTGGGAACCCCTGAGCCCCCACAAAATATATATATGTATATAAGTGTCAAAATGGAGTGCTATTGAGCGTGGCATATATATACAACAGACGACAGAGAAGCCCAATGCTACATCCAACATGACAAATATATAAGTATTTGTATAAGTACTGTGTATTTTGTCATGTTGGAGGTAGCATTGGGCTTCTCTGTCGTCTGTTGTATACATATGTCATGCTCAATAGCACTCAATTTTGACACTTATTTACATATATATATATATATATATATATATATATATATATATATATATATTGTGGGGTCTCAGGGGTTCCCAAAAAGAGCTTGCTGGGGTTTTGTGTTTTGTTGACCTATATTTGTTTTAACAGGTTATTTGTATTTCGGCCTCTTATTTGTTCCAGCCTAATAATGGTTAATAACAATTAGGAACGGTGGACTATTTAAACCTGGACTTTGGAGAAGATAGCCAATACCCCTGAGGAAGTGATCCGGAGAGGTCATGAGACGCGTAGGGTGGAGCTAAACCAAAGTAGCGGTGCACAGACAGTGGTGGGAATGGAATCTTATAAGTGGTCATCATTGTGGGATATGGCGAGTACGGACTGATCGTTGTGAGAGACATCGTGCTCACTCCGGCAAGAGATGGCGACACCAGACACCAGTATCTGTGCATGCTGCGGGTGGCATTTTAAAAAGGCACGTATCCAGCAGTGACATTCGATACCGGAGACTTGCTAGTTAATTCTAGTTAGTTCTACCAGCGTAAAGATCATCTACATCTAAGCATTACCCTTCATAATCCCACTTCTTTTGAAGTTTTTTTGGTGCCAAGGAGAACTTTCACTTTGTGAAACACTATTGTGGATAGTGAAAGAGATGGTAGGCATAGCCTTATTAATACTTTCTGGAAAGGTCAAAGGGGATCTAAGGTCGCTTGTCCAGACAAGAAAGCCGTCATCTATATATACAGTATCTAAACCAGGCCTGCACAACATGCGGCCTATCTGGCCTCTCTGTGCGGCCCGCGATGACTCCGACCGGGCGACAGTTAATTAAATAAATAAATACATTTTTAAAAATAAGTTTTAAAAAATGGCGGTGATTCCCCCCCCCCCTTGGGTTTTGCGGTGCGTGAGGCGGCGGCACGGGGGCAGCAGCATGAGGAGGATGCGGCAGCCTTGAGTATTTTTTTTTTTCAATAGCAGGATGCCGGGGTGCGGGGCTTTAGAGTAGAAGGGATTGGTTGGAGGTCATAGCATGCCGGGGGCGGGGCTTAGTACCGGGGAGAAGATGTGCTGAGCTAAGGTGTGTGTGTGTAACGGGCTGCTGCAGTGGGGAGTGGGAGTGAAAAACGGGCTGCTGCATGGGGGTGTGTGTGAAAAACGGGCTGCTGCATGGGTGGGGTGGGGGGGATGGGTGTGAAAAACGGGCTGCTGCAGGGGTGGGGGGTGGTGGTTGTAAAAAATGGGCTGCTGCAGGGGTGGGGGTGGGTGTAAAAAACGGGCTGCTGCAGGGGTGTAAAACGGGCTGGTGAGGGGGGGCAAACGGGCTGCTGTGGGGTGGGGCAAACGGAGTGGTGTGATGGGGGGAGAAGGGATGGGGGTAGAAGCGGTGGGGAGAGAAGAGGGAGAGGGGAGAGATAGAGGAGGGAGAAGGGAGAGAGGAGGCAGAAGGGGGAGAGGGGGGAGAAGGGAGAGAGGGGGCGGAAGGGAGAGAGGGGGGGCAGAAAGGAGAGAGAGGGGGGGAGAAGGGAGAGAGAGGGGGGTGAAGGGAGAGAGGGGGCAGAAGGGAGAGAGAGAGTGGGTGATGGGAGAGGGGGAGGTATGAGAAGGGGAGATGTAATGTTTTTTCTGTATCACAATAAGAAAACAGTTAAGTAAAAGTTGCGCGCTAAAAACATATTTTTTCGTGGTAGGTGCGTTATGGGTTCGGTGGGGGGGGGCTTGCTCCTTTCATGTGTCCCGGGCCCCATGATTTCTGTTGGCGGCCCTGTGGGTGATGTGAGGTGCAGGGTGGGAGAGGGTGATGGGTGATGTAAGGTGCAGGGGGGGAGGATGATGGGTGATGGGAGGTGCAGGGGGGAGAGGGTGATGGGTGATGTGAGGTGCAGGGTGATGGGAGGTGCAGGGGGGTGATTGGTGGTGCAGGGGGTGATTGGAGCTGCAGGGGGGGGGTCATTGGAGGTGCAGGGGGGGTGATTTGAGGTGCCAGGGGGTGATTTGAGGTGCAAGGGGGGTGATTTGAGGTGCAAGGGGGGTAATTTGAGGTGCAAGGGTGGTGATTTGAGGTGCAAGGGGGTGATTTGAGGTGCAGGGGGGGTCATTGGAGGTGCAAGGGGGGTCATTTGAGGTGAAAGGGGGGTCATTTGAGGTGTATGGGGGGTGATTTGAGGTACAAGGTGGGTGATTTGAGGTGCAAGGGGGTGATTTGAGGAGCAGGGGTCTCATTGGAGGTGCAAGGGGGGTGATTTGAGGTGCAAGGGGGTGATTTGAGGTGCATGGGGGGTCATTTGAGGTGTATGGGGGGTGATTTGAGGTACAAGGGTGGGTGATTTGAGGTGCATGGGGTGTGATTTGAGGTGCAAGGGGGAGAGTGATGTGAGGTGCAAGGGGGGAGAGTGATGTGAGGTGCAAGGGGGGAGAGAGCGATGTGAGGTGCAATGGGGGAGAGGGATGTGAGGTGCAGGGGGGGTGTGATGTGTGTGCTGTGCAGGGGGGTATTGTGTGTTTGATGTGGAGGGGGAGTATTATGTGTGTGGGTGAGGGGGAGAGATGGGGGTATGAGAGATAGATGGGGGTATCGCAAAGGTTGATAGTGAGGGGTTCTGAGGGAGATATGAGGATGATGATGAAGGGTGCTGGGGGAGATATGATGATGATGATGAGGTGCTGGAGGAGAGATGATGATGGTGATGATGATGATGATGATGATGATGATGATTTTACCCGTGCGGCCCAATTTTTTTTTCCTTGAAGCAGTTCGGCCCTTCTTACTTTACGAGTTGTGCAGGCCTGATCTAAACCAAGCTTTGGCATACAGTTGAAAATGTATTGGCTCCTCCATTACAGACTATATTAAGCAGCAGTATGCAGGCTGCATTAGTAGCTTGAGAAAGGACTATTATAAGTCTGAAATTTTGCTATTTTTATATATTTTTGTAACTGTATGTATTAATTAAATAATTTGCTATCTTTTGGAGTGCTTATTATTTATTTTTTCACTGCATATTTAGCTGGTCGGTCAGGTGGACCACAGCCATCCACTGAACATCCACTGCAAGCTAGGTTGATAAATAGATTACTCTGCCTTTCTGAGTGCCATTCACCTAGGCTATTTGTGTGTGTGTGTGTGTGTGTGTGTGTGTGTGTGTGTGTGTGTGTGTGTGTGTGTGTGTGCAGTAATTTTCTAATAATGCTACATTTTACTGTAGTTACAAAACTTAACTGTAGGTTAAAACTCAATATTTTCTTGCTTGCCCTGGCTCTGACTACTTTTAGCATGGTGGATTGGGCAACATCAATCAACATTGCAGAGCACGTTATGTCTGTGAGAATTGTGTCTCAGTGTGTGATATTAACCCCTGTTAATAACTGGGGTCAGATTTCTTTGTTCTATACGGCATTCTTATGGGTTAACTTAGTGTTTCATTACAAACTGTTTTTAAATGCAAATAACTTTGAAGAAAATTTTATATAAACGTGTTTTGCTCTTATCAAACAGAAGAAACATTGAACATACCCCAAGATAAAAAAAAATTATTTTAAGATCTGCTACTTACCGTGTGTGCTAAAGTATTCAGCTGTGTATTACAGCTCCCTCTGACAGCAAAAGGGTTAAGTACCATCGATTTAAACAGTAATGGAAATGTGTTCCTTATAACATTCAGTATCATCATTTAAAGATTCACAGCTAGGTCTCTCCTAGAAAATCACTTGTTCCCAATAGTAAATCTTCATTGAGTGAACTATTTTGTATGCACTTTTTTTTTCTTCTTTTCTTTTTAACTTAAAGATCAGTGGGAGGAGTAGTTACCCAAATTTCACTTTGTAGACCTTTGGTTTAGAACTAATGAATGTATGGTTTATTAATCACATTTGCTCAGCTGAAAGAAGCCAACTACAATTCACTTACAATTGAGATTTTACCCTTTTTTAACGTTATTTTAATGAGCTGAAGATTTGAATGTGAGCTTTGTTCATCTGTTGCTTCCGCTCAATTGCAGTTTCACCCTAGAAAGACACAAGACAGATTCACCAAGCTCACTGTCATTGTTGGGCTTAAATGAAGTGAACAGTGCCTTATGTTTCAAAACTAAAGGCGAGAGTCACAAAAAAAGTTAACATTCTGTGTTATTGGTCTGCTCTTTCAGATTCATTAAAAACCTTCAGCATTAACATTTACTTTTACTTCTATTTCTTGTCCATCGTGCTCTGTATAGTTTCCGTCTGTTGTCAGAAACTGAAGAGCAGGGTTCATGTAAATGAAAACGAATCTGGGGAACGTTTTTCAAAAAGGGAATGTTGACCTTTTTATTTTGTTTCGAACTCTATGTTGTTGTACTCAAAGTTGTTTAGTTGTCCTACACAATTTTGAACCCTCCCCCCTGTAATAGGATTCTAGTTTTGAACTACTTTACCTGCACTGATAAACTTTTATTGCTTAGGGTTGTCAGATTTCTAACTCCTACTGTGTTGTCCCCTATTTTTAATAAACTTGAAACTATATATTTTCAAAACCATAATCATGACACACTAGTCTGTTCTAAATTAGTTTCTAACTAAACACCTTGCACAAATCCCATTGAAACATACATGAATGTATGTATTCTGGCAGGATGGCCTCGTGGTACGGTCAGAAAGAATCCACACAGTGCTTTTTAGGCTTTAACAAACCCTTGGATGGTTTATTTCTCCACATCCAAATGAAAGTACTGGGACACTGTCCCTTTTAAAGGCAAAACACAAACCATAAAAATAAAGCCTAATCCACAGTAGGGAGGCCAACTACACAGCCATGGCCCTAACTGACCAACTGAGTAGCTAGGCTAACTTCCAGTTTTAGACATCACAAAATGTTAGGAATCCAATTATACAGTCCTTACTGTGATGCTGGGAATACATCCAAGGAGTCTCCAGGAAATGCATCTGGAACTGTGAACCCTTGCAGAAAGGCAATTCTGCTCCCTCAGCAGACTATGGAACGCAGGTTCCTTGTACACAATCCCTGCATCCAGCAGGCTTGTTCGGTTTTGTGGAGATTCCTTTTGCTGGTTGTGGGTCACAGCAGGTCCTGCGTCCAGCAGCCTGGGGAACAGTACCAACCAGCATGCTTACTAGTTGGGAAAAGTCTCTCAGCTCTGACAGCTTGCTGACTGCCTTTTCAAACCCGCTTGCAGCCAGGAGTTCAGTCTGCATTAATTAGGTGCACCTCTCCAGAGGAGTTTAACTTCCTGCATGGTGGAAAGCATACATACTCCACCTCTTTCTGACCTACACAAAGAGACACACTGTCACAGTATATATGTATATTTTATTTATGTAATGCCAATCAAATACTAATTAAAGTACTCCCTCTCTAAGCAAGAAGCATATACTTTATATACTCTAGCTCAGCGGTGCGCAAACTGGGGGGCGCAACCCTGAGACTGACTGTGGGGGGGGGGGGGTGCGGGGTTTACAGAGGCCCCACGCACTTCCCGAAGGCACTTAAATGAAATTGCAGACATACCTTTGCTCCGGCAGCTTCTTAGACGCGTCGCCATGGCAATGCGGCGTCAAATGACGCCGCACGGTCATGTGACATCACGTTGCTATGGCAACATGACGTCATGCTGCCGAAGCCGACGCTGGAGCCGAGGTAAGCGGGGGAGGGCGTGGAGAGAGGGGAACCGCCAGCAGGGGGGTGCATGGAAAACTCTAACTAGCCACAAATCATGTTAGGAGTCATTTTCTATTTCTATATAGTTAGTTTATTACTTACCCTAATGACTATAGATTGAGCCCTATTGAAATGTGCTTCGTCTAATTGTTTTACAGCGATAGCATACAAAATGCTATAATATAACATATCAAAAAACATGAATTACAACTAAAGTGTTTACTTTTTATTTAAACATATAAACATGCCACTATGAATTTACAATGTAATTGGTACTGTATGTTGTGACTTTCAATGACCGAAGTGTCTATGCTAGTGGTTGGGGTATAGAGCATTGCTAAAAGAGTAAATGCTTCTAAAACAGTGTTTTTCAAATTTTGGGTCACAGAGAATTATTCACTGGGTCATATCTAGCAAGGCCGGCCACAGGAAAGAGCTGGGACAATTGTGGACATCTGTGTCCGCCTGCCAGTCCCCAGCTCTCCCCAACTGCTGTGGTGGGGCCTTCACTCCAATCCCTCCACTGGTCGTTGTGCCCACCCGGAAGTTGGGCCCAACTTCTATACCCACCAACGTGGGACACGAGGGGAGAAATGGAGTGGGGGGGAGGAGGAGGGGAAAATTTGAGGGGGAGAAATTGAGTGTTCTGAGAGGGGGGGGTTGCGTGTGAGAGGAGAGGGGTTTGTCATAATACTTTCTTTAAGACAAGGTAAAAATGTGTTTCGTATGCTGGGACACGAGAAAATAAGTTTGAAAAACACTAGTGTGTGTATAAAGCAATTAAAATTATTTATGAAATGGTGGACTTTCATAGGAATATGGGGAGAAAGAGCTTGAAGTTCCTGCCTGAATTGTGGAGAGTTCCTGCTTAAGGGAACTAGGTGTGAAAATGACTTCACGCTGAGAGCATTAGAGACCGGGTTTATTAAATAGGAAAATACGACTTCATTGACGGATTTGCCAATTTTGAAGCCATTAGACACTGTTCAGTATATATTCTGTTACTTACAGAAAGCGTAATAATGAGCATTTCTACCTATAACTGATCTACAGAACACAAATATGTATAAGTGGCACATCACTATTGATAAAAATAAAGAAAACATATTATGCTTGTGGTGCTCACCTCCTGATGATCCCGGCTTCCCAAGGCTGGATCCAAAGACTGGTAAACAATGTGGGAAAGAAGAAGCACACACAAGTCTAATGGAGAGTTAAAGAAACTTCGATCTGTAATAAATCATCAGAGCTATTACACAGGTAACGTTTCAGGACTCAAGGTCCTTTCCTCAGACCCAACACCTCCTGTGTGCTTTTTCTTTTCCACATTGTATAACTGATCTAGTAAAGGCAACTCTAAATATCAAATCCTTCCTTCCTTGACAAAGTGTAGTCAAAATTGATTACATCCCATAATAAAGTTTTATGCTAGCTGCACCAGTAATTATTGCATATAAATTCTTAATTTACTCTATACAGTAAAAGTGAGACTCAGAATTTGACGACAGATAAGAACCATTTCTCCCATTTTCTTATGTGCTGTAAAACCAAAGACCATATTTGATCCTTGGCTTTCTTTCGTATTTAGGATAACATTAGAGCATGTTTAAAATCCCTTACTGTATAGGCCCCTACCACTTCTGTTGGGCAGGCTTGTTGCAGTAAGTAGGCATCGACACGTTGGGGTTCTGTGCACAGGCTTTTTATTTAGCTTTAAAATGTGGTACACTAAAATAGCTTCATTCAGCGTATATGCAAAATAACATAAGCAGCTTACTTTCAGCACAGTTAGAAGACTCTAGTTAAATAGTCCATAACATAGCGGAGGCCTTGGTCTGCAAAGCTCAATCTTTAAGCAAGTGGCGCCTGTGATTCAAGTATCAGATTGCTGTCCTGATGGGTTCGTTACAGGGTGAGACCCAGACTGCAGAAAGTTCCAGGCCTTTATACCCTCCTAATAATGCAGCTGAGAGCTCCGGAATTACTTCAAGCTGAGATTTAACCAACTCAGCGCGGGACTTGACAGCTACACATGCAAAGTAGTTAGGCAGTGAAACTACCCTTTCACATGGCTATTTCACAAATTTACCACCCTTTCCATAAAGAAATACTTCCTCACATTCCCCCTTAGCCTGCTACCTCATACTTTTAATTTAGATAAGTCCTTTGCATTCAGTCCACAGTTTGCTATAGTACAATATAGTATAGTTCTTAATTTAATCCCACCTGTTCTTTTTATCGTTAAAATCAGGTTGCCTTCTTTTATCGTTAATGCTCATAAACCTTTACAGTGCCCTTATGGAACTGCATAGACCCTGGCACTTAACAGGCCTTTATGACATAACATGTATGTCATAAGCACCTGCTTGTTTTCTAGGGGCAGATCGGGCTGACTAGTGGTCTTCCCAATTGGTATGAAAGTAGAGCATCGGGGCCAGACATTTTCATGTGAGCACATTTGAAGTGCTCACATGACTCTGAAGTGCCGGAGGTCAGCCAGCACTGTAAAGGTTACTAGAGACATGCAAATCTTTACACATGTTGACACTTGAACAAATTTGTCAATATATGCAAAAAGTTTGCCTGTAGTATCTTTTTTTTCTTAAGAGAATCAATATTGTGCATAAATACAGTATGATGAAAAATAAACCAAAAAGAATTATATATTCAAAGTTTTAGTCCTGCAGTTAGATTTGGTCGATGCACTCGGAGTCAGTGTTTCTGTGAATCAACCGCTGTACCAATGCTCTCCATTTTATGTGATGTATGGTCACGACCAGGCATCTCCATCTGGAAATATATCGATCATTCCTGCTTTCATCACTGTGTTATTCGTAATGAGTAATTCCCCATAGGGGTTAATATACACATTAGTGTGGTTTGAAGTCAGGGTCTTTCATGGTTCTCCATGTTCACTCACAGTTCCCGGAGGCCATCAAGGGTACACCTGTTATCCTTTTTTTATGTGGCATAGCTACTACCGGGCACCCTACCCAGTAGTATCGTTGAACAGAGTCTGGGTTTCCATAACTCTATGTGGCATTATCCTCAGTAGAGTGTTAAAGTACCACGTATATTCAAAGACACCAACCAAATTTAAGCTTGTGATTGAGTCTTCATGGGGACAAGGCCCCAAGGGTAGCAGAAGTCAGACTCCTGCGACAATTAGACCATCTCGGCCTCCTCCACTGCAGAGTTTTTGAACCCGGCACAATAGCCATACGTTGTAAGGTTGCAAGGCTATGACCTCGCTGTCTAAAAATGTCTGGTCACCGGATGTGGGCCCAAACTTCCTGTTTCGGTGGTGCCATTAAGTGCTTTCCTAATTAGCTGATAGAAGCAGGCACATCCGTTCCTCGAACATCCCGCTTGTTTTTCCAATATAGTGTAAGCCACAGGGACATTTAATGAAATATACCATGGTATGAATAGCTACATCAGGGATTCCACAAACTTAATGCCATCATCTTTATTGATTCATGATGATGCTATAAGAGCACACATTACATCTAACAGTTCTTACACTGGACCACCAGTTATTTATTGATGTTACTGATCTAATTTTAAAGAGTAATGTCTTCAGATTCGAACAGAAATATATTACTTGCAGGTACAGGGTACCGCCATGGAGTCCAACATGGCCCTGGAAAACAGTCCATCAGAACCACTATTCCCAATACATCACATCTTATAAACACTATTTAGATGATTATTTTATTTTTGTGGCAAGGTTCGGGGGATATATGAACTAAATTAATTGACTAACTGAATGCTCTGGACTCCACTAATAGGTTTTCACTTACATTTAGTGATTTTCAGATAAATTTTTTTAGACATGACTTTATTCAAGTATGGGTCCTATCTAGGGACACTGCTGCTGGTAGCTAGCCATCACCCTCTACCCCCAAAAAAGGGTTTACTATTCATGCAAATGTTGTGCATACTTACAACCACGAGTGTTCCGAGCGCAGTACTTGAGGCTGTGGCTCAGATGGGGAGGAGATTCCTTGATGGAGCGTGTGACATTGAAGAGGTGACTGAGACTAGCAGGAAGGTTCTAGTGCTGACCAGGGATGCTCCATTAATCCCTAAAAACCCAATGCAGGTTTTGTGTTGCCAGTATTCTTTCTACTGCCTCCAGCATTATTAAACAGAGTATATTAAGACACTGGCACATACGTGAGAGTGATAAAGAATTAGGCCACATTTTTTAAAAAATCACTCACTTTTTTGTTATAAACATAGCAAAGCCTACTTGAGTCTTTACTTATCACTGATCCCATTAACAAATACATGGCTTAAACACGGAAGCGAGATCAACTCCTTCTACACTTGGAAGCATTCTTTATGTAATAATCCCCGAAGCATTTTTCAGTGACCTCAGTCATATAGAACAACTTAGGTTTGCTCAGTGATTCGCAGACTGTACTTGAAACTAAATCATGTAATCGTTGTCATAATGTAATACAATATTGTATGCCATTTGTTTTTGTATGTCATTTGTAGGCTTGTTGTTATGAAGTGACACTATTTGCTGCAGCTACCAGTCAATGGGTATTTCTGTACAGCTTTACTGTGTAAAACAAATTTCTCTTGACATTTAGTATATGCAAGTAACTGAGAATATATTTGTTTGTTAGGCTTGGTTTTCTTCAATCAAAGGATCTAAAATACATACATACACACACATATATATATATATATATATATATATATATATATATATATATATATATATATATACACATATACATATACATATACATATATGTGTGTAATATAAAACAAATGGGGCAGCCGGCACTCCCAATACCATAAACAGTTTGCGGTGCATGTCCTATACCAATAGTAAGAGAAAAGTAATCCACTCCAGCAGGGGCAGACACAAGACAGCACTCAAAGGTAAGTAAGACAACTTGTATTCAAAAATGAACATAGCACAAACATGACCAACGTTTCGGTCCTCGTGGGACCTTCCTCCGGGTGGTATATATATATATATATATATATATATATATATATATATATATATATATATATATATATATACATTGGAATACAATGTTGTCAGTGATAAAAAAAAAATCCAGAAAAGACAAATCGTCCTTTTTGAGACTGATTCGTGGAAATCCGCAAAGGATTAATATATATATATATTTATTTACATTGAAATACAAATGCCCCGCTTATAACAGTTGATGTATGTACAGTAGAGATGGGCACAATTTTTTTGCGGATTTGGATCAGCCGGTTCCTTTGCGGATTTCCACGAATCAGTCTCAAAAAGGACGATTTGTCTTTTCTGGATTTTTTTTTATCACTGACAATCCCATTTGCGGATTCCACACTCGGAGGATTTTTACCAGTCCAATCCACGGATTTAGCAAACATCTGGGGGATTGCAGAATCCGCGGATTGGATTCTTAAAATCCGCCAGTGGCTTGCTGAATCCACTGATTGGTTTAGTACAAATCCTCCATCGGAGTGTGGAATCTGTTGATTGTATTGTTAAAATTCACCAGCGGATTGTATCCAATAGCGGTTCAGGATTTATCCGCAAGGATTGAAACTGGAGCAAGACAGTATCTGTGAGATTGAGGAAGCTAAAATACTTTTGCAAATGGAGAATGCATCAAAACTAGGTCATGTTTGCATAATGGGGTTTTTTAATTATCCAGACATAGACTGGGGCAATGAGATTAGCATTACAACAAAAGGAAACATGTTTTTGGGGGTGCTTAAAGACAATTACATGACCCAAATTATTGAGGAACCAACCAGGAGAGGGGCAATACTGGATTTGGTCATATCAAACAATGTAGAAGTAATAGCAAATATTCAAGTCCTGGAACATTTGGGTAACAGTGATCATAACATGGTCTAATTTGAAATAGATGATCAAAAAACAGATTACGTGGTTTCAGCAAAGACCTTAATCTTTAGAAATGCAGATTTTAATAAACCGAAGCCTAATCTACAAATAATAAATTGGGATGATGTTTTTGCAGGGAAAATTGTAGAAGATAAATGGGCAGTCTTTAAAACATTGTTAGAAAAGCACACTTATCAGTGTATACACTTGGGTAATAAGTATAAAAGAAATAAGTCAAAACAAAATGTGGCTAAATAAACAGGTAGGAGTGGCAATGGAAAAGAAGAGGCAGGTGTTTAAATTCTTTGTCAGAAGGGACGGAGGCAGCATACAATATCAAAATTATAAGGAATGTAACAAAAATTGCAAAAGGGCAATCAAATTAGCAAAATGGATAATACAAAAAGGATTGCAATAGAAAGTAAGATCAACACTAAAAAGTTCTTTAAGTACCTTAATAACAAAAAAATGAGAAAAGAAAATATAGGACCCTTTTAGTGTGAGATGGGCAGGCAGATTATTGGAGATAAGGGAAAAGCAGAGGTATTAAACACATTCTTTACCTCTGTTTACCAGGGAAGAATCGATTTCAATTGTAGTGCTGCAGGAGGAAGCCACAACCTCTATATTAATGAACACTTGGTTAACTGAGGAAGAAGTTCATAGGCGGCTTGAATAAATTAAAGTAAATAAGGACCCTGGCTCCAATGGCATATATCCAAGAGTTCTCAAGGAGTTAAGTTCAGTAATGGCAAAACCATTATATTTAATATTCAAGGACTCCCATTTCCACAGGCTCTGTACCACAAGATTGGCGTAAAGCAGATGTGGTGTCTATATTTAAAAAGGAACTAGATCACAACAGCGGAATTACAGACCTGTAAGCCTGACTTCTATAGTGGGGAAGCTATTTGAAGGTTTAATACAGGATACTATTCAGGAATACCTAATGGAAAACAAAATTATTAGTAATAGTCAGCATGGATTTATGAAGGATAGATCATGCCAAACTAACCCTACTAGTTTCCTTAAGGAGGTAAGTAGAAATTTAGACCAGGGTAATGCAGTTGTTGTGGTCTACTTAGATTTTGCAAAGGCTTTTGATATGGTTCCACACAAGGTTGGTGTAGAAAATAAAGAAAAATGGACTCAGTAATAATATATGGACCTGGATTGAAAACTGGTTGAAGGACAGATGGTTGTCATAAATGGAACTTTTCAGGTTGGGCTAAAGTCATGAGTGGAGTACCACAGGGATTGGTACTGGGACCCCTGCTTTTTAACTTGTTTATTAATGACCTTGAAGTTGGTATCGAGAGCAAAGTCTCCATCTTTGCTGATGACACTAAATTGTGCAAGGTAATAGAAGCAGAGCAGGATGTAATTTCTCTCCAGAAGAACTTGGAGAGACTGGAAACTTGGGCAGGTAAATGGCAGATGAGGTTTAATACAGATAAATGTAAGGTTATGTAATTGAGAATCAAGAATAAACAGGCGACTTAAATTATAAATGGGGATAAATTAGGGGAATCCTTGAGGGAGAAGGATTTAGGAGTGCTGGTAGACAGCAGGCTTAGCAATAGTGTCCAAAGTCATGCAGTAGCTGCAAAGGCAAACAAGATCTATCTTGCATTCAGGACCACCAAGAGGAGGGGTTAGCCAGGGATGGTGTCCCGGGCCCGCTGGTTTCGGTGTGGGCCTGGCTGGTGCTGCAAATTTCCCCTGACCTCTGGCCAGGCCCTGCTACTAGTCTCGGCTGTGCCCCGACTCTCAGCTGCCTTTCTCTGTCCCACGCCGCCGAGCTTCCACTGCCAGTGCGCGATGGGGCTCTCTGACATCAGCGCGCCGGAAGTAAGCTTGGCCCAGCTTCCGGCATGCCACGCACTGACGTGAGAGCCACATCGCGTGCCGACATTGGAAGTTCGGCAGCGTGGGACAGAGAGGAGAAAGGTGCTGCAGGCAGCTAAGAGTCGGGCCGGGCCATGACCGGCAGCAGGGCCTGGCCAGAGGTCGTGGAGAATTTGCAGCGCTGGCCGGCCGGGTCCCCCCCCCCCCAGCCAGCGGACCCCTGTAGGCACCAGGCCTTGCCTGACCCAAGGTAAGTCTGTATTTATATATGTATTGAGGGGCTTGGGAAGAATTTGAATATGTATTGAGGGGGTTGGGATTATTTTTATATGTATTCTGGGGCTTTGAGGTATTTTTATATGTATTGGGGGGCTCGGGGGGATTTTTCTATGGGTTGGGATATTTTTTATGTGTATTAGGGATGGTTGTTTTTTTATATGATGTGTATGTATGTATGTGTATGTATGGGTTTTTTTTGATTGTTTTTTATATGTATTGGGTAGGTGGGTTTTTTGTATGCATTTGGGGGGGTGGGGGAAGTTGTATATATTTAGGGGGGTGATTTTTTTTGTATGTATTTGGGGGTGGGAAGTTTTTTGGTATATATCTTGTGGGGGGATTTCTGTGAAGAGATGTGGTGAGTGAGGAAAAGAGGGAGTAAGAGTGAGACGCAGGGGAGAGAAATACATGCGAGGCGGGAGAGTGAGAGGGGAGAGAAATACATGGGAGGATGGGGGGAAGAGAAGGGGCTTGTGAGGTGTGAAATGGGGGTCGGCTCGCAATTCCTCCGACACCGGGGGATGAGGGGGGTGGGGGGCCTGCTTAAAATGCTTGTCCTGGGCCCCATCATTTCTGTTGGCGGCCTTGCTTGCATTAAACGGGCAATGGATGGAAGGGGAGTAAACATAATTATTCCCCTTTGTAAAGCATTAGTAAGGCCACACCTTGAATATGGGGTACAATTTTGGGCACCACTCCTTAGAATAGACATTATGGAACTAGGGAGAGTGCAGAGAAGAACCACCAAATTAATAAAGGGGATGGACAATCTAACTTATGAGGAGAGGCTAGCTACATTAGATTTATTTACATTTAAAAGAGGCGTCTAAGTGGGGATATGATAACTATATACAAATATATTCGGGGACGGTACAAGGAGCTTTCAAAATAACTATTCATCCCACGGGCAGTACAAAGGACTCAGGGTAATCCCTTAAATTTCGAGGATAGGAGATTTCACCAGCAACAAAGGAAAGGCAGTTTACCGTAAGGGCAGTTAAAATGTGGAATTCTTTAACAATGGAGACTGTGATGGCAGATAAAAAAGCTTTGTTCAAAAAAGGTTGGACACCTTTTTAGAAAGGAAAGGTATACAGGGATATACCAAAAAAGTAAACATGAGAAGGATATTGATCCAGGGAGAAATCTGATTGCCAATTTTTGGAGTCAGGAAGGAATTTATTTTCCCCTTATGAGATATCATTGGATGATATGTCACTGGGATTTTTGTTTACCTTCCTCTGGATCAATATACTGTAAATCTAGATATAGGATGCATGTCTTTTTTCAACCTCATCTACTATGTAACTATGTGACAATCCATCGATGGATTTTACACCGCGGAACGGATTTTGAATGGAAAGCGCAGGAAATTCTGTGAAACGTATTTTTACATTTCTGTCCATCTCTAACTACAGTACAGCAGTGTTTTACAGCACCAGAAAACATCCAGCTTGGGGACTTTTGGACCACAAGTGTAATACTTATATTGTGACACAGCGATTGTGTGTGTCTGTATGGGAGTGTGTTTTGTGTGTGTCACAGATACACACTGACACACGCAGTGACACTGAGCCGCTGATGGGTGGGGAGGGGCAGGTGGGTAGCCTCCCACAACGTTGGCTCCTAAAATTCTGAAATCGCTTCTAAGAATGTTATATTTGTGGCCACCCCTATATCATTTGTTCAACTTAAACTTATGAAGTATTGGTTTCATCTCCCTTGTTCACCTCAATCATATGGGAACAGGAATATATTTTAGATGAATTGCCAAATACACATTTAACCCCCTTCCCCCCCCCCTACGTGAGATTGGGGGGGGGGGGGTACCCTCCTTCTTGTTACATTAAATGGGTGTTGGTGCTGGGACCTGCTGGCAAACAGGAGGGCTGAGACTCCGCTGTGTTGTGGGGAGAGCCCAGGACAGGGACAGGGGTTGAGACAGGTTACCTGGATTGGATCTTCTCTTGGTGGTAGCAGCGCCTCCAGCCAGTAGGGATCCTCTGGGTCTTCAGAGGAGGGACCCCCACTGACACTCCTCATTCACCAAAGACAGTGACTCCACACAGCAGCATCTCTTTTCTGTTAGTTTTTACTCAGCAGAGCAGCATACAGCATGATACACAGCATTGTCTCTCTGCATGCATAGGCCCTGTTCAGCATTCTCTGCCATCTTGCTCTTAGCAGCATAATTCCCCCCCTCCTTACCCAGGTGGGGGTAGGAGGGAGAGAACTCTTCTCTGTACTTCTCTCTATCAGCTCAACTCAATAACTCCCTTCTCTAACTGATCTCACTAACTGATAACTTAATTTAGGAGGTGTGTCTCAATTTGGACATCTAAGGGGAGTATCACTAACTTTGAATCATTACAAAACAAAGCTGGATACAGATTGGCCCACACACAGCAGGGGTCGTTCCAACCAATATCCACCCCTTTGATTGACAAACCTCAGGTTGCAAGGCCCGCCCTTGAATATGGCTACATATTCAAGGCTGAATACACAAACAGGCTTTTTGAAGGAATTAACCTTTCCACTGCCTGTTCTAACAGGACTGACAGAGGAAAAGCCCAGAACAAGAAGTAACTGCCGGGAGGCCATGTTACACACATAAACACTATTGTGCTGACCGTCTCTTTTTAAAATGTTGAACGTTCGCCTTGGATTTGTAAGAAGACACAGAATGGGTATTGCTAATTCTTAAAGACATTTAAAGGAGTCCCTTGTTAAATTAAATCAAAGTGATTTAGTCTGGAGTACAGACGTGAAAAATACTTGCCATATTAGTGATTATCCTAATTGACAATTACATAACAAGGGGGTTATTCATCCTGACACAGCTCACACAATTAACAGTCAGTAAATAAAAGATCTTTATATTTTTTTGGTTGCTACAACTGTTTAACCGGTCTGTTCAGATTTCTATAGTACTTCCTTTTTCTTTTGTTGTACAGTTCAGATATCTTCCTCTGTGTTTATGATTACATTACCAAAGGGAATTTTATATTTTGTTGAATGTGTGTTTAAAGCAGAACACAAAAATCTATTGACTCACGCACTGATTTATCCACTTCTCACATTAGCACATCATTTACCTCTGACACTGTTTATACTTCGCTAACTGTCGAGCTTAAATAAGGCATTGGGATATTTTTAAGTCCTTCAAGAAAATGAACTGTGTAGTGGTTCTGGTTATTAATATGTGTTCCAACTCCTAATGCTCCTTTTAATGAAGAGCATACAATGAAAGTATGTAACATCCACAGAGCCTCGTACTGGACGCAATGTTTATAGTTTGTTCTTTGTGTGACAATGCTACCTATACATTAAAAACCACATCACAGATTGTATTCCGGGTGTCTGAGGAGAACAGCGCATCAGAGACAGATTGAATCCTTTTCATAAAGTATAAATCTCTGCTTGGACCATTCACTATATAAGATATATATACAGCATCCCTGGCAAGGGATAGGGAACTAGTAACTAGTGCTCTCTAGCACACATATGTAGTACAAATACTGTCCCTTTAGAAGCTGATAAATATAGGAATCCACAAGGGTAACTCACTGTTAGGTTCTCAGGTCCTCAGTGCGGTCCAATTGCGGTTCCGAACGGCGTGCAGATCCACCAAGGGTAAGCAGGAGAGGAAATGGAGAAGGGCAGTGCACTGCCAGAAAACCAGGAGGAGGCTCACAGTAAAATTAATCCTTTATTCTTAAACTGGATACAGCATAACCCCTAGAGAGCACAAAAATACCACATCTACGCGTTTCGGGCCGTGTGCCCTTTATCAAGATATATACATCTTGATAAAGGGCACACGGCCTGAAATGCGTAGATGTGGTATTTTTCAGCTCTCTAGGGGTTATGCTGTATCCAGTTTAAGAATAAAGGATTAATTTTACTGTGAACCTCCTCCTGGTTTTCTTGCAGTGCACTGCCCTTCTCCCTTTCCTCTCCGGTGTCGGAGGAGGAAAGAAGTAATCAAGAGAATGAGTTGGAGATCTCTTCCAATGGATATTTTGCATTGTACAGTAAATGCGAAGATTGGTGTGTTTTTGTTTCTGGATAATTTGCAGTTAGTAGTACAGTAACCGTGCAGGATATGCAGCTAGCATGCAAAAGCTTTGGCAGAGTTAACTTTCATATCTGACCTGATCAATCCTCTTCTGTGGATCTCTCAGAAAAGCTGCCTACCAAAACTGAGCTCCTGTGACTCTCAGATACGCTTTATTTTAAAAGGAAAAGATCTATATTGAGAAGTAAACATTGCTTTCCAACAGCATATTACAGAGACAACCATTGGAATTGTGAAGCCTTTCATAATGCAAGTAGACAACATGAAATTACAGGTTAATTTATATAGCAAAGTGACACACGGCATGTCATTTAAGTCCTGGAAGGATAGACCAACTGTTTTCAATTCATGTACTTTAGAGCCTTAGGTTACTAGCAGGGTTAGTTTTTTTTTCTGTTCAGATGATGTGAAGAAGTTGTACTTGCTGAGCTGCAAGGATGTGATCAGTAAGTGGGACTATTGCTTTAAACCTAATGTCAATATAATGGTTTCCCAATCACTCAGTAGCCTTGGCAACATATGACTAATAACTTTTTGAATGTTAAAAGAAAGAGAAAGCGATTTTCTTTTTAATGGATTAATTACCACTTAAAAAAAAGAGTACATTTAATTAATGCTAAAGCACGAGGGCTCCAATTGTAGTTTTGGAAGGTAAATAAGAGGGATCTATTTATCTTACACTGATATGCATTAGGTTGCAAAACTTATGCCTGTGAGAAAGTTTAAACAAATCCTACATTTTTAGCTAATTCTCACCGTTATCCAATGCAGATGTGGTCTTTGATCACTGAAGATGTAGCACAATGGTCTGCATATACTTCAGATATCTCACCTGTTCTCACCCGACAAACTATAGAACACATCCTAAATCTTCCCATGATAGTCAATATACAGACCAGAGAAGGTTAATACCTGCGCAACCAATAATAAAATCGTCCAAACAACTGTGTCTGAAGCATTTAGAAGCACCATGGGTGTCAGTACCAAAATATGTAGCATGATATAATAAAAAGAATTTTTGGGAAGTCTTTAACAAATAAGTAAATATCTCTTTTTGATACAGTAAGCAATCTTAGGCTGCATCCATAGAAGGGCAGACCGCGCTGACGCGTCCGCACATTGCGCGATCAGACTGCCTAAAGGCAGTGATCGCGTCTATACAGCATGCATGCGGGCGCGGTTGCGCGAGGAAGCAGGAGGGGGCGCGCGATGCGCGTGAAGTCAGTCAAAACTGATTTCTCACGCGATAAGGAGGTCATGTGAGCGGTTCGCCCAATGAAGGCGAACCAGTCCCGTGACGTCACTGGTCCGCCCATAGACACGCCCCCGGACGGCGCGTGAACGAAGGCCAGGGAAAGCACCCGCTTTCCCTCAGCCTCTGCGTGCCCCCGCACTCCTCCGCATGGCTGCTGTGTCTACAGACGCAGCCTTAGAATGTCTTCATGCTTACAGAACAGTTGTTCTGTCTACAATTCTGTTATCTACATTTTTTTTTATTAATCTCTAATGCAGCTGCATGTTTTTGTCTGCTAAATAAACAAAAATAGCCAATCTCAGCACAAGGAACTACACGAAAATGTCAGAACGGGAGAAGTCCTGTAGTGAGTATATACTGGGTTCTGTCAGTAGCAATAGGAATGCAGGTATATAATTAAGTAATAATCCCCGAAGAACAGGGCATTACTGGCCAATAATGCCCTGGCTGGAAGAGTTGAAGGCCAGAGACTGCACCTCTATACACAACACAGCACCTCTACACACAACACACATACACACAACACTGCACCTCTATACACAGCACCTCTACACACAACACAGCACCTCTACACACACACACACACACACAAACTGCTGCTACACACACATGCTACACCAATAAACACTGCTGCTGACACAGACACACACACACACACACACACACTGGAGCTCTATACACACACAGCACTTCTACACAGATATACAACACAACAGCACACAATCACACACACACAAACTGCAGACAGCCACTTACTTCTTTGCAGACACCATCTCTCCCCTCCCCCCCCCCAAGTCAACTGAATCTGCTCAGAAAATCTGTCAGCTCGGGAGGGGGAGGAGTCAACCCGGGGCTGATACGTCCTGACCAATCCCCTGCCCTGTCTCACAGCTTTTACTTCATGCAAACCAATCCCCTGCCCTGTCTCAGCTGTTCTGAAAGCTGATTGGCTGGAAATAAACCCATTGAAGACTGCACTTTGCAAGCTGATAAATTCCGGGCATTACTGATTGGATAATGCCTGGAATTTTAACCAATCAGAGAGCAGGGTTTTCAATAATGCCCTGAATTTTACTGCTTTAGCCTATAATAATTTGCAATGGTATGCCAACGTTTGATATTTGAAGATCAAGACTTTTCAGAGTTTTTGTGAGGATTGAGCTTCTATGCTCATGTAGAACAACCGGTGGGGGTGTGGATTTCAGAGGAGAAATGAATTGCCCCTTTGTTCCCGTTCCATGTGGAGGTTCCTCCTAAATCTCTGCGGTCCCGGTGGGGAATATGGCGGCTCTGTGTAGAACACATTATCCATCAAAGCTGGCTATGGAGATCCATTGTAACAAAGCCTGCATGGCTGCTGCGAGTCACTCCAATCGAAGACCAGGATACAATAAAGCAACGGAGGATTGGTGGGACAGCGGACCCAGGGAAAAAAGCATCCACAACGCACCGGTAAGTAAAAAAATTAAAAAAAGTTTATTAACTACATATTATAAAACATAAAACATAAAAAAGACACAACAAAAATCTCCTCCCACGCGTTTCACGCTATGACCGCTTTCTCAAGGAGTATACTGAGGTAGTGTAACAGGGGAATTATCATTGTTCACAAATGTGCCTCTAATCCAGCAGTGAGGTGGTTAACTGCTGGTAGGCAATTAACTAACACCACCTGGCTGATTACAGGTGTTAGAAAAAGCCTGCCTCTGAGACAGGGAGGGAGATTCCTTAGTCCACAACTGGGCTGAACTAAGGAAGGACAGATGTCTTGAGCAGGAAGCTGACAATAAGACAAAGGGGACAAGATTCTAAACTTGGAGCTGGACATTGCCTTAACACACAAGGGTGCGGATCCAAGAGAGCAGAGAAGCTTACCCTACAGCAACCCAACTAACAGATAAGATTTTTCTTATAAGACTATTATCTATGTCTATCTATATGTAGCCATGTATAAAAATGGTATACAGTTCTCTCTCATGCTGGCAGTAAACTTGGTAAGTATGCAGGATTGCCAGCATCAATCATGGAGGTTTGCTCTCACACCCTGGGGAGGTGTCATATGTACACCAGGGGAGTGGTAACATACTCTGTGTCCACTGTTAGTGACACAAGAGGTGTGGCTATTCCCTAAGTTATATAAGACACAGCATTGCCCAAAGTTAGTGTGTCAACTAGGAGTTCAAGTGTGTGTTAATCCAGAGTTATGATTCAGTTCTGGAGGTCTGCAGCAAGCAAGGCTGTCAGACCTAGTCAATAGTATCTGCACTGTGATCAGGGACCTGACATAGGTGATGATCTCCCTGCGGGGAGAGGTGACCTAACTCCATTAGGAGGACATGACCTTCTGAAGGGATGAGCAGTATGACAATGAGCGGCTAAATACAGCCGCTGTGAGGGGCAAGCTGCCTATGCTGAGAATAAAGATGCCCAAATTCACCAAACCGTTGCTGTGTGGGAGTGAAGTTATTGCACAGAAGGAGGCACCCAAGAGGAGGTCCTCATCAGACCCATCTCCCTGCGGACACAGAGATCCTGATGAGGTGGAGGCGCTGCACTGGATATAGGTAGGACTCTAAGCACACCACCTCAACGCCTGTCTTGCTGATATCCCCACTATCATCATGCGGGAGACTCAGGAGTCCTGTAGCCAGCAGGTGCACCAGAAGACACATCCATGTAATGGGGACTGTTTAGACCACAGGGGCCAATGTGAGCTTGGGTGGGTCCGACTGGTCCAGAAAAACCGTTTCATTTGGAGGAGAGCTGCTGAGATCTGCATCAAAAGGACAGGCTTTTGCTAGGCACACTAGGAAACAGGGAGAGTGTATGCTGCTAGTCAGTGCTGTGGATGGAGATGGAGCCTAGGGGTAGTCAGGAGCCTGATGGGTTTGTCAGCTCGCAGGGACGACCTAGGATCCTGAGAGGAGTTAAGTGTGTCTGGAGACAGGGCTATAGCTGTCCTAGTCGCCTTGAGGCAGCTAGTTGTGGGATGCCATGCTTATGAGAATAGCCTGTTAACTTGGTCAGGAATTCTAGAGAGGACCTGCACTAGTGGGGGGCCAACGGTAGGTAGAAGCCCTAGGACTGCATGGAGAAGCCAGAGTACTCTAGCCAGTTCCAGACCACTTACCACAGAGCACAGACGGGAGGGAGGGGGACATAGCATACCCTGAGAGAGTGAGCCTAGCCTGAAGTAGTGCAACATGAGTCAGACTTACATTAGGTACACGTAGGTGGTGCATCGTGGCATTCTTTATTGCATCGGAATGGCAGCTGCCCCGCAGAGAGGAGCTCCATGTGCGATATGAATAAGTACAGTGTAAAGATGGCGACCGCAAGAATGGACGATCCGCGCGGTGCGGATAGTCCAAGATGGCAGGCCGCGGCTGATGGAGGGAGCGCACGTGGTGTGTGTGCTACTGAAGAGCAAGCTGCAGAAGGAACTTTTGCCAGCATGCTGTGGAATGGCGCTAAGGCAGTGGCCGTGCCATTTTGGTCCTGCCTAGGATCAAGGGGTGCTACCCTGGAAGACAGTGTTGAGGACATTGTGATTGTGTGTGGAGAAAATGGAGAATCTGCTTGCCAGACGGTGAGCTACAGCCAAAAATCTACCTCAGTTGCTAAAGTGAATGGCCGAGTGAATCAAGATGGCGGCTCCCGCTTCCCTGGGAGACCGCGTGGGCTGAATGCAGAAAATTCTGCAAATGCAAAAGTTGCAAGGAGTTGGCCGGGATTGGCGCCAAGCAGAGAACCCCACGCTGCTGGTGGGTATGGCGCGAAAGCTGTGGCCGTGCCCTCATGGACAGTGACGGGCTCAGAGTCGGTGCTGGGACACCCAGTGAATCTGTGGGACCCTCCCCTAATATCTCCAGGGGGAGTGGTTTGCAATTGTGCCAAATGAGAGTGGAGCTGGCGGAGGGAGGAGTTATAAAACCAACCCCTGCACTTCAGTTGCGAGGAGCTGGCGAACAGGCAAGACCACTGCAGAAAGTGTCTCCTGTAATCATCATGGCTAGCAAAGCAGAGGAAAAGATGGACATCTCCGCTCACCCCTACTCAGCCCCAGGAGGCATCCTGGTGCTCTCGGCGGGTGGCAAGGAAATAATGAAGTCCTTATGCATGCAGTGCCGGCTGCCGGGTGGTATGGTCAGCACAACGGCCAGGTGCCCCCAATGTGGCATCCACTACCTATGGACCGTGCAGTCCTTCGTGCCCGGACAAACCGTGGAGGTGGGAGCGGACACAGCCATGCTGACGGCTGAAGCCCCGTGCGCGGTCCGGAAAGAACCTGTCGATCCCGGAGTATGGGGATCACTCCTAATGATCAAGACGGAGCCTGAAGAGAAAGGGGCCTACAAGCGAGGTGAGAGCCGAGAACCTCACCATCGGTCCCCGGCGGGAGTGCCATTCTCTGAGTCGGAGTTCGGCTCCTCGGACGAGGAACAAGCGACCCCGACGACGGTGGTGATGCGCCTACCGGCAGACCACTACAGAGGTGCTGTGAACGAAGCAGGCCTTATCTGTGTCGCAGCGGAGCGGAGCCTGGAGGTGCCGAGGTCACCCGTGCGGAGGCAGCAGGAGCGGTGGAGTCCCACGGCCGTGGTGACTGGCGGAGCAGACGGAGGAGAAGATCCCACCCCGAGCCAAAGGAGCGGTGAGGCATACTCTTACCCTCCACAGGCGCCGGTGGTGGCAACGGCGGACAAAAGGCCTAGCCCAGGCCCAAGCGGAGAGCTGAACCTTCACTTCCGGCGGCGGATGTCGTTGTGGAGGAAGAGGTTCCGGTGGGGAGCCCAACCCAAGATGGCGGCGGTGAGTCCCGTGAGATCGACAACGTCACATCCAGCGGACACATCGGAGCCGGGTGGAAGATGGCCGTGTCCCTGCGACCGACGAGCTGTTCCAGGTCGTCTGGGTCCGGGAAGAGCTGGCAGGCCCTTCAGAAGCCTGGAAACAAGGAGACGGGTGAACCGGAAGGCCAGTCCGATGGCACCGGGCAAGGTAGTGACAAATTGCGGGTCGTAGCCCCGCGTCGCCTGATGGCGTTCCCCTATGCCCAACCCCCGGCCCTAGTTAAGACCCCTGCCCCTGTCACTTCCTCATTTGGGTCCCGGTCTAGCCAAGGGTTGTCTGGGGAGTCCCGAGCTACCTCCGAGGAATGGACTGGGGAGAACCTGGACTGGGGAGAGTGTTTTACATCTGATGATGGGTCGGGAGGGGGAGGGTATACGAGGAAAGTATCCTCATGTTATAGCGAAGGTACTGATACAGTGAGTGTCCACAGCCGGCCTAAGAGGTTGGGGTTGAATTCCAGATCCACTGGTACCTCTGGGATATCTTCTGGGGGAGAGCTCGAGGACAATGAAGGCCCAGTTGCGGTGTCAGAGAGCTGCAGGGAGAGAGAGACCAGGTGGTGGGCGCCCCTGTTTGAGGGGTATGAGGCCTGGCTAGATCGCACCCAATTTATTTTGAGGAGAGAAGGGATTGTAGACTACTGGTGGGGAGTAGGGGAGTTCACGGAAGAGGAGCGGTTGGAGGAGCTTAGGTTGAGATGGCATGATATACACTCAGGAGTAGTGGATCCTAAGTGGACAGCCATTTTCAAACTGAGGAGAGGATTACTCAGTTAATGAGGGCGTGGAGCGTTGGGCGCAATGTCTACATGCACCGGGTAGAGTATAGGCCAGAAAATGGGATACCCAGAGAACACAGCAGTAACTGTTAAAGACATTACCGGTAGCGAGGTGCAGAAGCCTGACCCTAGGCACTACTATTAGGTAGAATAGGGGGGTTCTCCACAAGAGCAGTGCGGTCTGCTGGTCAGCAGGCACTGTTGTAATATGTATCATATGGAAAAGAACTGTAATGTATTTTTATATGATTGTTGGTTATATTTTGCAGTGCTGCCTGGTGGAAGGTTCGGCAAGATTTAGGTCCCAGCCGGGTCGTTGGGGTTCCCTAGGGGGAGAATGTAGCAATGTATAAAAATGGTATACAGTTCTCTCTCATGCTGGCAGTAAACCTGGTAAGTATGCAGGATTGCCAGCATCAATCATGGAGGTTTGCTCTCACACCCTGGTGAGGGGTCATATGTACACCAGGGGAGTGGTAACATACTCTGTGTCCACTGTTAGTGGCTATTCCCTAAGTTATATAAGACACAGCACTGTCCAAAGTTAGTGTGTCAACTAGGAGTTCAAGTGTGTGTTAATCCAGAGTTATGATTCAGTTCCGGAGGTCTGCAGCAAGCAAGGCTGTCAGACCTAGTCAATAGTATCTGCACTGTGATCAGGGACCTGACACAGGTGGTGATCTCCCTGCAGGGAGAGGTGACCCAACTCCATTAGGAGGACATGACCTTCTGAAGGGATGAGCAGTATGACAATGAGCGGCTAAATACAACCGCTGTGAGGGGCAAGCTGCCTATGCTGAGAATAAAGATGCCCAAGTTCACCAAACCGTTGCTGTGTGGGAGTGAAGTTCTTGCACAGAAGGAGGCACCCCAGAGGAGGTCCTCATCAGACCCATCTCCCTGCGAACGCAGAGATCCTGATGAGGTGGAGGCGCTGCACTGGATATAGGTAGAACTCTAAGCACACTACCTCAACGCCTGTCTTGTGGATATCCCCACTAACATGATGCGGGAGACTCAGGAGTCCTGTAGCCAGCAGGTGCACCACAAGACACATCCATGTAATGGGGACTGGTTAGACCACAGGGGCCAATGTGAGATTGGGTGGGTCCGACTGGTCCAGAAAAACCATTACATATATATATGAATGTCTCTATGGTTTGGGCTGGTGAATCACTGGGCTAACCACACAGTTAAAGAGAACTTGATCACAAGTGTATATATACTCCAGTGTGGAGCGGATTTTGTTTGCTGATTTACATGTTTGCTGTGTTTAAAGCAACAGGCGCAATAAAGCCTTATTTTAATTTCCCCTTAAAACAGTCTCCATTGCATTCCTCAGAACACGTCTCTTACAGGTAGGAACAAAGGTTCTTTATATAGACCACCCTCTTCTCCTTCATATTCTCCATACTCTTGGTATTCGGAACAAAGCTCTATCCTGGATCTCACCCTACCTCTCCCATCGTACTTTCAGTGTCTCTTCTGCTAACACCTCCTCCTCCTCTATTGATCTCTCTGTGGGGGTACCCCAGGGCTCTGTCCTGGGACCTCTTCTCTTTTCTCTGTTCACACTCTCTCTAGGTGACCTAATAACATCTTTTGGGTTTAATTATCACCTCTATGCTGACGACACACAAATATACTTTTCAACACCCGACCTTACACCTGCTGTACAAACCAAAGTTTCTGAATGTCTCTCTGCTATATCATCCTGGATGGCCCTCCACCACCTTAAACTCAAAATGGCTAAAACAGAGCTCCTCATACTTCCTCCCAACCCTGGCCCTACTACCTCCTTTCACATTACTGTTGGAACTACGATCATTCACCCAGTAGCCCAAGCACACTGCCTGGGGGTCACACTCAACTCCTCTCTCATATTTGCCCCTCACATTCAAAACATTTCTAAAACTTGTTGCTTTTTCCTCCGCAATACTACGCCCTTTCCTCTGTTGCTCGACTGCTAAAACTCTGACTCAGGCCCTCTTTCTCTTCCGTCTTGATTACTGTAATCTCCTGCTGTCTGGCCTTCCTGCCTCTCACCTGTCTCCCCTACAATCTATCCTAAATGCTGCTGCCAGAATCACTCTACTCTTTCCTAGATCTGTCTCAGCATCTCCCCTGCTGAAATCCCTCTCCTGGCTTCCGATCAAATCCCGCATCTCACACTCCATTCTTCTCCTCACTTTTAAAGCTTTACACTCTTCTGCCCCTCCTTACATCTCAGCCCTAATTTCTCGCTATGCACCATCCCGACTCTTGCGTTCTGCTCAGGGATGTCTTCTTTCTACCCCCTCTGTATCTAAAGCCCTCTCTCGCCTTAAACCTTTTTCACTGACTGCCCCACACCTCTGGAATGCCCTTCCCCTCAGTACCCGACTGGCACCCTTTCTATCCACCTTTAAGACCCACCTTAAGACACACTTGCTTAAAGAAGCATATGAATAGCACTGTGGATAATCCTGGACACATGATACATAAAGCTTGGCCCCCTACAGACGCACTTACCAGAACTCCCTTCTACTGTCTCTGTACGTTCTCCCTACCTACCAATTAGACTGTAAGCTCCTCGGGGCAGGGATTCCTCTTCCTTAATGTTACTTTTATGTCTAAAGCACTTATTCCCATGATCTGTTATTTATATTATCTGTTATTTATTTGATTACCACATGTATTACTACTGTGAAGCACTATGTACATTAATGACGCTATATAAATAAAGACATACAATACAATACAATATAGCCCCTCCTTTTAAATCAGAAACATCTGATTAAAATCAGGTATAATTTAAAAAAATGGCATAGACATATATAGTTAGTACTTGTTTGATTTAAGACATTTGATACTAGACTTATGAGCAGTGGTCCACATATATATGATATAATATAGTGAATAGAATTTGTATTGGACATAGTCTGGTAAATATTACTAAGCATATAAAGCTGGGTTAACCAAAAATTTAAAGTATTAAAGATTCAGTCCAATATCAATAAACAATGATGTGGTTCGTGACATCAAAATATCATAACTCAATAATGTATATCATACCAACAGTATGTACAGTAACTAAGATGCTAACCATACAGGTAAAGATTCTTGAATCCATAGTAAAAGGATACATAAAAAAGAGAGATACATTTAGCCACATCACAGAACAAACCGCAATTGAAATAAGTAACAAATGTAACAATGCACTTATTGCAAAGGCTTGAACCCATTTTAACCAATGAAGGCTTCATGAAAAGGATAACATGAAGTCAGCTAGAAGAGATTCCCATCGAATACTATATTAAAGCAATGCAGCTATATTTTTGACTCGTGTACAAAGACAACAAGTAAATGGATGTTTTTATCCAAATCAAGCTGTATTGCACTAGAATTATAGACTACACATGTATGTTTAATATACGTTTTAGGGTTCAGGTCAGGGTTTTCCCTGTGTCCGCTGTCCCACCAATCCTCTGTTGCTTTATTGCATGTTTGTCTGCAACTGTATTAATGATACTTTAAATGAGAAAAAAAATGTACTTACTATTAATGACCAAACTCCATACTTTAAAATGATTTTTAAGCCATTACAGCTGGAGACAAGGTGGAAAGCCTTAAAGACATAACACTGACACTTAAATGTATACTATTTGTCACTTGTTCCTGGGACAAGGAGTGACATGTTCCTTCTGAGTTAATATCACAAGGTCTTCTGACAGTCTCTTTGGGGAGCTCTATTGGGTCTTTTAAAGGCTAGTTTTTTTCTAAGTTGCCAATTATCTGCAATTTCTCCCTTGTTGCTGATGCTGTTGGGGATTTGGATTGACTACCTGATGCATCCTGACAATTGATGAAATAAACAATAAAAAGAAATAGACATTTTGCAGAGACCAAAGAGAGACTTTTTGTACACTGTCACAAACACCAACACATCTGTGCAATAGGTCATTTTATAGCAAGACTATTGTTGTGAATCGGTAATACATTTCTGATTTGGAGATTTTCATTAATTTCAAGATGCGTTTTTTTTTCCTGAACTCTGGTTTGATTAGAAAAAAAATTGTTTGAACTAGTTTATATTCAGCTCCCTTATTGACATGAGTGGGTCCTAGTAAGATGCACGTTGAGGCAGCAGCATCTCATTTAACATTGACTTATGGATGGTACAGTATGTATATACATTTGCAGAGCTCGACATCTTAAATGTGTATCTGCACAAACATTTCCTTTCTAGGTAGAGAGGGATAATTTACATCTAGGCAATATGGGACTAGTTCTCAAGATTCTAATTTCCTCAGTGTAACCTCCTTTAAGTTCTAATTGTTGGGCCATGAATAATTAGCATAGCCTTCTCCAGAATGACCTAAGTATATATCCAGGTCCATGTTTATTCAGTCAGAGTAATGTTACACCCCAATCCTAGGCAAGTCCCTCCTTTTTTTTTTTTTTTTACAGGGGGAGCCTAAGGCTGGGCCCTGCGATGGTTACGTTCCCTGAGGTACAGAGTAGCGGAGCCTCGGGAAGTGTAGATAAGTAATTTTAGAACAGTAATTGCATAGACAGGCTTCGTGTTTATTATGTTGCAGACAGGGACAGCCCCCTTAAGTTTCGAGCCCCTAATGACAGAATGGAGTCCTGTACAATTTAGTAAAAGGAATATGGCACGCCATAGAGTGTCTAAGGAAAGAAGGCTCTCGGGTACCTGCTGATAAACTCAAACCGCGGTTCGGCGTTAACATTCCTCATCAGTCTGTGTGGAAGCGGCAGTTCCCAAAAACAGGCAGCAAGGTACTGGGTCAAGCAATAGGAGACCCATCAGGATTTCCCATAGGGACCCCGAATAGTCGGATCACTACTTAAAGGGTTCTGGAGAGACAAGGGGCCAGGTCCCACAACTACTTAAGAAACTAAGGGCTCTATGCAGTAAGCGCCGAAAAAGTGCTTTCGGCAAGTGTTCCCTATCGGCATGATTTTGGCGATTTGCCCTCGCAGTATTCAGTAAGGGCCGAATCCATGCCGATCCCTGCCGAATCACTGCGAAAGAAAAACTGCCGATGAGCCTGTGCCGAAACAGCCTGCCTCCCGATAACCTGCCGATAAGCCTTTTCTGCCGATAGGTGTTTGCAGCAGAGAGAGACCAGCCGCTCTCTCAGCGCAAACATCGGCAAAATATTAAGTATTTATAAACAACTTTTATTCATAGTGTACATGTGCAGGGGGTCTCCGGAGCTGAACCGCATTGGTTTCAGGTCCGGGGACCCCCTGCTTCCCGAGATACAGGCGCCTTTATGAGGTGCCGATATCCCTCTGCATTTAAATGTCCCGATCACGTGACCGCGGAATGTAAACAAAGCAAAGGGATACCGGCACCCCCTAAAGGGGCCTGTATCTTGGGAAGCAGGGGTCCCCGGACCTAAAACCAAAGCGGTTCAGCTCCGGAGACCCTCTGCACATCTACACTATCAGTAAAACACATATCAATAAACACTCGTTCCTTACCTTTGCGGCTATGTGCTACGGTAACGAAGCAGCATGAATGTATTTTTAATAATAGTGTACTGTGAGCAGGGGGTCCCCTGAGCTGAACCGCGTTACTTTGTGGACCAGGGACCCCCTGCTTCCCGAGTTACAGGCCCTGGTATGTGTCATCGGGTGGCAGTGTCGCCGCCATCTTTATAGCACCCCATTCACGCCGTGTCCGCTATAAATATGGCGGCGACACTGTAACCGATGCCCCAAACCGGGGCCTGGAACTCGGGAAGCAGGGGGTCTCTGAGCCACAAATCAATGCGGTTCAGCTCAGGGGACCCCCTGCTTCCGCACAATATTATTAAAATACATAAATGCTGCTTCATTACCATAGCGTATAGCCGCTAAGGCAATGAAGAGGTTAAGGCAGAATAGCATGTTTATTGGGGACATTTGCCCCCAATAAACATAGCAATAAACAACATACACCTCCTGTGTATTTAAAATACATAAACAACAATAAATACATTAAATACATATACTGTAGCACTCACCCATTTCCGGCTGCCACGATGAAGGCCATCCTCATCTTCATCCTGCCCATGCCCCCTCCGCTGCTGCAAAACAGACACAAGAATGAAAACATCCAATGTAATGTCCCCTAACCCCTTAATCACCATAGCGGTTATTAACCGCTACAGTCATTAAGGGGTTAACCCACCCTCCCCACCACTCGGGACTCCTACATACCCTCCCACACTAAATCCCCACCCCGTGAGGCCTAACCACCCTCACCCACTACCCACAAGGGAGGCCTACCCAACACCTACAGTACAATAATGTGCAAAATAACTATTATCCAGATAGGGATAATAGATTATTTGCCCATTATTAAACACATAAACTAGCATATTCAAATAAATAAAGTACTACTGACCTCATCAATAAGAAGCCCCCGTCGCCAGCAACATCCTGGTCTTTCGTTGCCCACAAAATACATAGCCAATACAAAGCCAATACATTGCAATTACATTCAAATATCAATTAACCCCTTAAACACCTTATCGGATAATAACCGCAAAGGTAATTAAGGGGTAAAGCCACACTGGCCCGATACCCACCCTTCACCCATTCATTTGTACAGTGGCTTCATCATGCAACTATATATATATATATATATATATATATATATACAGATGATGAACCAATATACAAATAAATGTAGAATGGTTATCAAAAACATGCTGTACTACAAATAAAATTTCTCCATACAGACACACTACAATAAAATCAATTTCCTTTAATAATCCTATCTGATCTTACAATCAAAATCCTCAAATGCCAATCAAAAACCTCAAATGACAATCAAAACATTGCATTTACATTGTATATATGATGCATACAATCTATGCACCATATACATTCGGCAACTGAATGTTAACAATAACATTCAAAACAAAATACCAATACCTCCAAACAAGTATACTATTTAAACCAATCCAGTAAACATAAATCAATTATCATTCATTAATGACATCCCTAAACAATTTACATTCCATCCCTAACAATTAAACAATTAACTAATTCAAGCGTTGAACCGAACAATTTATCCTGTGAAAAAATAGAAGTACCAACAAGAATACAATATAGAAAAGCAAGCCTGACCCTGACCTAAAGTACACTATACAATAGCAACAATTACATCTATCTAATTTTAAAATACATTATACACACATTTAAGCATAGCAGCATAGCCAAATTAATTTAAAACACAGCAAAGCAAGCTTTTAAAACAACATCATTTCTTACCCTGTATGTATACAGGCATACCTCGCTTTAACATACACAATGGGACCGGAGCATGTATGTAAAGTGAAAATGTACTTAAAGTGAAGCACTACTTTTTTCCACTTTACGATGCATGTACTGTACTGCAATCGTCATATATGTGCATAACTGATGTAAATAAGGCATTTGTAACCAAAATAAATACAATAGGCTTTATTCAAATAAAATGAATGGGAGCAAGCAAATAGGTGAGAGGCGCGCACGCAGGTCAGTACTGTATAGCAGCTCCTTCTCGCAGTCACGCGCTCCTTCTCGCAGTCTCTCTCTCCTTCTCGCAGTCTCTCTCTCCTTCTCGCAGTCTCTCTCTCCTTCTCACAGTCTCTCTCTCCTTCTCGCAGTCTCTCTCTCCTCGCAGTCTCTCTCTCCTTCTCGCAGTCTCTCTCTCTCACTCAGTCAGTCTCTCAGTCAGTCTCTCTCTCTCACTCTCTCTCTCTCTCACTCAGTCTCTCACTCTCTCTCACTCAGTCTCTCACTCTCTCTCACTCAGTCACACACTCACTCACTCATTCACGCACTCTGACTCAGTCACGCACACACGCACTCAGTCGCACACGCACTCAGTCACACACTGTCACACACAGTTACTCAGTCACTCAGTCACACACAGTCACTAAGTCACTCAGTCACACACAGTCACTCAGTCACACACACAGTCACTCAGTCACACACAGTCACTCAGTCACACACAGTCACTCAGTCACACACAGTCACACACACATTGTCACTCAGACACACACAGTCACACACACATTGTAACTCAGACACACACACACACACACACACACACACACACACACACACACACACACACACACACACACACACACACACACACACACACACACACACACACACACACACACTGTCACTCAGTCACACACACACACACACTGTCACTCAGTCACACACACACACACACACTGTCACTCAGTCACACACACACACACACACACACACACACACACACACACACACACACACACACACACACACACACACACACACACACACACACACACACACACACACACACACACACACACACACACACACACATTGTCACTCAGCCACACACACATTGTCACTCAGCCACACACACATTGTCACTCAGCCACACACACATTGTCACTCAGCCACACACACATTGTCACTCACTCAGACACACACACACACACACACACACACACACACACACACACACACACACACACACACACACACACACACACACACACACACACACACACACACTGTCACTCAGACACACACACACACACACACACACACACACACACACACACACACACACACACACACACACACACACACACACACACACACACACATTGTCACTCAGCCACACACACATTGTCACTCAGCCACACACACATTGTCACTCACTCAGACACACACACACACACACACACACACACACACACACACACACACACACACACACACTGTCACTCAGTCACACTGTCACTCAGTCACACACTGTCACACACTGTCACACACTGTCACTCAGTCACACACTGTCACTCAGTCACACACACTGTCACTCAGTCACACACACACACACACACACACACACACACACACACACACACACACACACACACACACACACACACACACACTGTCACTCAGACACACACACACAAGCAAAGATTGCAGCAGACGATCTTCTCCTCCCCCTCACAGCAGACAGGAGCGAGCTCTGAGGAGGGAGGAGAGGGGGATCGGAGGAAGCAGAATCACGGGCTGCAGTAAGTGCGGGCAAAATTGCTGGTTAAGCTGCAGATTTATGGAGCTTGGGTGCAGGAGGAACGGAGACAGATGGGAGGGGGAACAGAGACAGATGGGAGGGGGAACAGAGACAGATCGGAGGGCAGAGGGAACAGGGAGATCGAGCATGAAGGAGGTTGCAGGAGTGTTGAGGTGCGCACGCCGCCCCCTGGTGTCCGTACTCGCGAAGCACGCGTACGTACACAGGGGGTAAGGTGCAACAAAAAAAAAATGTACGTACTAGTGCGTGTACGTAAAGCAAGTGTATGTAAAACGGGGTATGCCTGTATATCGATCTAGACATACATACATACATACATACAGTGGCAAGAAATGATATACCAAAAATAAAAAAATACACATGTTTAAAAAGCTTTTAAAAAAATTAACAAGTTAAATAAAATACATTTCTTTAGTTCACTTACCATTACTTGACCCACTCACCGACTCCCGTTGAACAGCTTACTCTCGAACCAATCCACCAGGCACAAGAACCCATAAAATAACAAACCATAAAATAATAAACATTAAACTAAAAATCCAAAACAATCCACGGGTCTTCTATTTGTAATCCATCTTCATCTGTATTCTTCTTTCTTCTATCTGCGGCTCTCTTCCGGGGTCTTCTTGTCTTCTATGGCCACGCCCTGGCCTTCTTCTTCTGTAGGAGGTCCTTCCTCCTCGGCGTCTGCCTTCAAAATGAGACGACATAGGCTTTTAAAGGCCTATGACGTCACATTTTCATCATGGTTCCCACGGCCCTGATTGGGCCGTGAAAATCATGTGTTTTGGTCGAGAAAAAAAAAATGATGATGTCACTTAAAGGCAATGAAAGCACAGCCAATCAGAATGGCTTTGCTTCAATTGCCTTTAAGATGACATCATGAAAAGAAACATTAATGTCCTCACATGGTACGGTAGCCAATCAGAGCGTGGGAAGTTTATCCCTACTCTGATTGGCCCTAGTACCATGTGACAGGCTTTCAATGACGTCACATCCGTTCTCCCACAAGCCTCTGTCACATGGAGCCAATCAGAGTTGGGATGGTGTTCCTATACACCATACGGTGTTTAAGGGGTTAATTGATATCTGAATGTAATTGCAATGTATTGGCTTTGTATTGGCTATGTATTTTGTGGGCAACGAAAGACCAGGATGTTGCTGGCGACGGGGGCTTCTTATTGATGAGGTCAGTAGTACTTTATTTATTTGAATATGCTAGTTAATGTGTTTAATAATGGGCAAATAATCTATTATCCCTATCTGGATAATAGTTATTTTGCACATTATTGTACTGTAGGTGTTGGGGGGGGGGGGGGATGTATGTATTGAATGTATAGGCCAGGTTTATTTTTTTTACATTCAGGGTTTGTTCCGTGGTTCTGCGTGAGACCTCTGGTCTTCTCGGGTATCTCACGGGTATCAGGCTGGTGGTTCCACGGGTGACACCTGCAGGGATGAAGCGGTGGCCTCACATCTGTACTGGTGATTTTCCCTAACGGTATGTGGGTAGGCCTCCCTTGTGGGTAGTGGTTAGGTGGTTAGGCCTCACGGGGTGGGGGGTTAGTGTGGGAGGGTATGTAGGCGTCCCGAGTGGTGGGTGAGGATGGGTTAACCCCTTCATGACTGTAGCGGTTAATAACCGTTATGGTGATTAAGGGGTTAGGGGACATTACATTGGATGTTTTTATTCTTGTGTCTGTTTTGCAGCAGCGGAGGGGGCATGGGCAGGATGAAGAGGAAGATGGCCTTCATCGTGGCAGCCGGACATGGGTGAGTACTATATGTATTTAATGTATTGATTTGTGTTTATGTATTTAAAATGGGCACATTCACTGTTATCCATTTGTGGATAATAGTAATTGTGGCCATTACTATAGTGTATGTGTTAAGGGGGGGTATTTCTTTATAAGTATGTATGTGTTTTGACATTAATTTGGGGGGGGGGCACATAATTGGTACTGCAGGCCTGCGGGTAACACCCGAGGGCCCCCGCCGGCCTATAGTATCATTGATGTGCATATATGTGTATGTTAGGGGTTATAGGGGTTGTTGGGGTTATATATATATATATATATATATATATTATCTCAAGAATATTATGGTGAGGAGTAAAGTATTCAGCAGTACAACTGAATGCGGGACAAAACCATGCCAGGACCCAAGATGCAAAACCTGCGCAATGCTCTACACAGCGGACACAATACAAATACCACATAAGAATCGGGAATACAAAATCAGAGGAGGGTTCACCTGTTCCTCCAGCAATGTCGTGTACCTCATCATGTGCATGAAATGCCCAGGGGACTGCTACTACATAGGTGAGACAGGACAGGGGCTAAACAAGAGAATGAACCTGCATCGCCACAGCATCACACGCGGAACAAGAGACAGTCCTGTTGGCGAACATTTCTCTGACTCTGGCCATAAGATGAACGATTTGAGGGTTGCCATACTCAAAGGTAATCTTAAAACCCCGAAAGAGAGACGGTTGCATGAATACAAATCTATGCAACTGTTCGGGACACTTAGCAGTGGCCTAAACAGAGATCGAAATTTTATGAGTCATTACTGACACTAGCGAACTCTCTTCCCATGAGCGCTAAAGGCCATGTATGTACATATTGTGCTATATGTATGCACACACAGCTGTCTCTCACACATACTAATACTCCTTATTTTTCCATCCCTATACACCAATAGGGACCACATAGTATCCACACACACTTTTAGTTGTGCTACAAACTCTCACATTTCCACACCCACCCACACCATTTATATCCCCTCTCACTCCACACACACCTTGTGTAGAGCACTGTTTATACTGTGGGTTCTCCATTCATTTTTATTCACACTGATACACATACACACTCTTTCTTCACTTGCTTTCAGTTACCCTTTGACACCTCCAGCCATAAATCTCATCCACACCGGGGGAAGGACCAGCACAGATAACATTCCAAGAGACACTGTTTTTAAGTAATCCTTGCTTCATTCATTGTAACATCGCCGGAAGAAGAGATCAGTGTATCTCGAAAGCTCGCACAAATAAAAGCATTTCGTTAGCCACAGAACGGTATCATCTATTTATTTTTTGATATATATATATATATATATATATATTTATTTATTTATATTCATTTATTGATTTAGATTTATTTATTTATTTAGTGTGGGGCAGCTGTGTGTGATTATTTTTTATTGTGGGTAGCGGGTGTGGGTGAAGGGGGTATTAACCCCAACGGTGGTTGTTTAGGGCTTGCGGGTGGGTAGCGGGAGGCCTTAACCCCTTCATGACCATAGCGGTATTAACTGCTACGGTCGTGAAGGAGTTAAGTGCACCCGCAACCCCTCCGCAAGCCCTAAACAAACAACAAGGGCCAATTACCCACCCCCGCTACCCACAATAAACCTGGCACGGCGGGTTAACCCCTTCATTGCCTTAGCGGTTAGCCACTAAGTAATGAAGTGGGCTGTACATGCATTTTTCCTGCATCGGATGCATGCCGGGGGCCTCCGGTGCTGGTATTAATGGGTTTCAGCTCCGGAGACCCCCGGCATCAATCCCAGGCAGGAAAAAGGCCTGATTTTTTCTAAGTGTCGACCTTGCTGATGCTTCTCCTCCACCAACTTGCAAACTTTATTTGGCGGGCTGGATTGCCGAAAAACTCTCCATTCTGGAGTGCCGATCAGCAGCGAAAAGCTGATCAGGGCTACATGAATTCAGCCGAGTTCAAAAAGTGCCGATAAGTGGCTTATCGGCACCCGGCTGCCGATAAGTTTTTACGGCAACAAAAATTGCAGATAATTCCCACTTATCGGCGCTTACTGAATCGGGAGGGCAAATTTGCCGAAAAAATGGCGATAAACAGCTTATCGGCGCTTACTGCATGAGGCCCTAAGTCAGAGTACTTCCAATCGAGTGTTAAGAGTGGACACAGATAGAAGAAAGTATTTGTGTATGTGTTTGAATGAAAACCATAGACAAGGTGTCAAGATATATATGCAGGTCCCTGTGTTTGGGGACTTAAATAAAAGACAGTTGTGCTATAGAAGTTCCTGGTGCCCACTATTTAACAACCTTGCTACCTCAGTGCCCAGCCGCTTGAATATCAGCACCCTAAGTCAAGGTAGCCATATAAACGCCACACCGATGTAATCTCCTTAGGAAGCTGGGCAGGGAGAGTTAAAACTCTTTAGAAAAGCATTCTTGACATGAAGCTTTGTACTTAAAAATAACTCCGATTATTTTATCTATAATATATATTTTTTCTCTTTATTATGCATTTAATAATTTTGCAATGGCAGTGCACATATTTTTGAATATACAATTGATCTTCCAGCAATCCATTATGTGAAAGTGGTCACAAAAAATACCAATAGTCTCAAAGTACTTTAAAGTATACTAAATTCTACAATCTCTTTTGCATTCTTTATGTAGTCAAAAAGACATTGGAGAGATACAAAAACAAAGTTAAAAAAAAAATCGGCACATGAATGTATAGCTGGGTAATAGACCTTTCATCTTTTGCAAAACAAAACCGTTCAATTCAGTTGGCGAAAAAGTTTGTTTTAATGAGATGCCATTTTCTGCGTGGGCTGCTCTTTAATCGATGCTGCTCTATTGAAGCTGTACCCAATGAAGACACAAGACAGATTGTCCAAGCTTGCGGCTATTGTTAGGAGTTGATGAAGTGTATGGGCCCTTATGGTTGATAACAGAAGTAGATGGTCAAAGCCAATAAATAAAACTTTAAGTCTGATTGTTGAGTGCTTCATGTGAAAAGCTTTCTATTAGCATGAATCTTTGTTTTTGAAGGACTTGTGAACCCAAAGGCAGCTCACTGTGCTGTCACACAAACTAAGTCAGTCAGACAAGCAGCAATCTGTCCCATCTGATAAACCCATATTTGTTGCAAGAACTCTAGACTTCTCTTTAAAAATCAGCTATGGTAATGTCTTGACAGTCTGTTAACTTAAAATACAGTGCTGTAATGTCCTACACTGGCATTTTTTTGCAAATGCAAAATGTGTTAGTATTTTTAGAACACAGATGACAGAGATATTAAATAACCTATACTTAGCAAATGTAGTGGCGTAAAAAGTGTAATACTGTAAAAATGCTACCAACATTTTAAAATGTATTCACAATTTTTACACTTTTTTTTTTGTTCTTAATCATTTGTAGTGGAATTTAAATCTTGAAAATATCTATGTATTGGTGAGGTTAGCTGGCTACATTTCCAATATCTCTTGAAATTGTATGTAGTGAAGTTTACTTCTCACTCACACTAATATATAAAACCTTGGGTTGCCTATTTACAGTGTATACCGCAATGAAGGGAATGCTGCAACCGGAGTATCCTACGTCACCAGATTTCTAAGAATTGTAAAAAAAAGAAATAGACCGGGACACAGTGTTCTATTTACAATACAAAGAACGGGAGACAAGAGTTAATTGATGCATGCAGGCGATTTTTCCATAGTAACTTCCTAATCTTGACTCCTCTCGTTAGTGGCCTTCAGGAATGGCTGGAAGCATGGTACTGTACATGTGTGTAACAGAGGAAATTATACATATTTTGGGAAAAGATTTATATGTCTGGTATCGGGGTCCGGTATGCAGATGTGGTAACTCTCGCTGATTTTCTGTGAGTCTCGCTTCTTTTTATCACCATCAGTCTTCAATGGAGTCTCCCTAATAAAAAGATTGTTTTAGGCCAGAACCCCGACACTCTTACTGATATCTGTCCTTTGAGGTTGACATTTCTCCAAATTACAGTTTTGTTCCTCTAGTTCACAGAATACAATTAACATTTGTGATATGCAGTGAATTATAAACCAGAAAATAATCCCAGTAATTAATCAATACTAATTAATCCCACTCTCTCTAAATTCTCCCTACTTACCAGGTAGGGTAAGCTTTTCAGGGCAGGGACTCCTTTTCCAAATGTTACTTTTATATCTAAAGCACTTATTCCCATTATGTGTTATAATATTATGTCACGTCTATTACTGCTGTGAAGCGCAATGTACATATATGGCACTATATAAATAAAGATTTACATGCATAGGGGTTCCTAGACTAACAACGCAAAAAATGTATTACAACGTATCTAACTGCACATATAGAAGAATGCCTCAGACTGTAGATAGGAATACTGATGCGTCCTAAGTAATAGCTTCTCTCTTTAAATCATTGTTTGGTGTCTTTATCATATCAGAATCCTATATAATTCCACAATGCAGCAGATGCAATTAGCTACAGTTGCTTCATTAGGCCGTGTCCATAGTAGAATGCGCTAGCTTCCGCCCTCCTCCGTGACTTGGCGTCGCGCTTGAAATACAAACTTGTTTGTTTTGCGAAGCGCCACTCTCCCTGTAGCTCATGTGCGTACTATGCGCATATGCATTGGCGTCGTAGTGTTTGTAGCTCGTGCTGTATCCTGCACTATGGACAAAGCCTTAGGTTTATCTTATATGGTGAACAGTGTTCCAGGTAAATATTATAACCTGTACACATATATACCTTAGCCTTATTTTGCATCATTGCTTAGTGAGTATAGGTATATAATGTCTCTATATGTCTCTATATATTGCCTAAATTCTCCTGCACCCACCTTAAATGTTATTTCCCACCCTGTATGGGCAATGCAGTCAGAAATAGTGCAGGAGGAAGGCTAGACGGAACGAGGGAAGAAGCGCACAGTGCCACTCCCCCTTTGTAGTTTCTGCTAGTCCATTTTTAATCACTGTACTATTTTTAAATTATTGTGAATATACAGTAGTCATCTTTAAAATCAATAGGCCTTCTTGGTTTGAGGGGGGTTGTATGCTTCTACTACAGTGTTTGCCTCAGTGTATTTCATAACTACTGCATTAGCATGAACTTATTTTAATTTGAAAACAATCAAAAGTATAAATTGAGATAACAAAATATCTCTTTCAATAAAATATCACAACATTCTTAGTATGTTTTTTTTTTTTTTTTTTTTTAAAGAAAGTGATCTGTTTTCATTCACAATTCTTAGTCACAACTACCGAACTAATGACATTGTAATCGCAACAAAACATGAAGGCTTTCAATAATTTCCGTGTTGGGGTTTAATAATTAAACAGAGGGCACATCGGAGCGCTGTGTCACGTAAACTTCCATTGACTGGCTCTGTCGGAATTTAATGAATAATCCCTGTTGAATTTATCAGTACCACTAAACTCTATTACTAGTCATTATATATGATCAATTAATTGATTCTTAAAAGCTTTTTGTTAGATTAGAGGTGTTAGTGTTTTGGTTAGTAGTCTTCCAGCTGTTACTGTTTCAGCATTAGAAGATATAGGTCGCCCAAAGGTAAGGTGGAGCCTCTAATACCAAGCTGTAATGTAATGAGGACATCTGTTGTCATATGGTTTTTGACACACAGTACCAGTAATTTGAGATCATGCTGTCCAGACTTGTACATCATTAGGAAACAGAATTTGACTTTCGTGATTGATTTAGACAAGTCCCTGACAAGTTTTTTTTAGGTGCAGTACATACATGACAAAGGGCAAACTGAGACTGCATATGTCAGCTGGAACACTCCCTTGTTGACTGGGAGAGTGAATCTGCTGACAATCTCACTTGATGTATGACCACCCCTGTTGATGTTTATGCTAAAACATAAACTCTTTTTCTAAATCCGATTTAAATACCTATTTAGAAGTATTATTAGAAAACCAGACCATTACTGCAGAATGTCCTTTATATCCTGATGCTAGTCTATGTAGTCACTGTTTTTTTGTGTGTTTGTTTTCTTATGCTGTGTGGAAACATTCAAAATAAAATTAACTCAATTTTTACTAAATGTTTACTAACATTTGCACCTTTGACTTATCCGTTGCTTGCATGTACTCATTTTCAAGGTTTTTGTTTTGCTGGGTTCTTGTTTGGTATGCAACATTTTCCAATATAGCGGGCTATTCACTAAGTGGGTTATTCATTAGACTGCAATAGTGCCAAATGAGGCACTATAGCACAGAAACTCCAATTGAAGTCAATGGCCATAGGCAAGTTCTAAGAGCCAATATGTTAAGGCTGAGTCCACGCTCCTGCTGAGCTTGCTCATGCATGAGAGAGGTGACGTCACCAGCTCTCCAAGCATGAGCGATAGGCTGTCCTGTAACTTTTTAGAGCAGGAGCGGGGGACGTGGCTATTAGGGGAGGGGGCGTGTCATTTGCTGGATGGGGGCTGTCTCTGTGTCTGTATGTGTTTGTGTGTGTGTCTCTGTCGTCTCCATTTTCTCTCTCCCCCTTTCTTCCTCTCTCCCCCCTTCCCTCCTCTCTCCCCCCCCCCTTCCCTCCTCTCTACCCCCCTTCCCTCCTCTCTCCCCCCCTTCCCTCCTCTCTCCCCCCCTTCCCTCCTCTCCCCCCCTTCTTTCCTGTCCCCCCTTCCATCCTTCTCTCCTCTCCCCCCTTTCCTGCTTTTTCCCCTCTCTCCGTTTGCCCCACACACACCACTTCTTTGCCCCCCCACACACCACTTCATATGCCCCCCCACCACACCACTTTGTTTGCCCCCCAACCACACCACTTTGTTTGCCCCCCCACCACACCACTTTGTTTGCCCCCCCACCACACCACTTCATTTGCCCCCACACCACTTCATTTGCCCCCCCACCACACCACTTAGTTTGCCCCCCCCCCACACCACACCAGTCCGTTTGCCCCCCTCACCCCCCACACCACACCAGTCCGTTCCCCCCCCCTTTCCCCTTTCACTTCTCTCGCCTACAAATCCCATGTTTGTGTTTGATGTAGTAACAGGGCATTACAACACAGCCTCTCTCTTTCCATTGGTCAGAGCAGGGTCATGTGACCCTGCTCTGAGCCTGAAAGTATCTCTCCAGTGTTTCCTCAAGCACAAAGCTTGGGAGAGCGTGCGTGTACGCGCATGAGCGCCCGTGCATGAGCGCCCGCGCACAGCGCTAGTGTGAACTGGAGGATTCCCATTCACAGAGGTAAGCGCGTCAAGCGCATAGCGAGCTCAGCGCCAGCGGGGACTCAGCCTAACACAGCTTAGGGGTAAATCTATAATGTGCGATCTTTAATACGATTGGTCACGTACAGTAAGAGTATATTGAATTACCCCTCTGTAAATAGCCCCCATGTATGTTATCACAATGTTTTTGTTACTTTGAAATTATGCTTCAACACAAACTTATATTACATTTATATATAATGTAAAAATGATCAGAATGAAGGGGACTTCTTGCTGCCCTCAACTGCGGCCCTCCCTTTCTCCCCAGTGCAGAGGGAGCAGGGATGTGGCTGTTGCAGATTATTCCTGTTCCCTCAGCTGCTTCATACCAGTGCCCTGATAATGTTCCGCTCATCTCCTGTGCTAATCACTAGTCCCCAGTGTAAGAAGCAGAGCAGGGCAGTATTCATGAGTGTGCCGCGTGAAGGAGATGACCTGATGGGGCGGGGAAGCTTCTATCCACAGCTGCAACATCCCTGCTGCCTGTGTACCAAGGAGAGAAGGGCAATGTGTGACTCTTTATAATGTTGCCCACCACTGCCAGAATTTTATTTCCTTTAAGGTATGGCCCTGGCAAGCCAGAGGCCCATATGATGATGTAACAGGTACTTGTTGGGCACGTGCTAGTTTTCTGGGGGATGATTGAGCCAGCCGGTATGAATCCGGTTTGAATCTGAATTTGAGCTGTTTCCACTTCAGTTTCCAGCATCCAGATGCCAGTCATGGCCATATGAATGGCACTAGAGTGATTACGAAGCCGGATGTGCTGGCGGTCTGGTGGCACTCTGGTGCCGGTGGACCCCTGAAACTGTACTGGTTAAACTGCTGTTGCAAAAATTGTATATGGTTTAATTTTTTTTCCATTCATTTACTTTCTATATCTCCTACAGCAGATGCAAATGTGTTGGTAACACGAGCACCATCAGTAACCATATTCTGCCAATCCTTTTTAATTGCAACATGTTGTAAAATTACACCTATACTTTACATTCATAATGCAAAATTGTATGTATAGTTTCTTAAAATAACAAAACGCTATATTTAATCATACAATTTCCCAGGCTTAGCAAGCTTCTGTTCTGTGAGAGAGCATTTTTATTTACTATATATAAACTTTCATATTCATCTTTGAAAAGGTATTGCAACTATATTGTTACCAACATAATCTGTTTTCAAGTTTCCATTTGGTTCACGCGTTAGGCTGCGCTTATAGTGCCGGCGATGGCAAAACAAATGCATTGCTGCCGTTGCGTGCACTTATAGTAAGCGCGAAGCGACGGATTGGTTGCAATCACTGGAAGTCATCTCTATTTGATTTTCCAGCGACCGTCGCCTGACCGTCGCGTCTCGGGCACTATAAGCGTAGCCTTAAAGTATGATATAGAGACACTGAAGTGAATACATACCAATACAGGTGGTCCTCGCTTAGGCTGCGCTTATAGTGCCGGAGACGCGACGTCACGTTAAAACAAATGCATTGAATCTGTAGCACGCACTTATAGTAGGCGCAATGGAGTGACGGCGCGACCTGAATCTCTGTAGTCAGTAGAATTTGATTTTTACAGCGATGGTCTCACCATGTGACAGGCTGTAAACCAATCTTATAGCTTCTGATGCAGGGAGAGAAAGAATGTGTGTGTGTGTGTGTGTGTGTGTGTGTGTGTGTGTGTGTGTGTGTGTGTGTGTGTGTGTGTGTGTGTGTGTGTGTGTGTGTGTGTGTGGTGTAATTGTGTGTGGGATTGTGTGTGTGTGGGATTGTGCCGCCAACGGGGGGGACTGCCTGTGTTGTCATCCTGGGCCCAGTGGGCCATGGGGCCCGGCCGCCTGGACCCCCTGCGCGGCTGGGCCAGATTATTAAAAAAAAAAAAAAAACACTGCACCTGGTGCCGGGTCTCTCTGATGGCAGCGCCAGAAGTCAGCTGGGCTAAGCTTCTGGTGTGCCGGTGTGAGAGGGAGGCCCGGCACGAGCATGAGCAGCCAGCGTGGGACAGACAGGTCCCTGCAGCGGAGCATGGCCGGAGGCAACTGCTGTGACCTGCCGCCGGGCCCGCCCCCGCAGTCCCGTCAGCCGCCGGACCACTGCCAGTCACCGGCCCCCACACCGCAAGCTGCCGCCAGGTCCCCGCCACTTCCCCCCCCCCCACTGCCAGCAACCTCTCCGCCGGGACCCCGCCAGCCACCGCCCCTCCCTTTCCCCCGCAGCACCTCCAGCCGCTGAGCCCCCGCCACCGCCCCCCCCCCCCCGCAGCACCGCCAGCTGCCAGATGCTCTGAGATACATTTTCTTATTAAGGAAAATGAATCCTACTAGTGTACAGGGATCAGAAATCTTATTACGTTTCATGTTCATAAATAGGGGAGGTTATATTTTCTTACCATGAAATACTGGTTGAACTCGTCATTCATATCCTGATCGTGTATTGTCTTGTGGTAACAATACTATAGGACTTTCACTGAGTTAGAATGGTGCATACTTTGTACTCTCAAAACAAAAGATTTGTCTTAAAGCAGCTCAATTCTTTCTTTTTTTTTCATTACCGGATTTCCAAGTAACCCCCGAGTACAGGCAAGTTTAAAACATAAATAAAAAGCATTGTAAGCAGAACTGCTGCTTTAATCTCAAGTTTTCCTTAAATCAAACATGTTAAAGTAGAAATACAGGCTATTTAAAATATATATATACATATATTATTTTTTATTACAGGTTTGAAGCAGGGGTCCTCCGGAGCGGAACCCCGTTAATTTCTGCTCTGGGAGCCCCCTGCTTCCAGAAATACTTACCTCTGTAGTGGTGCCAGTATCTCTGCAGACAGACAAACTGTGTTCCTTAATCTAATGGCGAGTTCAATGTCCCACGGCACGCAGTCCAATAGGAAGCCGTGACGTCATGTGGTGCGGCTTCCTATTGGCCTACGTGAGCAGGACCATTAAACTTGCCAAAGATACGGAGGTAAGTATCTCTGGAAGCAGCTGGTCCCATGAGCTGAAATTAACGGGGTTCAGCTCCGAGACCCCCTGGTTCAAACCTGTAAACAAGTAAAAAAAAAAATTTAAGTTAACCTGTATTGCAACTTTAAAGTGGAACATTGTGTGCTCATTTACATGTCATTACCCAGAATCCCTGGTTGCAAAGTGATAAGGGGGAACGACATAGTTGCAGATTTGTCTGAGACATGCAAATGCACCACAAGTGGTATTTTTATTTACTGCTCCGTTAATCAAAAAAAATACAAATTTCCACTTTATCCTGCAATCCTTCATAATGTAAAAATATTTTCTCATGTTCCAAAATGTCATCATATAATCTATTTCTAAATAATTTCTTGTTATAAATATATAGACGAGCCAACGAGTATTCTAAAACTTGTCTTAAACTTGTCTTAAACTTGTCTTAAACTTGCCTTAAACTAGCCAGGTACATGCTGGATATGTGCTGGGTACATTTCAATGACATTTCTGCAGAGGCTAATGGCCCATCGGATTAACACAGCAGGGATCCCCGCTGTTAAACCAAAGGCCATTAGTCTCTGCAGAAATGTCACTGAAATGTTGCAGCATGTACCCAGCATGTACCTGGGTCTTTTTGGTAATTGCCATTGGTTTGTTTTAGAATAACCGTCGGCACTACAGTAATATCAAAAAGCCAAAGCTAAAAATAGCACTAACAGTAAAATGGTATATATATATAAGAGAGCATATATATATATATATATATATATAAAATATATATATATAATATGTTTTAACACACACACATACATATATATAATATATATATATGTGTGTGTGTGTTAAAACATATTATATATATATATATTTTATATATATATGCTCTCTTATATATATATATACCATTTTACTGTTAGTGCCATATATATATGTGTGTTAAAACATATTTTACAGATATTGACATTGTCACATCAAGTTTGTCATTCATACATTCATAGCTGATTCCACACTCTTTATAAATTGACTGCATTTCTTTGCAATAAAAATATCTGTGTTTGAAACACCCAGTTACAGGTTGTGTTCTATTTAGCCCTTGATTGAAACGTATTGCTTCTCGGTATCTTTTTAGCTATGAAAATTATAATATGGAACAGAGATTAGAATGAAATTATCATGGCTGGAAGGCATTTACTCAGTGGTGGCAGCCACATAAACCTGGGCCCTGAAAATGATGATAATACATTAGGTTCTGCATGCCTGATATTATTGCTGTACATTATGTATGTTTCATTTATACTATTTCGCACACACCAGCAACGTTGACAGATAGGTAATTACTCTCTGCGCCAATGAACACTTATCTGTAGCTCCACTGTTTATTGCTGGGATGAAGCTCGCTTGTCAGTCAAGGTCACTTGTTTGTGTGTCCTCTCGAACAGTTCTTCCACAGTTGTTGAACTTTGCATACAGTTGTTATTGCTAGTGTTCTTATAGGTTACTTTATTTAATTACCTGTTATTTGTGCTATCAAATCATTTCTATTCATTACTTGTGTAAACTGTTGTTTTGCATTTAAACTGCAAACCCAAGTGGCAAGAATAGCCTGTTTTCGCTGCCTGCAGAACATTGTTAGTTTATACAGTATACAGTATGCAGTATTGTTTTTGTGCACGTGTAACACATCTGTTTATATAGGTGTTCAAGATGTCCCCCTGTCATTTTTGAATATCTATTTTTTTTCCAGTGTATAAAGTGTAGGTACTTACTGACCTAAGTTGTATTCAAATGTACACCCCCATTGCGGTGTACGCTGGCAACACCAATAAGTTAAATGGATAGTCTCTATAATTAGGATTTCAGTTTTCTGTTGCAACCAAAAGAAACGCCCAATAAAATGAAGCAGAATATTCGTTGTGCTTTTCTGGTTAAAACCAATAAAATCCGGGAAATAAAACAGTCTCACTTAGCACCAGTCCTCAAGTCCCTCCAAACAGGTCAGGTCTTCAGGATATTTATTTATTTATAGAATGTTTTACCAGGAAGTAAGACATCGAGAGTTACTTCTCGTTTTCAAGTATGTCCTGGGCACAGAGGTATGATGACAGATACATGTTTACATTAAGTGAGCAGGGTTATTCATTATATTTAAAGACATTGCATGGGCAGTTAAAGATAATCCCAGCTTCAGCACAGGTGGCTTAAACTGGGACTCATTGAGCCACCTGTGCTGAAGCTGGGACTGATTAATCCACCTGTGCTGAAGCTGGAAATTATTGAGCCAGCTGTGCTGAAGCAGGAGTATCCTGAAAACCTGAGCAGACTAGGAGAGTGTATAAGAGCAAACCCAGTTAGAATCCCGCAAGGTTGAACAAGCATGTCTGCTGCTTTTAGAGGCTCAAAAGAAATACGGGGCACATCCAGAGGCAATATTTTTTTTATTGTTTATACATTATTTTAACACTGATAAACAGATTTCTTGCCTATAGAAAAATTAAACATTTTTTTTTACTAAACACTGATTTTACAAAAACAGAAAATCGGAATCCCTAAATATAATTACGCAATATAGTGAATGAGTGAAGTGTCAGCACATTTGGTATGTTACATTATATTTAAAAGAAGTTAATAACACAATGTATTGATTTTGCTTGTGTATGTTCTATTCTTACTTAGCCTCTATAATGGAGCTTTGAAATATCTCTTTGATTTTCATCATCCTTTTCATAATTAGAATTAGCATAGTACATATATAATATTTTTTTTACATTCAGACCTAAACAAAATAAAATATGAATGAAAGTACTTTCAAATGTGTAACGCATGGAGTGTAACTTGGAGAAATTACACTAGATCCCTATTTCAACTGCACTCAAGGTGCATAATAATACAACTATCTTCAGTCTTAATAAGTCATAGAATCACAATATTCTTAATGTTGCAACTTGATATATGGTGGTTCTAAATAAACACTTTTACAGGAATAGCCAACTGACGAGAGAACTAAAACATCTATAACTTTCTGTGAAAATAATAACATTTTATTAATTAATGATGCTATTAAACAACGACGTGTGTGATGTTTATATATACAGTGAATCATTAAAAGCCCCAGGATAGGCGACACAATACAGGACACAATTAGATAACCTGAACTCAGGTAAGTATGATACCAATAGGTGTCTCTGGATATTATCACTGATTAAGTAATCAGAGATATCCACACGGAAGCTGAAATAGTGGTTTGGTATATTCAGTCAATTCATAAAGCTGTAATAGTAAATATTGTATAACCAGCTACTGTACAGAGTTGCACTTTTTCCTCTCAGCTTAGAATGACACAGAGGGATAATACACTCAAATTGACTGCCGATGGTCAGGTCATTGCTACAAAAGAAAATACTATTGTAGCTATCTCCATAGGAAGTGCTTACAAAAACGTAGTAGGTGGTTACAAACGCTAGCTACAGGTACACTGTAACAGTGGTAGTATAGTGAAGTAGCTAGCCTAGTTGTAATGTGCAGCAGAGGATTGAGAAATAATAACCTGATAAGGTGCCCATATGCAGCTGATACCTTTTAACACTACAGCCATTGGTGTGGCTAGATACAATAAATATAGCATAAACACATCAGTAGCATTAGATACATGCGGAGGAACTATCTGTCATTCCTGCTGTAAATCATTGCTATACAACCGTATAAATGTCTGCTCCTGCACGCTGGAAGTTGCTTCCGTGTATGCGTCGCCTCCCGCACTGACAACACCATCGTGGCGTCACGGGGAAGAACTGTGTGGCAAAACATGAAACGGTCGTCGGGTCTTGAGTATATTTATGTATATGTATACGTGTATGTATAGGTGTATGTATATATATAGAGGTGGGTGACTCGGGTCTCCAGTTTGTGTATGTGTATGTATATGTGTATATATAGAGAGGTGGGTGACAGAGAGAGACAGAGAGGGAGAGGGTGGGTACCAGAGAGAGAGAGAGAGGGAGAGGGTGGGTGACAGAGAGAGAGAAGGAGAGAGGGAGAGGGTGGGTGACACGAAGAGAGAGAGAAGGTGGGTGACACAGAGAGAGAGAGAGGGAGAGAGGGAGAGGGTGGGTGACACACGGAGAGAGAGGGAGAGGGTGGGTAACAGAGAGAGGGAGAGGGTGGGTGACAGGGAGGGGGTGGGTGACCGACAGAAAGAGGCTGAGGTGGGTGACAGAGAGAGAGAGAGAGAGAAGGAGAGGGTGGGTGACAGAGAGGGAGAGCGTGGGTGACAGGGAGGGGGCGGGTGACAGAGAGAGAGAGAGAGAGAGGCTGAAGGTGGGTGACAGAGAGGGAGAGGGTGGATGACAGAGAGAGAGAGAGGGAGAGGGTGGGTGACAGACTGACTGGGGGGTGACTGACTGGGGGGTACTTCTGGTGTCCTGCACACACACACACACATACACACACACACACACACACACATTCCCACTCTCTCTCTCTCTCTCTCTCTCTCTCTCTCTCTCTCTCTCTCTCTCTCTCTCATACACACTCTCTCTACCACACACACTCTCCCTCTCCCACACACTCCCTCTCCCACACACTCTCTCCCTCTCTCTCCCTCTCTCTCCCTCTACCACATACTCTCTCCCTCTCTCTCCCTCTACCACCCCCCCTCTCTCTCCCTCCCTCTCCCACACACTCTCTCTATCTCCCACACACTCTCTCTCCCACACACTCTCTCTCTCTCCCACACTCTCTCTCTCCCACACACTCTCTTTCTCCGACACACACTCTCTTTCTCCGACACACACACTCTCTCCCTCTACCACACACTCTCTCCCTTTCTTTCTCTCACCCTCTACCACACACTCTCTCTCTCTCCCTCTCTCTCTCTCTCTCTCTCTCTCTCTCTCTCTCTCTCTCTCTCTCTCTCTCTCTCTCTCCCACACACACTCTCCCTGTCTCCCTCTCTACCACACACACTCTCCCTCTCTCCCTCTCCCACACACTCTCTCCCTCTCTCTCCCTCTACCACATACTCTCTCCCTCTCTCTCCCTCTACCACCCCCCCTCTCTCTCTCTCCCTCCCTCCCTCTCCCACACACTCTCTCTATCTCCCACACACTCTCTCTCCCACACACTCTCTCTCTCTCCCACACACTCTCTTTCTCCGACACACACTCTCTTTCTCCGACACACACTCTCTTTCTCCGACACACACACTCTCTCCCTCTACCACACACTCTCTCCCTTTCTTTCTCTCACCCTCTACCACACACTCTCCCTCCCTCTCTCTCCCTCTCTCTCCCCCTCCCTCTCTCTCTCTCTCACACTCTCTCTCCCTCTACCACACTCCCTCCCTCTCTCTCTCTCTCTCCCTCTACCACACACTCTCTCCCTCTCTCTCCCTCTCTCCCACACACACTCTCTCTCCCATACACTCTCTCCCTCTCTCTCCCTCTACCACACACTCCCTCCCTCTCTCTCTCCCTCTCTCTCTCCCTCTACTACACACTCTCTCCCTCTCTCTCTCACACACACACTCTCTCTCTCCCTCTACCACACATTCTCTCCCTCTACCACACACTCTCTCCCTCTCCCTTTCCCGCCATTCATGACTGCGCACCACCACCGCCCCACTCCCGCCCCGCACGGGCAACCAGGGGGAAGGGAGTGCCATACAGTGGCACAGTACTGTACACATTACAACATTCATTTCATTGCATATAATTGCACACAATCCACGATAATCACGTGTGCCTGGGGTGATTTGTCGCATTAATGCCGCGTGGAGTACAGCAGCGCACACAAAAACAGCACCGTGATTCCTTAAAAAAACAGCTGCTGCATCTGTAGCTCCTCCGTCGATGCTGGCTCCGAAGAACTGAGGGTGCGGTCACATCGCTGGGGTGAAGCCTTGGCTTTCGCGCCAGAGGTGGGTCCCAAATCCCCGGGAATAGGGTGCTCCTAGTAGAACATGTGCAATACACGTGCAATACACGTGCTTGCTGCACTCTCGCTCGATGCTGCCTCATGGTCATCGTCAGGATACAGGTCGTCATTTGAGACAACCCAATTTCGGCTCCATTTACCGATTTAACTTGGGTAGTTATCACCGGCTTGTCGATCTGAAAACAGGCATGTCATCTGCTGCCCTACACATAAGGCTGCGGTCCCAGTAATGTCTGTTACACGCGTGCCCGGCGGGGGGGGGCGGCGCGTGTCACAGCGCTAACCGCGATCTGCGGTCTGACAGGGAGAGGGGAGCTTGCGACGGGAGGGGGCGTGGTTGGGGATTTGCGGGGGCGTGGCCATTACGTCACGCGGCTGGTTCGCCCTCATTGGGTGAACCGCCGGTGGGGGCGTGGCCACGCCTCCGTCGCTAGGAGTAAACTCAATTTTATTGAGTTGGGAAAAACCCTGCCGCACGGCGCGGCTTCACCTTCTGCGTGACTGTGCGTAGTGGGCCCAGCCCCATTGAGGGGCGGTGCTTACACGCACAGTGCACGCCGCGCCGTGCGCACAGGCTGTACTGGGACCGCAGCCTAAGCATAATTTCACATCTGTCGTCTCCCTCTGGTGGACCCATAACTTCTTGGCAATAACTAACTATTCACTAAATCAAACAAGCCGTTTTGCGCTCGCCAATTAACACTTTCATGTATGAAGGGGTCCCACTTTAAATCTCTTAACATTGACTAGATTGAAAGCCTTTTAGGGCAGAGATTCTGTTTTAATCTTTTCTATTACACTCTGAGGTGGTGCGATTACCTCTGTATTGTATTATAGTTCCTTTTGGTTTAATGTATTTTCTTTAAAGAGCTACTTACAAAGTTGCCTCTATGTTAAAACATTTTTTTTTTTACATGCATTCATATATGCCAATCAAAAATTGCCTGCAGTACTTTGGACCAGGAGTCAGTGTTGCAGAATTGTTAAGAAATATGTTTGAAGTTGTATTTATTTTTCTTCATAGATTTCAGGAAATCAGTTCAAATCTAACTTGGATTAGCATGTATTTAAGCTACTCTGCTTTTAATATTCTACTTACTAGAGTGCTGCAAAGAAAGGGTTTTGATCTCATGTAGATAGCACAGCATTAATTACCCTGACACTAATTAAACTGCATCAAACAAATACCACTGTGTTCCACAGGGGGACAACAGAAGGCAGTTTAAAATAATTACTGGAGCCTCATGCATGTGTGAAGTTTTCATTACTCTTAGGACACAAGTAAAAGGGATTTCATATAATTATATCCCCTTTTTAATATTTGCAAGGAAAAAGTGATATGAGTTTATTTGCAGCATATTAATGTCTAAATAGCAATAGTTGCAATTTGTGGGAATTGTAAGTTTTCTTTAAGAATTGCAAGCCTGTGAAGCAGGAACAGGTGTTCCAGTCCACATTCTGGTATGATTATGTATTAGCTTATGTTTGTCAGACCATTTCATTAACCACCTACTGCTATCACGTATACATATACTTTGTTCTTTGTGGACCATGAAATGAAATGCATATATCTTCACTAATGCTTACTATCAATGTAAATGAGTAAAGGATGATTATTACCAATCACTGCTGCTGCATGCACACCCCTCCATACAGTTATAGATAATAAAAATCTTTAGTACGTGGTAATCAAGGCATATCGGGCTCAGCTTGCAATAAAAAAACAGTGATCTCTTCCACTTTAGTTTTAATAGATTGCTAACCCCTGCATATATTGTACCAGGACTTCCGAAAAGCATGCTTCTAATTTCTGTACCGAAAGGTATTTTTCTTTATAGTGTCCATTTGTTTTCTGCAAATGCTTCAAAGCTCCAGTTTGCTGAAAGTAAAGCTGGCACAAAATAAGCTTGTTTCTTTGAGGAAAATTAGAACATATATTTGCACCATTAAGCAAGTGCTTGTTTCTGGATCACTGGCCTTTGTCATCAGGTTTTTCCGCCTGCAGCAGCTTTATGGTGTCTACAAAGTAGTGGGTGTCATATTTGACTAAAGAGAAGGAGCCAAACACTGGATTAAAACAAAAATGATGTTTAAGCAGACAGCTAGGAAAATCAACATTTAGTTCCTCTTACCAGACAAAATATCCATTATGTAATCATGGATTTCAGGCATCGGGCCATTTTCACAAATATGCACATTTCAGTTTAACAACTTTTCTGTAAAATGTAATGCACCAATAACAAATGTTTTGTCAGTGAGTGAATGATCAAATATATATGTTTCTCATCTTCAGTCCTTGTTGATACACTGCTGGATGAAGGCCTCCCCAATGATCTTATTGGTACTTTGGTTGCAAGCCTCACTTCTTCATGTTGCTCCAACAAATTTTGTAATTTAATCCTCCCATCTTAGTTTTGGTCTTCGTCTTGCTTTAGATATCCCTTGGAATCCAGTTACATGCTGTAGTTACATCGTTACATAGTTGCATAGTAGATGAGGATCAAAAAAGGCATGCGTCCATCAAGTTCAACCTATGCTAAATTTAGACGACAGATACTTTATCCTCTATCAGTACTTACAGTATATTGATTCAGAGGAAGGCAAATAAAAACCCCAGTGAAATATCATCTATAGATATCTCATAAGGGAAAAAATAAATTCCTTCCTGACTCCAAATATTGGCAGTCAGATTACTCCCATGATCAACATCCTTCTCATCTTTACTTATTTGGTATATCTTTACGTTCTAAAAAGATATCCAACTTTTTTGAACAAATCTATTGTATCTGCCATCACCATCTCCATGGGTAATGAATTCCTCATTTTAACTGCCCTTACTGTAAAGAACCCTTTCCTTTGTTGCTAGTGAAATGTATGTATGTACTGTATAGCTTGATTTATATAACACCAAAAGTGTACGCGGCGCTTCACAAACAATAGAGTACAGGGAATTATAATAATACAATAAGCGCAGCAAAATCAGACAATAGGAAATGAAATCCCTGTCCCGAAGAGCTTACAATTTAAGTGGTATGTTGTGAGAATTATAGAGATATCATGTGAGGGAATAAGTGCTGTAGATGGCAGTACTTGGTCCACAATGGTTGGTAGGAGTGACTGTGGGTGTGGGACAATAGCCATGAGTGCAGGCTATTTGGATGCTTGAGGCGAGTTTTAAAGGTTAGTCAGTATTAAATCAGATAGGTGAACACCATTAGCATGGGAAGAGGTGGCAGGGAGGGCGTTGGTGAGATTAGGTGTGGATATGGCTGGGTCCAGGATTAGGAGAGATATCTCCAGCAGGAAGGAGTAGAAAGTGGGTGTGAATAGAGAATTTGTGGAAGTGCTTTTTATTGAGGAGTTTAGAAGTTGTTGGGAAAGAGGTATATAAATAATGGTGCAGTGTATGGGCACAGGCATAGGTGGAGGGGAGGAGAGATGAAGAAATGTGGATAGGAGGAGGGTGGGGAATTTGGAGAGAAGAGAAACGTTTACAAAGGAGTGAGGAAACAGTAAACAGAAAAAGCAACAGGGAGGGCATAGTGAGATACAGGAGGAGAGACTTCCCAGGTATTTAGGATATGAAGAGTACAAATTATCAGAGTATATAGAAAGTCAAGTTCCCATAGTTGCAGAGTTGTTGTTGTAGTGCAGAGTCCAGATTTTCCTGTGATCTTCAAATCGAATTCTAATTCCAGTATTCATTACATAGACACGTTCTATACTGTATGACACTTAAGATGTTACACAGCCAAGAAAATCTCCTTTCCTCCAACCTTAAGGTTGTGTCGTTTATACTGCCCTTGGGATGAGTAGTTCTTTTGAAAGCTCCTTGCATTGTCCCGAATATATTTGTATATAGTTATCATATCACCTCTTAGAGGCCTCTTTTAGCATATAAATACATCTAATTAAGATAGCCTCTCTTCATAAATCAGATTATCCATCCCCTTTATTAATTTGGTGTTTCTTCTTTGCACTTTTTCTAATTCCATAATGTCTTTTTATGGAGTGGTGCCCAGAACTGTACTCCATCTAGAAGGTGTGGTCCTACTAATGCTTTATAGAGGTATATAATTATGATTACTTCCGTTCAATCCATTCCCCATTTAATGCTGGTTACGATCGTGTTTGTCTTTGCAGCTACTGCATGACTTTTGGCACTATTGCTAAGCCTGCTCTCTTTAAGCACTCCTAAATTCTTCTCCATCAAGGTTTCTCCTAATTTATCCCCATTTCATTTTAAATTGCCTGTTTATTCTTGTTTCCCAGATGCATAACCTTCTATATTTCTGCATTAAACCTCACCTGCCATTTACCTCCCCAAGTTTCCAGTCTATCCAAGTCCTTCTATCGCGCTCTCTCTCTCTCCCACACTCTCTCTTTCCCACACACTCTCTCTCTCCCACACACACTCTCTCTCTCCCACACACTCTCCCTCTCCCTTCCTCCCTCTCTCTCCCACACACTCTCTCTCTCCCACACACGCTCTCTCCCTGTCTCTCCCCCTCCCTCTACCACACACTCTCTCCCTCTCTCTCCCTCTACCACACACTCCCTCCCTCTCTCTCTCTCCCTCTCTCTCTCTACCACACTCTCTACCTCTTTCTCCCACACACACTCTCTCTCTCCCTCTACCACACACTCTCTCCCTCTCTCTCCCTCTCCCACACACTCTCTCTCCCACACACACTCACTCTCTCCCACAAACGCACTCTATCTCTCTCTCCCACACACGCACTCTCTCTCTCCCCCATACATACATACACACACAAACACACTCACAAAATGGAGTACGAGAGGCAGCGACGGATGTGAGTGACGGGACCAGGAGGGGCACCCACCGTCCCGGGCGCTAGCCATTCGTGACTGCGCACAACCACCGCCCCACTCCTACCGCCCATCTCCCGCCCCGCGGGATTTAATACTGGTTACGATCGTGTTTGTCTTTGCAGCTACTGCATGACTTTTGGCACTATTGCTAAGCCTGCTCTCTTTAAGCACTCCTAAATTCTTCTCCATCAAGGTTTCTCCTAATTTATCCCCATTTCATTTGTAAATTGCCTGTTTATTCTTGTTTCCCAGATGCATAACCTTCTATATTTCTGCATTAAACCTCACCTGCCATTTACCTCCCCAAGTTTCCAGTCTATCCAAGTCCTTCTGGACAGAAATTATATCCTCTGATTCTGCTACCGTACACAATTTAGTGTCTCTACTACCTTACACAATTTAGTGTAGTCAGCAAAGATGGAGACTTTGCTCTCTGTGTCAACCTCAAGGTCATTAATAAACAAGTTAAAAAGCAGGGGTCCTTGTACCATCCTTGAGGTTCTCCACTCACAACTTTAGCCAAATCTGAAAAGGTTCCAACCCTCTGTTGTCTATCCTTCAACCAGTTTTCAATTCAGGGGCAAATATTTTTACCAAGTCCAATTTGCTTTATTTTGTACACTGACCTCTTGTGTGGAACCGTATCAAAAGCCTTTGCAAAATCTAAGTAGACCACATCAACTGCTCTTACCCTGGTCTAAAGTCTTACTTACCTTCCCAAAGTAATGAATAAGGTTAGTTTGGCATGATATATCCTTCATAAATCCATGCAGACTATGACTAATAATTTTGTTTTCTATTAGGTATTCTTGAATATTATCCCATACTAAACCTTCAAGTAGCTTCCCCACTATTGAAGTCAGGCTTACAGGTCTGTAATTACCTGGTTGTGATCTAGCTCCCTTTTTAAACATAGGCACATCTACTTTACGCCAATCTTGTGGTACTGAGCCTGTGGAAATGGAGCCCTTCAATATTAAATTTAATGATTTCACTATTACTGAACTTAACGCCTTAAGAACTCTTGGATGTATATCATTGGCACCAGGTGCCTTATTTACTTCAATTTTATCATCAAGCCGCCTATGAACTTCTTCCTCAGTTAACCAATTGTTCGTTAATATAGAGGTTGTGGCTTCCTCCTGTGGCACTATTATTGCAATTGATTCTTCCCTGGTAAATACAGAAGCAAATAATTTGTTAAATACACCTGCTTTTTCCTTATCTCCAATAATTATAATTCAAACATTTTCTTTGTAGTTTTACCTTTCTTGCTAATTTCTATCCACAAGGTCTCTACTTTTTAATTATTCCCTTCATAAACATTGTCCCTTATAATAGGTTTTAGATCCGGTTTAACATATAAACATACTCTATGTCCTCTTCTAGTTGCTCAATTCTTCTGAAAAAGGGAATAACCCTCTAAATTTAAGGCCCAGTCATGAGTTTCATCCCACCATGTTTCAGTAATGCATATGATATCATATTGCTCCATTGTAGCAATTAATACAAATTCCCCCATTTTATCTGTCAAGCTTCTTGCATTGGTAAGCATGCATTTACATTTTTTTCTAGTCTGTTCTATTATTTTATCTACTCCTTCTTTCTACTCCAATTGGATTTAGTCTTTAGATGTTTTCAAGTATCTGTATTTAATATGGGTCTCTCTGCTTGTCAAACTCCCACTTGCCCCCATTCTACGGCTGAGTCCCCAGTGGCCACTACAGAGCGCGCTAAGACGTGCGCGCCATACACCAGAGCACAGCCTTCTATTTGGCAAGCCCCAGTCACCGTGTGTGCGTGGGCACATAAAACACGATGATGCAACCGCTGGCAGAGAAGATAAGAATTTAGATTTTCCTTGCAGCAACACGTTCACATTGTCGGCGGGCAGCCAATGGAAGGGCAGATAGTGTAGACCAATGGCAGTGCAGGTAGTGTAGACCAATGGGAGTGCAGATTGTTTAGACCAATGGCAGGCTGTGCTTTGTGCTCCTTTGCTATCATGGCCATGCCCCTCTCCCGTCATGGCCACACCTCGCACATCCCATCGCTCCCCCTAGACCGCACATCGTGGTTTTAATCTGTGCACGCACCATCAGGCATTCTGATGCGCATATAGCCATGACCACTGGGGCCGTAGACTACCTTTATGACCCCTAGCTGTTTCCCCATTCCTATCTATTCTATTTAGTTAATTATCTGTTTCTTATCTCTCCCCTCTCCATCCTAGTTTAAAATCTCCTCCAACTATTTTAACATCCTCCCCCCTAGCACAGAAGATCCCTCTTCATTGAGGTGCAATATGTCCATAGCATAAAGATTGCACCTCTCAGAAAAGGAGTCCCAGTGCACTAAAAACTCAAAATCCTCCTTCCGACACAACTTTTTTAGCCATGCATTAACCTGCCTAATCTCCGACTGTCTTCCTGGGGTAGAGCATGGCACTGGTAGTATTTCAGAAAATACTACCTTGGAGGTCCTTGCCTTAAGCATTTGGCATAGATACCTGAAATAATTATTTAAGGCCGTCCATCTTTCTCGAACATTGTCATTGGTGCCAACGTGTACCAAGACCGCTGAGTCAGTCTCAGCCCCTTCCAACAATCTGTCTACCTGAACTGCAATGTGACGAACTCGAGCCCCCAGGAAACAACAAACTGTTCGGTTCATGCAGTCATGGCAACAGAGTGCCCTATCTATCTTCCTAATAATTGAGTGCCCTACTACCACAATCTTTCTTGGTCTCTGAGTATCCTGAGTCCCCTCTGTGCTGGAGGAACTATTCCCCTGGCTGCTAGAGGAATCAGTCTCCCCCAGCCTTGCCATTCCTGTCCTGCCACTTCCAATATCTTCACTCAATCGGGCAAATCTTAACCTTGCTTCCCCTTCTAAATGTTAACCAGTTACTTACCTGTTCCTCTTCCTCACTCACAGCTTCACCCTCTGCACCACACGTCCCAGCCAGGGCCTACTCCGTTAACACTAAACTCCTTTCAAGATTGTCAATGTCCCTCAATATTGCAAGTTGTTTCTTCAGATCAGGAATCTGAGACTCTAAAGAGATCACCTGATAACACTTCTCATAGCAGTATGCTTCCTGGAGCAGCAGCTCCAAGTGCACATATATGTGGCAAGATGTGCATTGAGTTACATTCTCAATCCTGCTCATTGTTGCAACTATTGAGTTATAAGTACTAAGAATTAACTTTAATTGAATATACTATACCTTGTTCCACACCATCCTTGTTTCTACTCCTTCTGGTTTTAACTCCACACTTAATACAAACAGAACTTGAAATCAAACAGTAATTCAGCCACACAGATCATGACATGCAAGTTCAGGATTCGTTACAAGTCACTGTTTTAAAGGACACACACCAACCATGTGTCTAAGGCTTCGGTCCCAGTCATCACTGTGATACGCGTGCCCGGCGGGGGGGGGGGGGGGGGCGGCACGTGCACAGTGCTAACCGCGATCTGCGGTCTTCAGGAGAGAGGGAGCTTGCGACCGGAGGGGGCGTGGTCGGGGATTTGCGGGGGGCGTGGCCAGGATGTCACGCGGCTGGTTCGCCCTCATTGTGTGAACTGCCGGCAGGGGCGTGGCCACGCTCCGTCGCAAGGTCTAAACTCAATTTCATTAAGTTTAAAAAAACCTTGCAGTACGGCGCAGCTGCACCTTCAGCGGGAAGGTGAGTACTGGGCCCAGCCCCATTGAGGGGCGGTGCTTATACGCACAGCGCAAGCCGAGGTGTGTGCTGTGGCAGTTACTGGGACCGCAGCCTTAGGTTAGCAATCAACTAACCACACCCACTGCAGGCTCAACCAGACAGTTGAGAGAAAAAAAGTTAGTTGCAGACTTTCAATTCCCACACAATTAAAAATAAATTATCCCACTGTACACTCCCCAAGTTCTGCGGGGTGCGCGGGGTTTACAGAGACCCTGCACGCTTTTTAAGGCATTTAAATTATATGCCGGGGAAACACACAGAACCCCTGTAAGCTCATATTGAACCCCAAAAATAACCACAACGTATATATATATATATATATATATATATATATATATATATATATACATATACATATAAGTGTCAAAGAGGAGTGCTACTGAGCATGGCAATATATATTTAAAATCAGAGACTCTGATTTTAAATATATGTCGGGGAAGGGGCGAAGGCCTTTGTAACTTCTCCTTACTTTGGTTCAGACTGCTTCTGGTGATGCGTCGTCATGGCAACGTGGTGGCAAATGACACAGCGGGGTCATGTAACTTTGCATTGCCATGGCAACGTAACGTCATGGCGCTAGAGCCAAGGTAAGCAGGGGGGCGCGAGGAAAGGGGAACAGTCAGCAAGGGGGCGCAGGGGAAAAGATTGCGCTCCCCTGCACTAGTATACACAGCACTGCCCTTTCCTTTTGGTTTTAACCAGTGGTGAAAGTACGCCGGTCCGGTATGAATTAAAGGGGATCCAAATCTTCCTGCCTCTTTCTGTCTCCGTGTCTCTTTCCGCACCTCCCTCCATTTCCCTGCATCTCCCTTCATCTCCACGTATCTCCCCAATAAAACCAGCTCCAGTCAGTGATGTGATGCCCATATATGGATATGCATCACATCACTGACCGGAGCTGGCTCTATGGGGCGATACGCGGTGTTGCAGCAAAACGGAGGGAGGGAAGCGCGTGAGCGACAGGGTGAGATCTCAGTGAGATGCAGGGAAATGGAGGGATGGAGGCTTGGAGAGACCAAGGGAATTATCCCCAGTTGCCACTGGGAGGAGGCTCGCAAAGATTCCGATAAAGTTTGGGGGTTAGTACCTGTAAGAATAAAAATTTACTTCCACCATTGGTTTTAACTCTACACTTAATACAAACAGCACTTGAAATCAAACAGTAATCGAATCACACAGATCAGGACACGCAAGTTAAGCTTCATCTTTGTCGAACGATGGACATTTGTCATGTGATATGTCCAACCGACTGCCATTTTAATTGTCTCACCTTTTGATGAGATCACCGACTTTTGTTTGCTTCCCAACCCTTTCATTCGATTCCCTGCCTCTTCGTGTAATACCCAGCATATAAATCTCCATATGTCATTGTGTTGTCAAAGACTTTCCTCTTGAGACCACTGGAAGGTTCTCTTGAAAGATTCTTGTTTATTCCAAATTACTCCATCCCATCTTTATTCTCCTATTGATTTCATTCGGAAGGTTTCCAGCCACTGATACTTGCTGGCCAAAGTAGACATTGTTTTCAGTTTCTTCTAGCTGTATTAAAACATTTTCTATCCTTGTAGATTTGACACATTTGTTGAACATCACTTTCCTGTTGCTGAGATTCGTATAGAGACCTATCTTCTTACTTGCTTTGGCAAGTTCTGATTTCTTGCTTAATGTCTTCTGGACTTACGACAACAATTAAATCATGTCAAATCGTAGGGCACTTACGAAATATTCACCATTGATTTTGATTCCTTTTTCTTCCCAGTTCAATGTCTCAAGCAATTCTTCAAGTGTTGTTGTGAAAAGCTCTGGTGACCTGGTGTCCCATCACACACTAATCCTCATGTTGCTTGTGTCTTGATGTAACCGAATGGTTGATGTGGCATTCTCTTAAATATTTCTTATAATATCAATGTATACTCCTTCTATATTTTTTGTGTGTTTATATATAGATAGATCTGTGTAGATTATGAAAAGCGGCAAGCACTCTCAGGTCTTCAAAAAGTAATTTGATGTTATTTCGAAAGTGATCAACATTTCGGTCCGCAGCAGAGACGCCTTTTCTTGATAGGTCCCTGTTGTGGACTGAAACATTGATCACTTTCTAAATGCACATCAAATCACTTTTTGAAGATGTGGGTTTACTTGCGGCTTTTCTTCATCTGTAGAACCAACCTTTGCATCGGAGCACACAGGCAGCTGTTTGAGTACACTGTGAATACTCCAGGACTATATCTATATCCGTTCGCCCGTCATAAATTCCAAATGGATCTTTAAAAAGAAAAGAAATGGAAAAACAAAACACACCAGAGGTACGTGTTATAAAAATATAATTGAGTAACATGTATCTTCCAAAACTTACACTTAATACGAAGACAATGATCTCCATCATTCCATTGGAGACGTGTGTCCCGTTGTCCATTGATGGAACACAACAGAGACTGAATGTACCGGGTCCCTGGACCGACAATCGAGACCCAAAGTTTACAGGAGTGTCTGTGTTATCTACTTGATCACGTGATAATGACGTAAGCGCAGTGCGTTTTGCACATGCACCGTGCTTCATCGGGGTAACGTCATTAGGATATCTCCTCCCTTATATACCCATTTACAATCATTAACCAATTAGACCAGAAATAACTTTGATCCAAATGAATACTTATTTACATAATTTATAATAGAACCAGAGAGTTGAAAATCACTTAAAAAACGATATCCATGTCTTGACTGTGAAATACGATTGTTGCCAAACAATCAGAATGTAAAAAATCTAATGATTTGAATATATTAATATTAATCTTATAAATGTATAGATTATATAAATATCCACCTGTATTGTGAATATGATTAATCCCACCCAAAAATGGATATCTAAATAATTGCAATTAATCTAAATGAAATCCTACTGGAAACTTCGGGTCTCGATTGTCGGTCCGGGCACCCGGTACATGTGGTCTCTGCTTTATTCCATCATCGGACAACGGGACTAACATTTCCAATGGAAGGATGGAGCTCATTGTCTTTTTATGAATTGTACATTTAGAAGCTACATGTGTTGCTCAATTATATTTTTATAACACTTACCTCTGGTGCGCTTTGTGTTTCCATTTCTGCTCATATATAAAATAAAGCATTACCATTAAAATAGCAAAATTCAAAAGGGCACTTACTGCTGTATACAGAATGTTGTTTTTTTTTTTTTTTTTTAAATCGTACCTAAAACTTGTCCGGGTGACAGCCGGGGCCACCAAAAAAAAAGCTGCAACAACCTCTATTGATGATATTTCCACTTTTCTATTGGCTGCTGGAAGGAGGCCTGACCATGGCCACCATATTGTTTCCCCAACGTACCGGTGGACCTCTGGTCCTTCCCAGGTTTGGCGTTTCAGTACGGAGGGCTATGTTGCTCCTTTTGACATGTAAGTATCAATAACAAATATGATACATTTAAATAGTTAAGCTAAATGTATTTAGCCATGACCCATTTGATATAATTGAAAAACAATGATACATGTTAACTAAAATTCTTAGGAATTTTCTTTTATATTTTTAGTAGGGCCAGTGTTGAAAATGCAGTTGGCACAAATGTCGGGGATAAAATCATAGTTCTGCTAACAGAGTTTACACATTCCTGTATTTTTCATTTATATGCATTGTATTAGACCCTTTTCCTGTTGCGCGATCTATGTTTTATGTGGATAAAACATTGATTTCATATATTTATTCACATTACAATACTTAATGCAACCTCATACATCATACACGTGTATGAAAAGCAAACCCATGTTTACATAATATTATGTACAATTATATCTCTTATCCAGTCATTACATGCCTACTATTTGTTTTTACATTCACATACTAATGTTAATAGTTATTAGAAAAACAAGTAACCATTCCATTGAGTTTTATCATTGCTTTGTATCGCCATTCTGTGTAATGAAACTAAAAATAATTTATAACTGGATCTAAACATAAATACTAAACAAACAAAACATAACTATTTATATCGTCTCCTCACTGTAAAAATGGGGCAAAACTGGTGCAATAGGACAGCACTAAATTTATAAAAGAAAACAAAATCTATTTATTTGGTGCAATTTGTCCTGTCTAGTTTTACAACCAAGAGACTTGGCTAAATTACTTACAGTAAATACTGTATTTTAATGTATGATGCAAAAGTAGAAAAATGAAAAATATATACTGTATTTGTAATTTTTACATGTTTTCTAATAATCTAAGGAATTATCAGAGACCTGGTTAACTAAAACTAGGGGTTGAGTGTGCCAATGCTGCAAGTGTAATTAAGCGTTATGCTCGGTTTCAATGTTTTAAAGGTCAACCTATTACTAATGATGAGCACAGCCTCAAGAAATAGAGTGAGGTGGAGAAGCATGGGTGCAACTATATGAAGTGAAACAACATTTGGATGGGTTCATTTATCCCTATACTTGTAACGCAGCTGCCAGTTATAGAGGAAGATATACAATCTGCTACTGCTTGTGGGGAACAGGGGAAGCAACGATTGTAGGGGAGAATGGCCATAACTGGCCTATTACATTGTTACATTGCCCTGTGCTGTCAAATCGGGTTGGTTCCAACTCCATTAATAAAATGTAGAAATCTGCATTATATGCATGAACAGATGTTCCAATCATCTTCTATTTACCATCACATTAGAATCTCATCAATTTATCAACTCATTTCTCCTCTACACTCTATGTCCCTGCAGAAAAGCTTTTTGCAAACTTGCGATTGCTGTTGTTTTTATGAAGCAAAGTTTATGGCAAAATGTATTGCGTGTTAGAACGGTATGGCAAATATACATTTGAATTGTCTGTAAAATGTGGTGTGCAAGAAATGAAAAATACATGACAAACATAAAATCCAACGGGGCCTTGAAGATTCATTCTCATTTGGAAATACTGTATAGTGATGAATTGTTGTATTTCCTATATACTGGAATCTTTTGTCATAAATGTTACTTGAAGCGGTTATTTGGGAGAGGTTTATTTTTGCATTTATTGTTTTGTTGTCCGGGGGTACTGTATCTGCAGACAAGAGAGAACTCTTGCAGGGAGCTAAGGTCCTACGGGAAAATGAAGCTGCTGATCCTGGCACAACTGGGGATCTCCGCAACCCTTGGGGATGAGAGTACCCTAGTGGCGTCTCTGGCCTCTTTCTGGCGGTCTGTGCTGAATCAGTCTGGGTTACTGCGTGGAAAATAGAAGCCTGGTCCTTCACAGCCTTCTGTAGGGAAGAGCCGAGTGTGCTTGCACCAATGGCATGCTGCGTGAGATTGCAAACGGTTACTTTTCCTCCAAAATCGCTCTCAGATTTTGAGATCAACAAGGAAAAAAAAATTACATTTTTTTCCATTGATGTATATTTTATAGCTGAACAGCTCAGATACAGGATGGCACAAGCATACAGCATATACCAACAAGCCCAATATAGGTGAGGTAGTCTATTTTCACTTCAGGCCAGTCTCTTCCCTTTAGCCCACCTGTCTGTTTTACTAGTCTGTACAGTAGGCAGCTACAGTAGTTCAGATGCACTCGGTGAAGGCTGATTGCAGCTTCCTATAGAGACAGGGGGAGGAGGCAGGGATTGTCAAGAGGAGCTTCATCGTCACTAAGCCTACGCTTATAGTGCCGGCGACGGTGACGCGACGATCAGGCGACGGTCGCTGGAAAATCAAATGAGATGACTTCCAGCGATCGCGACCAATCCGTCGCGCAGTTGCATCGCGCTTACTATAAAGTGCACGCAACGGCGGCAATGCATTTGTTTTGCCGCAATGTCGCGTCACTGTCGCCGGCACTATAAGCCAGCCTAAAGGAGGAGGAGAGTCAACGTGAGCAGCAGACTCTGCCAGAAGAGGAGAGAATCAGGCTGCAGAATGGGCTTAGCTGACAGCAGAGGGAGTGAGAGAGGAAGAAAATATTGTAGTGCAAGGAATACAGCATAAAAAATTGGATTCATGGTATTTGTACGCGTGATTTATAACAAGAGGCTTAGGTATTGGAGTAAGAAAAATGTTGGCATGTACGGAAAAGGTAAATCTCATACACCATAAAGGTTTTAGTGAATTAATAAACATTTTGTGAATCCCTGAATGCACTTAAAACTTTGAGAAAGGAGTTCTACTGAAACTGCAAATTTGTCAATAACAACAAACTTAAGGTAGGAGTTAAATAACATAACATTAACCCTTGCATTCATTAGTGAATCTGGGATGAATATGATACCGGCCTCAAAATGGTCCATGTGGATCCCTTTATGATGCAAGGAGTTAACAATAAAGTTTATTAATTTACGGGAGTAAAAGCTGATTAACACATTCGTTGGTGCATGCACCATCCCTATATTAAACATGCTAATGCTGCCTAGTGATTCTGGAGAGAAGAAAGGGAGGGCACTTTGCCATTACAATCATGTTCTGCTCAGCACAGTGACCTCACACAACACATTGGTTGTTGTACATATTGCCTGTATTCCTTTGTTAAACGCAGTCCACAAATGTGAACTATTTTAGTGTAGCACATGTTCCCCCACCCTAAGGGAGATTCACTGCTGTTACCTGGTGTTGGTGCCACCTGTTAAGCTCACAGTAGGCCCTGAGCATCCGCCAATATTGTTGGGCATAGACAGGACAGGCTTTTAGTGCTTGGTTAGTTCTTCTCTCGGTCTTGCAGCGTCTCCATTCCCACAGGGCCTATCGCAGATAGTTGCAGTCCCCAGTGGAAAACACTGTCACCCAAACAGTAACTGGTTCTTTCTTTAGGTACAGCAAAGGCATACCGACATATACAGCATACATCCGTACCCTCTCTTCTCTAGCAGCAAGAGAGATTATCCTCCCCCCCCCCCCCCCCCACACACTGGACCCTACATAACCCAGAGGAGTGTCACCTCACAGCTTGCTGTTCTCTTGGTCCCTGGACTCAACCCCTAGGGCTTGAGGCCTCAAAGGTCGATCCGTGTCTCCCACACTCCCTTGTGGAGTATGGAGTAGATGATCCCACTCCCCTGACGGAGGGGAAGGAAGGGGAACCAGGTCCCTGGCTCCACACTTCCACAACCCCTAAACTGCAGCTCCTTTTTGTTACTAGGAGAGGGGCTCCAGGTCTCAGCCCTGTATGGGCAGTACCCAGGCCATAAGCCACCCTTTCTGTCACTCAAGGAAACTGCTTACTTACAGTATGCAGAATTAATCCTAACACTGCCTGCGCTGGTACAAGGACTTACGTGTTAGGCAGGGAATCTAGTGCCTGGGGCTGCATGGCTACATTAGCATAGTAATGCAATAAATAAGGCTTAGAATAAGGAGGCCCACACAGCCTAGGAATTAGCTACATGTATCTTAAATGGTGGAATTTGTACCAGTCTCTGAAGAAATGAACGACAGTAGCTTTGGTCACAATAGAAAGGCAATGAATCTATCGAAATCTCCCGGCTGCAAAACGGGGGCTTAAAGCAGCAATACTACTTTCCAACTTTTTTTTTTAAATTATTATTTGTATATGTAAAACATGTGACAATGTGTAATTCTACATTCTTACCTAAACTGGCAATTGTTTGGTGCTCCTAAATGGAAGCTTCAGTCAGTGTAACTTAGCAGCTACAATGTATTCTTATATTACTAATGTAAGATTATCTATTGTTGCAGTTTACAGCTCAAACAGCTGAGAACATTGCAACACTTTCCTGTTTGGGATAATTTATTGCAGAAGACCTTGCTACATTGGTGGTGGATTAAAACCTGCTGTAGAAACCAAATTATGCTTTAAAACTTATTTAAAATGGCATTAAGAGTTGAATAAAAACAAAAAACTAGAGAAAACAGCCACTATTATCTAATACTACATAACTAATTTATTTAAAACAAATAAAAAAAAAAATAAGATTTCATGTTTTTGCTGCTTTAACTAGTACAAAAAACCTGCACTGGATTAGAGGAACAGCTCCTATTTGTTTTTATAGGATGTAACGGGAGACCAGGTATTTACACCTTTTTATCGGGATCATTCACTGAGAAAAACAAGATAGTAAAACAAATTGTCATTTATTCCATAGAAACAAGACCTACACACAGTGGGTTACAAAATACAGAAGAAAACACACTAACTGGGGGTCTGGACAAAACTGGACTTTCCTAGGTGAAATGGCACATAAAATAAAGTCTTTAGGTTGACCGGGACTTGTCCCCGAAATGTCCTGGAACTCAAAATCGGCATGAATCTGTATATGTAGCTGTATCTGCTCCGGAGCTGCCAAAATCCCTTGAACGGGAGATGGTACTCTTTTTGGCTTGCAATCCCAGCCATGACCGCTATGTTCTATTTTCAGAACCTGGCCCCGAAAAGTGTGACTTTCTCGCCTTGAAATTTCTGAAGCCGGCTCGCTGCTATTTCTCCAAGAGCATCTTTTGGTGATTTCGAATTTACCGCTGCCGTCTCGGCGCTTAGAATCTGAGTGAATCTCGAGTCCGGATTGGCTGAGAGTTTCTTATAGTATTTCAGAGTTCATTAATGAAATACTCCAGCCAATCCGAGCATGGGAAGAATCCTACCAGCCTATCAGAGCGTTGCCAGTCTATCAAAGTCAGGCAAGCATGGATTTATCCACCAACCTCAACTTGGCTTTAACACTAAAAACACTAAAGTGTTAGCACAGAATTAAGTATGATTGACACAACAGGCATGTTTAATTATATAGGCTAACACAGGGGTGTTCAACTCCAGTCCTCAAGTCCTCAAATATGCCGCACATTTTGATAAGGCATGTATTACTTTGGAGCACTCAGAATTTAAGGTAGACTTTTTATTTATTTTTAAATATTATCTTGGTACATAGGCCCCAATTTCTGTGTAGATAATATTTATATTGCTTGTTAAAAAAAACTCAGTTGAGAGAGAGGGAGAGAGATTAACATACATGAATGGCAGCACACACTGAAAAAAAAGCCTTAGCAGAGGCAAGTGTGGTGCACACACTGCAGCTCTACACACAAGCTGCTGCTACACACAAACTCTGCAGCTACACCCACAAATGCTGCTGCTGACACACACGCACACAAACACTAGACAGACGGAAACTGCGGCTACAAACAAACTGCAGACAGACACTTACTTTGCAGCTACAAATACACTCTCTCCCTCCTCTCACTGTGGCGTGGCACTCTGTGAATAGATGAAAGAGGAGGGGTCACTGCCTGGCTGCTGCCTCCAGACCAATCGCCTGCCCTGTCTGAGAGCTATTCCTGTCTCCTGACCAATCGCCTGCCCTGTCTCAGAGCTGTTCTGACAAAGGAAAAGCTGATTGGCAAGAAAGAGAGCAGGGATTTCATTAAGGCCTGGAATTTTACAGCTTTAGCCTATAATATGGAACAATATTTTTCCATGGGCCAACATTAAGGAATACCTAGGCAGGTATTAAACACACCTACCTAGAGAGTATGTACATATACAGGAGGAGAAACACCCTACACACCATGCCATACCTCTTGCTCAAGTTTAATTATATACTTGTTGTGTTACAATTTGGATTATTTGGGTTACTAAATGTTGTGGCAATTATACTTTGCTCCTACAGTGTATGAAAGGTGTTTATATAATAATAATAACATAACTCTTGAAATGAACAGTTCTTTTTTTCCTTCTTTTGACATGATGTTGACAGAAGTCGCTTTGATGTAGTTTAAAGTCATGAATTTTCTATCTGTTCTGTTTTTCCCGGGGCTCCATCTATTCAGACATCCTGATCTGTCATTTTGCAACACTTTGTGAAATGCTTGACAGATAACGGTTTTGACAAGTGGTGGACATCAGCAGCAATTCAGAAGAAGCAGTGTATATTTCTCCAGGTAAAGTGACAAAATGTCTAAAAGCATAAGAAGTAGTGTGCAGTCTTCAATCACATCTAATATTATAAAGCAAGACTTTTTATGTTCTTTTCTATATTTGAAGTGTAGTTGTGTGGACTTAAAAAATTGGGCAATTACTGGTTTATTGCACTTCATATTTTTCGTTAAAAATGAGAACACATTGATACTGTAATAATGCTCAGATGTACTTAGCTAAGAGCACTTCATTCTTTGCTCATTAACAAACAAAAATGAATTTAAATTAAAAAAAATACATTTAAAACTTTTAATTATTGCATTGTCTCCTATAAATTCAAATTATACTGTATAATATATCTTCTATACCCGCTCATTGAGGCCGATTCACAAAGCAGTGATAAGTGGTTTTAAGTGCGATAAATGCCTTTATAGTGCAATACTGCCTGCAGTGCGATTCACAAAGCAGTGATAACAGTGCAGTATCGCGCTCTAAGTGCTTTTTATTACCAATAAACTGTCAGTGGGAAAAAAAGTCGCACAATAGCCCAAAAAATTGTAAAGCCGTTTTTTGCCAGTAAGCGCTATTTACGAAGCAGTGATAACTGATTCGTACTATAAAAGCTCACCATTTCTTTTCACCAGCTAAAGGCTGGTGCAAAAGAGTTAGAGACATGCATAAAATCATTTTTTATTTTCTGCACAGCATTAATACAAGAGGCTGGCAGGTGTCTCCGGGTAGTCCTTGTGGGTGTCTGGGGGCCCTCGGGTGGTCCCCGATCCTATGCACAAATTTTTTTTATCCAATACTTTGAAATAAATACACCCCCCCCCCCCAACACATACAGTACAGTAATGGGTCAAATTACTGTTATCCAGATATGTATAATAGTGCATTTTCCCATTTCAAATTAAACATTAACCAGAAGAAATAAAGTAAATAACACTTGCACTCACCCCTACCAGGTTGTCATGATGAAGGCGATCCTCATCCTCATCACATCCATGTACTCCATTGTCAGAAACAATACAATAACAGTTACAATCTAATATCCCCTAACCCTTTAATCACCCTCCCCCACTACCCACCCAGGAGGCCTAACCACCATACCCAGGCAACTACCCCAACCCTCCACCCATACATTGGTACAGTGGGTACATCATGCTCATATAATATGGGCATGATTTGCCACTATAGCAATAAATGGTGAAGCTAAAAAAAAACAGGCCCAAAATAAAACACATTACATAGAAAAATAAACACATTACAAATGTCAATAAACCAATTTATTGGCACAGTGGGTACATCATGCCCATATTATATGGGCATGATTTAACACTATGGCAGTCAATGGTCAACCTAAAAAATAAACAACCACCAACAATAGCCAATGCAATCAAAACAACCACCAAATAAACAACAATAAACAAGTAAAAACCACAAAAAATCCCATAGTTAAAAATCAAAACATAAAATAAATAGCAGAAATATTTCAAAGCAAAGGCCCGTTGCTGTTTTGGATCATGGATTTGTTCGAGAGCTTGCTGAGACCACAGGAATCAGAGGGTGAAGACATCTAAAAGGTAAGAAAAAACATTGAATGTATGTTATTTTTCTTTTCAAGGTTTTTTCATTGTATTTTTATTGTATTGTAATTTTTTTTATTGCCCGTTGATTGCCAATGTATTGATGTATGCCCATGCTATACATACAGTGACAAGCAATGCTTTTTTTTGGCAAATGCTTGCTTATATTTATTTTAAATGTATTTTTGTTCTTTGCTTTGAAATATTTCTACTATTTATTTTGTGTTTTGATTTTTAACGATGGGAACATTTGTGGTGTTTTCAATGGTTTATTTCTGTTACTTTTTTGTTGTTTGCTTTTTAATTGTGGTTTATTTTTGGTCTTTTGCTTATTAATAATGGTGTTTATTTTGAGCTTTCTTTTATTTATTGATTTTTTGTTGGTGTTTTAATTGTTAATTCTGGTGTTTATTTGGTAGATGCTTAATTGATTTCTGACTTGGTATGTGAGGAACAGCTCTCACATGAGGTCCCTATATATTGCACTCAAAGTACATATTGGTGTCATTAATATGATGGAATCATCAGGAATGTCATTATTCTGATAGAACAAGGTATTAGATACACCTTATATTTACCACTGACTTCAAAAAAGAATATATGAAAATAATACAGTTTTATTTAACATCAACAACGACGCTCGTGATTTATTTACAGTGATAATTAAAATCCCCAAATGAGGGGCAAATCCCAAAATGGAAATAGTACTAAGGTTTAACGGCATCGAACATATTCCTTGGAGGATAAAACAATGCGACTGGGATAGACGACTCCTACAAAAGGAATGTCGCTTGATTTAAATGTTACATACTATGGCACCTGTAGGATTAAACAAAGGATTTATCTTCTCGTCATTTTTATATAAATAATCCTGTATATACTCATCACGTCTATTCTCCATGTTAATGTTAACAATCCCCTTTTTCTGTCCATATATATAATTGTAACAAAAGTTAATAATGTTAAAATGTTAAACCGCATTGGTTTCATCCTCGGGGACCCCCTACTTCATGAGATACAGGCCTCGTTATGTGGTGTCGGTACCCCCCTGGAGGATTTAAATCCCACGGTCACGTGACGTGGGAGATTTAAAAGCACAGGGGATACCGGCACCCCATACCGGGGCTTGTATCTAGAGAAGTAGGGGATGCAGGCTGAAACCAATGCAGTTCAGCTCAGGAGACACCCTGATCATACACAGTATTATCAAAATCAATATTTTTAATTCACGATCGCCTTTAAGAGCGGTGCATGGAGATGCAGCATCTCAATACAGCTCTTGCAGGCTGCATTTTGTTCTGCCAGCTATCGCTCTATAGAATTTAGAGCGCGATAGCATTGATACAAAAAACAGGTCACATAATAGTGTATTTTTTTTATCGGACTTTAAAAAATGGCCTTCACTTCTTAGTGAATCCCGCTTTTGGCTTCATGTCTTATAGCACAATAAAAAAATGCATTGTCGTACGCAAAAGCACTGATTTTATCACTGCTTTGTGAATCCATTGTGCGATATGTTGCAAATGTTAAACATTTCATATCATTATATTGCATCTGTAATCACTCAAGAAACAGCTGTTGAAAGTAGAGGGGATGCAAAATGGCACAGCCTAAAGATGTTCTTGTTCAGTCTGCTAACTTCCTTTTGATGTGATACCTACTGGCAGGATTGTGTTTTGAATTCAACTTCTTTGACAGCCGTCAGCCCCACTGACCAGTGGTTTCATATTTTGTAGAGGGAAAAGATGAGAAAATATATTTCCATAATTCAGATTTTTCTTCAGCTACAGGATCGAAGGCCCCTGCCAACAGCTATCTAAATCAACACCATGCCAACATGTTCTATAGTCCGAAGGTCACTCAAACATCTGGCCCCACAGTCTTGTTCTTTAAGGTTTGTCACCGGGCAGCATCTGTTTATAGATTCTTTCTCAACCTCCATTTGATCACTTTGACAGCAAAAAGAAGCTTCTATCACCCTTGATGTGTTAGGATAAAAATATCAGGAACATAAATCACTGTAAAACTGGTGTGATATGGTGTTTCTTGTACTGTTGTTTAAATGTTCTTCAAATAGTGGTCATTTTATTTATAATAATGTTTTTCCAGGACGTAATACATTGAGAGTTACCTCTCGTTTTCAAGTACCGTATGTCCTGGGCACAGAGTTATAAAAATACATGGTTAGATTAAAAGAACAGAGGTTATAGAGTCAATTCATAGACATTTCATGGACATATAGAGTTGGAAAATTTTGTACAAGGGATAAAGGGTTTGTGAGTTTCAGATTGAAATAGAGCAGCTTTAACATCACCAAACATCAGCGAATGGCAGCAAACATCTCGCACCCTTTGGCTACCGTTTGACTGCGCCAAAGGCTGTCCACCTTTGGGTCAACATAGATGTACACTGGGGGGTTCAAATTCAATGCAACTGTGAATACAAAGTTCTTTGTCTTCTTTGCTCATTAACATTCCCATGGGTGGGGTTGACGTTCCCAAAAATGCAAGCAAATATTAACCCTTAGCACGCTTGTCCTGTGCAGAGGGAAGCAGCCCTTGGGGAGCCCCATAAGGCTGTCCGGCCTTTGGAGGCAACACAGATGTACACTGGGGGGAGGGGGGGGGGTTCCCGTATAAAAAAAGTATTGTACTCTGGCATAAAAAGTCATTTCTATTTTCAATGCTCATAGTCTTGTATTTAAAAACAAATTAGATGCAAAGTGTCTGAAAATTGTATGTATAGGCTTTGGTTATTTAATTTGCTTTATTCAAATCATAAATATGTTTCTCATTGATTTTCAGATTAAGTGCCATCTATCACACAATCTCATATAATTGTTAAACTAATACCAACTGTAGTGATTATTAGGTCATATTTAGTAAACAGTACTATGCCAGAAGACACCTTCTGGCCTATTCATGTCTTATGGGCCACAATGTTTGGTTCTCTGGCACCTTGAAGCTATTAGTGGTCAGTGATAAAACATATAATTGTAGCCATGAATAGAAGGGTTACTGAACATCTTTTATGGGCAGAGGGGATGATGACAGAGCAATGTGTGCACTCTCTGAACAATGATTCTTTATGTAGCACTGTTTCTCCCCCCCCCCAGTTGGGAGATGCACAGACTCTGCTACCAGGTGTGTGGTGCGGATACCTGTTAGGGTCAGGAGAGCGGAGTTGGATCTGCGTTGGTATGGAGATCAGGACAGGCTAAGGTTCTTTCTGTAATTCTTCTCATGGTGTTAGCGCCTCCCGTTGTAGTGGGCTCCAGGGTGTCCAGAGATCAGCCCCCACTATTGCATTCATCTACCTCCTGCCCAAGGACTGATACTTAGACAGGAGTGTAATAATAAGGGTCTTTATTGCATGGCATGCTCCCACTGCAGATCTTCCTCACAGCGATGCAGATTTTCAGAGGTCCCAGGCATCTGGATGGTGATGGCCCCTGATCTTACAGGGCCTATGTGGCTGAATCAGATGTTCCCCCAGCCCAAAGGCTGGGGGGTGAGCACGCTCATCCCACCATGGGAGAGTCTCACAGCACTACTGCTCTCTCTTCGACCTCCAGAGCAGGACTGGCTAAATTTGCCCCTCCCTCCTAGGAGGAACAGAAGGGACGGGCTCATGGTCTATACCTATATAAGATAGGCTTACACAGGCCATGAGTTACCACCTCACCTCTGTCACTAATAGGAGGGGCATGAGAGGGTTGAGGAGAGGAGATGATGAGAATCTATTTGAGATTGTCACACATGATATCGTACATATCGATATAATGTTGAAATATGTAAGTATTTATATGTATTTGTAGTCACATTTGTATTGTATACCGTTTAAACTTGTTTTTTTTTTTTCATGTGATTTTTGTTCACATCAGGCAGGGGGGGCCCGACAAATATCATTGATGAAAAGGGGGGCTCGGCATAAAAAGTTTGCTCACCCCTGTCATAAGGCATAAAGAGCCCAGTGTAATTTAACTATGCCAGAATGTGCATCAATTTAGTAATCTCCCTAAAAATTGTAATAAAATATCTGGACTATACAGAGTTTTCAATAGAACATGCCATGCATTGTCCGAGATTATCAGGATAATGTTGAGACCCCATATCATAAAAAGGTCTACAATAGCTTTCCTGGAACCCAGGACTAGTCTCATGGACCCTTGGTTGATCAGGGGGGGAGGTATCTACTCCCCTCATGCCGGTGGGCCTGAAACTCCCTCAACCCCCTTTTCTCACACACTCCCCTTTTTCTGTCTATTTCACACACTCTCCCTCTCTCTCTCACTTCCCCTCTCTGTCTCTTTCACACTCTCCCCCCCTCTATATCACCCTTCCTCCCTCCACTTATTCATTCTTCCTCCTCCCCCTCACCCTCCCTTACCCAATCTCTCTATTCACCCCCTCTTTCACTCTTTACCTCCCCTCTCACTTCCACCCCTCTCCCGTATCTTACTCCTCTGCCGATCTCTCTTCACATCCTCCTCCCTCTGGCTCATCCTCTCTCTTTCTGACCCCTCTCCCACCCTTTCTCTCTCACACCCTTTCTCTCTCCCTCTCTCATCCACCCTCGCCACTCTCAAAATCGCAACCCACCCTCCCTCTCTCAAATCTCACCCTCCCCTCTCTCTCCCACCCTCCCTCTCTCTCTCTCCCACCCTCCTTCTCTCTCCCACCCTCCCTCTCTCTCTCCCACCCTCCCTCTCTCTCTCTCCCCACCCTCCCTCTCTCTCCCACCCTCTCTCTCTCCCACCCTCCCTCTCTCTCCCACCCTACATCTCTCTCTCTCTCCCACCCTCCCTCTCTCTCTCATCCACCCTCCGCTCTCTCTCATCCACCCTCCCTCTCTCTTTCATCCACCCTCCCCCTCTCATAGACCCTCCCTCTCTCTCATCCACCCTCCCTCTCTCTCTCATCCACCCTCCCTCTCTCTCACATCCACCCTCCCTCTCTCTCTCATCCACCCTCCCCTCTCTCTCTCATCCACCCTCCCTCTCTCTCTCATCCACCCTCCCTCTCTCTCTCATCCACCCTCCCTCTCTCTCCCATCCACCCTCTCTCCCACCTACCCACCCTCTCTCTCTCTCCCTCTCCCACCCTCAGTCTCTCTCTACCACCCACCCACCCCTCCCTCTGCAACCCTCACCCACCCTCCCTCTCTCATCCACCCTCCTTCTCTCATCCACCATTCCTCTCTCATCCACCCTCCCTCTCATCCACCCTCCTTCTCTCATCCACGCCTCCC